>NC_134570.1:136043599-136344432 GCF_050947875.1 Dermacentor variabilis | reverse complement strand
TACCCCCCGGGGAACGCATGCGGTGGATGCATAGGGCGGCTGTAGGTAGAAATAGTGCATACGATAACACAAGAAAGTAATGAAACTGTGTTGGTCTTTCTTTCACGGCCCAGGGTGCCCCGAAGAAGTATAACATTGACGTCGACGCTGTGTCAGCTGTGTACAAAGTAAGTTGGGCGCTCCTTATCCAGAAGTTAAGACGTGGCGTGCACTTCCTGTGGCTGTCCATTAGGTAGTAAAGGGGAATTTCATCAACACAGAAAAGGTGACGTCTGAAGAAAAACCAGAGCCTCTTCTGGCCATTTATTTCTTGACTGTTTCCAATTGTTAAGAAGCTTCTGCTCGACTACTCATAGCTGTGCAACCGTTGTTCTAATTCCTTTAAATTTTGTATTTAAAGCTGGCAAGAAGAAACACTAAAGTAGGTCGAACTGCTGTTTAAGTGTCACGGATTAGCTGTGGCCGACTGTGGGTCAACCTCGATACACTGATGATTAATCTTGATTCTCAATCATTTTGATCGACTGTGGCACTAGCTCTTAGGAAATGCTACACCAAGTCAAGAGAAAGTGACAATAAATAATAGGTTAATTAGCCTTGTGTAGAATTGCATTTAAAGTTCAGTCACAGATTCAGTGTTAAAGGAGATAAATTGACGAATAATTTGTCACCAATCAGTCAGATTAGAAAAGCAACTGTAACCACGTGGCTTCCTGGCCATTGTTCTTTTTGCTAGTTGCATTTTATTTATTTGTTTTGAATAAATGCACACGTCGCTTTCTTTCTTTCCCTAGGCTGCTGCTTGCATACACTAAATACACATATGTTTCCATGTAGTTAAATACGTATGCATTGAACTTCCCATATTATCTTGTGGCAGCTGCCCGCACTATTTTGTCAAATATGACTTCGGTCGCAATTATATGTATGCCACGGTAGCGGGCTACATTTCGTGCTACTCACAAAACGCACTCATAATGATGAGTGCATGAATGCTCAAGTTACGACAAACATCTAAATTAATCAACGCCCTTTAAGTGTAGTTATCTCCTATTACGTCATCTTATTTTCGCCATATCAAAGCAATGATACGCGTTAAATTCACCGAGGTCGGCGGGAAAGATATAAGCCTCATATAACGTAGGAAGATAAGGAAATACGAAGCTTCCACCTTTATGTGCAACGCTTTCGATTATATCGGAAGCGTTGATTGGGCCACACATCGCGCATAGCATTCATCCAATTTCTGCCGAGTATGAACTCGTTGTTGTGTACAGCTTTTCTGGGATACTCGAAAACATTGCAGATAATGGCAGTTGGAAACTCTGTAGCGCTTGACTAGGAAATTCTCTACAATATCTCTAATAAGACAACACAGATTAAATAATCATTGTGCGTCTCTCACAACACACTTCCTAATTCATAAATATATAGTCAACATGCGTAGCATATAGTGCATTAAGGAAACTGGCAGAACCGCCTAAACATATCGTATAAAGCATACACATTTGGAGAAAGGGAGTGTTCAGTAATTATTCTCAAAGCATTTAATTAACCCACATACTTCAAACATTTGGTACTCGTCCACCCTTGGAATACACATATATAAATGCTTTACGTTTTCGGTCCTCCAAGCAAAGCGGCAAGATCTTACTAAGCATTTCCATAACTCGCCATTAAACAGGCTGAAAACGAAGGTTTAGCAATTTACACCCTAAGTAACCTACACACTTCAAATTTTACTGGCAAGGGATCCATAATATTTATTACAATCGCTGCGGATGTATACTTTGTGAGTAATATCGTTTTTATAGAGCGTAGCTCCTAGGCGCCCGTGTCTGCATTGAGCGACGGGGTCATTCGGCGTCCCCCGGTGTTGTACCTCGGTGTAACAGAGCGACAAGCACAACAAACAGAGCGCGAGGAATAAAGCGGAGGAGGAGGGTGCAGCGAAAGCAAGAGGAGGAAAACAGAGGAAGCCAAATTGAAGCACCATGAGAGGGCGCTCACGTTCGCGCATCCGCTTTCGCAGCAGCGGCGGCGCCGGCCGTGCGGGGGAGGAGAAAGAATGAACCAGAAAGCCGGCCTTCGAGGACAGCGTTCGCCCGCAAGCGTTTTCCGTTAAATATTATGGTTGCATAAACAGTAATTGCCGGGATGTGGCAACTGATGGCCGATCTACACACAGGGCCCATTATGAAAGTTATGCGCATTATTTGGGAAAATATATTTATTTACTGCACCTGTACAAATGGTTAAAATTCATCAAAATACACCCCCTGCATCCATACACTTGCGGAGACGTGTCTGCCACGTCTGGAAGGCACCCTGAGAGTCCTCGACGGGAATGTTTCTCCGGAACGCTGTAACATGCTTTTCGACGTTTTCCACGGTTTCCCAATGCTTTTCTTTCAGTGCTCTAGTCATTCGGGGAAAAAAAAACAGTCGCACGGAGGCAAGTCAAGAGTGTAAGGGGGATGCGGGCAACGGGAGTGTTGCTCAGGGCCAGGAAGGAGGTAACGATGAAGGACGTGTGGCTGGGGGCATTGTCATGGTGGAGCTTGACCGTGTCTTTGAGGTCAGCCAAGTGCGGTGTCCGACATTTGAATCTCTTGAACACCTCCAGGTAAAAGGCTAAGTTGACAGTTTCTCTCTGCGGTACAAACTCAAGATGGACGATTTCTCGGGTATCAAAGACAATGAGCATGGTTTTGAAGCGACACTTGCTCATTCGCGCTTTCTTGGGGCGGGGGGATGATTTTGTGTACCCCTCGGTGCTCTGCCTTTTCAATTCTGGGTAGTACTCGAATATCCAGGATTGATCTCCGGTAACGATAGAGTTAAGAAAGTCCAGCTCATTTTGAATCAAATCAAATAATTCTTGACAGCGCCAAACTCGAAGTTCTTTCTCATCATTCAACACTTTCGGCGCAAGCCTCCTGCAGACCTTGCGCATTTGCTGATCCTCCGTCACTATCCCATGTACCGCAAATGTGGACATTGGCAGGGTCAGAATCACAATGAGAATCGGTTTTTATTGACAAGACTAGCGTGACTACAATATGTTAATATGCAGAAGGAGGTCCCGAAGTCAAAGACTGCAATCGCGCTTTCTTTAGTAAACGTAATAAAACACAAATACAGCAGTTTAAGCAAATCGTTAACATGGAAGAATTACAGGTTTTTGGTATGAATAGCATGATCGAAGAATAACATGTGCTTAAATGTCATAAAAACACTGTAACATAATCTCGTTGATAACTAATAAAGTAACAGTGTAAGTGACGGGAGGAACACAGTATAGTTCGCTCACTCGCATGTATATGTAATGCAGAAACAGAAACCTAATGGTACGACAATGAAAACGAAATGTAGGCGCCCTAAAAGACTGGTTGTGAGTGTGAAGTAGGCATCATTATTCGACAGATTGTAATCTTTCAGTTGTTTCTTGAATTCGTGCTTTTTAAGTGTTTTTATATCTAATGGTAGTCTACTCCAGAATGCGATAGATGAAAAATGGACGCTCTGCTTGCCGTAATTATTATGTTTTTCTGGTAAAATTAAGTTCCTATTTACTGCAAACCTGGTAATATCAGTATTTATTAGAGAAGATTGTGGTATCACGCTATCTCATCGTGTGTAATTGATTTGACGGAACAAAAAGGTACCCAGGTTATATTTAACAAGTTGTGTGACTGAAAGAATGTGATTAGATCGCAAAAGATATGAGGCGTCATGGTTACATGGGCTAAATGTAATTATCCTAATAGCCGCCTGATTCTGTAGGATTTGCAATGAGTTTAGATATGTTAAGTAACTGTTTCTTCAGCAAGTAACGCAGTAGTTAATGTGGGAATGAACTAATGAAAAACATAATGATATGAATATTTGATGGTTAAATATGTCTCGTGCTTTTAGAAGTACTATAATCCCGTAGGTAATCTTCTGCTTCACTTTGGTTAAGCGTTTTATAAATTTAAGATTTCTGTGTACTTCTATACGAAGATAACTACACGAAAAACTTGCAGGAATAGGACTTGTGCCAAGAAAAATAGGAGGAATGGAGTGAAGTGTTCGTTGGTTCGAAGCGAATACAACAGATTTTGTTTTCGACGGGTTTATCTGTAGCTGCATAGTATGGCACCAATCCTGCAGGCTGTGTAAATTGCCTATAAAGTTAGATACTAAGGTTGTGAAACATTTATCGAAGTTAATGATAATAGTAACATCTGCATAAAGTATACATTTCGAAGAAGAGAGGCAGTTACGTATAATAAAAATAAAAGCGGTCCCAATCAGCAGTTTGCGGGATGCTCAATCGACGGTCGGAACGGAAAACTTCGCACCCGCGATCCACGTTTTCGTCGGTTCTGGTCGTTGTTGGGCGTCCAGAACGGGGCTCGTCGGCGACCTCCTCCCGGCCCTCCTTGAACTTTTTGTGCCACCTCCCAGACTGCGACCTTGAAATGCAGGCTTCCTTGAAGGCCTCGTGAAGCATCTGGAATGCTTCGGTTGCATTCTTTCCAAGCTTCACGCAAAACTTGATAGCGTAACGCTGTTCAAGCGAACGCTCCATTGCGCCGTGTAATCCGATCAAACTGTTCGTAGTAAACTGGCGACCAGCTGCGTTTGCAAGTCAGAACCCTCGCCACATTTCTCGACTGGTTTTACCACGCTGCCATGGATAGTCGCGTCACCATAAAATCATGGCCATTGCTTTCATACTGGACACTATATCTGGCGTGGCGCGTCGGGGCTCTGCCATTCGGCGCGGGGATTGGTGCGATGTTTCAATACATCGTGAAATAAACACGCACGTACACCTGCACTCAAATTTCGCATCAGGGTGTGCCGTAATCATCAGTAAATATTTTTTTTTTCAGAGAACCGTGAAAACATGCATAAAACGCTTTTGTTGCGGTTCTAGTCGCAGCTTGGCTATATAGCTTTGCTGCAACAAGAAATGGTAAGTTCCGCCCGAAGGCATAACATTGAGAGTGATAGCATGGGCCACCATGTCACTGAAGGCGTCCCAGAATGCTGCCACGACGCGGGGATTGCTAGCAGTCTTGCAGGGCTCCCATTTCGATTGTGCACAGAGATGTGGACGAGAAAAAAAATCGCAACAAATAGCCGTAGCCATCGCCATGGCAGACCCCACATTTCCTTATGTCTTCACGGCCTCGGGTGCCGCAATTCGGGCCTACGAATGCGGCAACGTATCTAAAGAAGCAGCGCGTACACAACTAACGAGCTCAAAAGAGGGCAAATGGTTCCTCTTCTGGTTCCCCGCTCACATGGGGAAAGACATTCACCCGCAAAAAGCCAGCCTCAATGAAACGGCCCACGACCATGCGCGAGAACTTTCCCGCCGCGACGGTCCCACGGCCTCCGAGAGGCGGGACATTCAGTTTAATGACCCGCTGCTCGCTTACCAAGACATCACCTCCTACTATCGGAAAGGCTGAACCAAATTCCCGCTCCCGCACGTCAAACTCGAACGCGCGCAGGCGGTCGTGTTTCGAATGCTACAAACGCACTCGTATCCGTCACGAGGCCTACTAAGCCACTACAACTCAGAAATCCCGGCAAATTGCCCAGACAGCCCAGAACTTTATTGCTCACTCTCGCACATGCTATGGCAATGTACCGCGTTACCAAAGGACCCTCTCTCCAGTGAGCGCGAATGGGAAGAAGCCCTCAAAAGCCTTGACCTCAAATACCAACTCAAGGCCGGCCAGAGGGCCAAAGAACTGGCGAAGCGTCACCACGTTCCCGTCCCGACTTGGGCGGCGCCTGCGGTTTCGGCCGGAGGAGTTCCCCGCGTGGGATCTCCAACGGCTTCAAACTCCTCAGGACTTCAATAAAGTTCTTGACTGAATCCACCCTACCCTGTGAATGTAGGCTAACGGCGGAGCTGTAAAAAAAGAAGAAAGAAAAACTTCACAGTTAGCCAGAAAAGCGAAGCATCGATTCCGATAGCACATTAGTGGACCGCTATACTGAATAAGCATATTAGTTTTATCCGCCGTATAAAGTTGTGAACATAAGTAGAGTATCTAAACTAACAAGCACGGCGTCACGCGCCAAGATAAAAAACATGAACACGTCTCACTGGATAAATGCGGAAACTCGCTGTCAGAACGGTGAAGTGAGTAAGCGCGGCAGCAGCTCTACACTTAACAGATGGTTTTCAATAGGTAGCGGCCGGTGCGCGCGCGACCTCATCCCTACCCACGGAGAACCTTGTTCTCGTCGCAAATGGCTTTCATAATACAAAAGTCCGGGCGGCAGCGCGGGCCCGCACGGGCCGCCCGGAGAACTACCCCCCGCCCCCTCCCTACTCTTTTTCTGAAGCTTTGCACGTGACGAAAAAGACAACGCTTGTTCCGTTTCGTGCGCAAGACGGCCCTCCCTCGCATGCTTTCACTCTCTCATACAGCATACGGCAGGCGGCGACTGTTTTATCGTCCTTGAAATTGACATGGAATGTCACAGCGACGCCGACGACCGAAATGCGCTTGCAGTGTCCAGACAATTGCTGTCGTAACAAAAGAAGAAGCCCAGCATTGAGTGTAAAACTTGTTTCGGAGCTTTTCCCTTCCGCACAATCGCTACTAATAGCGGCTCAACCTGTCGAGGTGTCCAAATTGAAACTTTCCAAGCGTCTGAAGACGTTAGATTGTCCGCAAGTAATTTATAATGGCATTCTTTGCCGCTTGTCGATGCATGTGCCCGTGTCATTATGCTCAATGTCGGGCTTCTCTTCTAGACGTTCTGTGTTCGAACCCTGCTGGTGGATAATTTTAATAATATTTATTTAAGTTTGCAAAGTTGAAACCAGGTTTAAAAGTACAATGACGATGTTTAGGCAAATCCATTTTCCATAATTCCCATGCTGGCTCAATTCCCCCGATTGCAGCTACAGTAGACACTAGCGCCATGGTTCCCCCTAGTAATCATTGTATGGAACTATGTGTTGGATGGTTTCTTAGCTTTCCTCTCACTACGCCAGGTGTCAGCACTAGCCTTACTGGCTTCCTTTACCTTCTCATAGGGAGCACGGGGGTTTCTAGGCACGGACATTGAAAAATATTCATGGGAGGTCACACATATACATCTCCTCTGCAAAAATAATATAAGTCTTTGTGAGCGTCCAACGAAAGGAGAACACAAATATGCGCTTTCTTCTCTTGGGCCAGCGTACGCAACACGGTGCGATTTGCACTGAGCTGATCAGCAGGAATACACACTGATCATGCCAGCAGCGGAAGTCCGAACGCGCGTTTGCACCATCCAGCCCATTGAGATGATGATGTGTCCACTTCACTTCGTTGTTCTCGCCATCAAAGGCGATCCGCGTCTCTGGACGCCCCCCAACCCTCTGTGCGCGGGTCGCGCATGCGCTCTTCCTAGCTGGACATCACGACGGCGGTGGCGGCGCCGACGCGTGAGTGCAGCATGAGCGTGCGTATAACTGCTGTCGCAAGAATTATAACTAAAAGAAAACTTATCATAGTTTCTTCTTTACGGCGAAGGAATGAATGCTATCGAAACGTGTTAAAGATGCTACACGAGGTGTAAGACTCGTCACCATAGAGGCACAATGAAGTGAAGAAAACGTACGTAGGTTGACTAAGTAAAAGAAATCCGCCCCTATTCCACCACGTGGAAGTGGATGTGCAGCGAAGCTGATTCGTTCGTAAGGCGACGTTGCGCAAGTACCACCGTCACCACCACAAGCGACGTACGTCACATGCGCACGCACGTGTGCGCAAGTGCAGCTTACATCCTGTTTGCTTTAGGCCGCTCGCCAAGCGCAAGTGCCCTATTGAACTAAATTAATGTTTAAAAGTAAATTGCGCCAGGAAATGCGTAAAGTACGACTAACACACAAGCTGAAGACATGATAGCTTCGGAGTGAAATACGAATAAGCGAGAAGACAGAATTCTGTTACGCGGAAACGAAAAAAGAATTTGGAAGATGGCAAAGCTTATACATCTTACCATTTCTATTTTTATCTATCATTCTATCGCGTGGACTGCTATAGAACTTGAAGATTCCTGGCTGCTTCTGATGCTTCGGCCAACTGCAGCTTATGTAACTGTAATGCTTAAGGGAAACGGCTGGAGGCGAACGCTACGCACTGAGTGGAACATTCTGGCTCAACCTGCTTTCCGGTAGAAACGCGGCCTCTTGCGTGGGCCGCTGATGCGCGGAGGCGAGTGACATATAGATGGTGCTGCAAGGAACCGGGCGCACCACTTTATTGCTTGCAGACACGCTGTAAAACGGGCTTGTGTTTGAGTTTCTGTGTAACAGAATTATATTTTCTCGTATATTCAAATTACAATCCGACGCTATCTTGCCTGTAGGTTGCTTGTAAGTCGTACCTTACGATTTTTCTGACGAATTATTATTGAGAAATACAATTAGTTCAGTAATGGCTCTGCGCTACGCGTGTGGTTAAGTATGCGGGGTGTGGAACGAATTTTCGTTTACGAAACGATCATCATCAGAGTTTCTGCCACACGGGCCTTTAACGCTAACGCATGTAAACCCTTTTCCAGCTGCCATTCGAGGTCCACACACATTCGTGTAGGCCCTCCAGCTGGCGCAAGCGCGTTAATGAACAAATTCTAATTTTCAATGTATAACGTGTCATAAAATTCTTAATGTACGTGTGACACACTCCGTGAACGAGGCACTAATTCAGGGCCAAGTTCCCAAGCCGAATTATCACCTTCCGAAAATAACCCCACGAAAGCACGGACAATTATTACGAGGCCTCCTGGTGCACTTCTGCACGCCTGTTGTGGTGCAAAGACTGATTCGAAGTTGTCAGAACTCAACAAAATATATTCTTCAAATAAGGTAGTTAGATGCACACATGCAGACTTCGGCTTGGCACATCACAATGTAATTAGGATCGGTATCCTAAACATTGGAAAATAATTAACAATAAACACTACTAGTTCAACACGTACTGTACAGAATGAATAGGCGCACCAAGCGTTCACTCGTATTCACCCGTGCTGGTCGTCAGCCAGACGTCTTCGACGTAGCTCGAGGCAAATCTCGAAGAAGCAACTTCTTCGGAAAACGCAGTCGCTCGAGAAACTCGTCGGCCAGCTTCTCGGGTAATCATCTCTTCTGCAGACGGTTGCTCTACACGTCACATCTGTTCACCGGCGCGGTCTCATTCTCCCGATTCTAGCACGGTGCTTTTATCGCCTCCACTGGCGTTTCTCGAACTTTCTGATGGAGTCGTGCTCCCATAGCATCAACAAAGCCTGGGAATCTTCAAGACGTTTCACGCGTTTTCGGTCGCCGCCACAGACACATCTTCGAGGAGGGTGGTCACACATCCGTTGGCGCATGCTCGGGCTGTCGCACCTCCCCTCTGGCTATGCCCGCCGTGTGTAGAGGTCTGAGAGGGCGTTTGGGCGCGCGGCTTCTCTCTCTCTCTCTCGCTCTCGGCTTTGAGTATTTTGTAAAGTTTTCAGTCGCCGTTGATCGCATCAGTTGACTGTGGCCTATGCACTCTCTCTTTCTGTCGAAGGTGTCGCAGGCCTATGTTTCCTTTGCTGGCTTAGGTGATTGGCGGCGCGCACTTTGAATACGCACACTTTAGTGATAGTTCGACTTACACAAAAAACTCGGTTCCCTTCCACTCTGTGAAGAAGGATGACCGGGGAAGCTGTGTATGTGGGCGACTTAATGGCGAACTGCACTTCCACCGCGGGTCGCCCTGGCATTGCACTATCTTCGCGGTCGGCAAACGTGACGGGAGTGCTTAACACCTGCTTCACCTCCGCCGCGGGTCGGTCCGGCATTGCACTATCTCCGGGATCGGCCCACGTATTTTTGCTTACCATGCCAACGACACGAAAATTTTCTTCGATGGTAGAGTTATACACCTTCACTGTAAAACTACACACATGATAGAACCGGATTGTAATTCGAATGTGCAAGGAAACACAACTCTGCTACACCGAAACTCAAACAGAATTCCTTTGTCCAGCTGCCGCGATGGTACAGCTATTGGACTGTGTTTGCTATACTGTCAATTACTATCGCAGCACATGCTGCGCGACAGAAGCAGCATGCAGAGCACCCACGCATCAAGGACAGACATGCTGTGTGCACAGACATGCTGTGCAGACATGGACAGACAAGGACAGACATGCTGTGCGCAAGTGCTGCATAGATCCTTGTCCTCGTAGGCCCTCCGCCTGACGCAAGTGAACTACTGAGCTAATTGAATTTCCAAAGTACACTACGTCAATAAATTCATAGAGTACTACATGCACATAACCTACAGACATGGTGGCATCGGATTGTATTTCGAATATACCAGAAAACGTAATTCTGTAACGCGGAAGCTTAAACACAAACTCCTTTAGAGCTGCCCGTTTTTGGGCGAGCACATCACGAAAAATTCCGACTAACTAGAAGCTAACAGCTTCACTGTGCAACGAGCTGTTTCGCTAGGGGTCCTCTGTTTGAATCCTGTCATGGCACAATTTCCCTTATGTTGATTAATTAAAGCCATCATCTTTCCTAGCGACTCTAGCGCCATTTTTCCGCATCAGATATGCTTCCACCTCTTTTTGGGGCCGATCCCGGAGGTTGTACGCAACCGCGCCAATAAAGTTACATTATTTTTCACGCTCGAGCTATATTGTTTCGCACTTTTCATATTTCGGTCTGAGGAGATTTAGGAAGAAAAGTCATGGGCTGCTGCTATATTATTTCGCGATATTTGTTTGTTGACTGCCATTTCCAAAATTCTTGGGTATACTTTTGTGAAGAATTTAAGACCTGATAGGAGCAACTTTAGTTAGCGAACTGTGTGGTAATCTAATGCGCTAATGCGCCATGTCATGCAGCATGGCATGCAATATCGCATACATGTACCTAAATATATTCGGAAGCTCATGGTCATGACGATGGCAAAAATTCGCTATCCTTAAAAGTGCCATCAAAGTAAAAGCACAGACTGCTTTGCCACCGGAAAAAGTCCAACATTGGTTGTTCGCATTGCGCAGGCGTGTTATCCCAACTTAGCTACAGTGATGGTAGTCCCTGCGTATATATGTCGACGTATCTATAACCTAGCTCCTTATAACTCGTCGGAAACACACTGCTGTAGTAGCGTTTTCGAAACATCTCGCAGGAGGTGACGCAGCGTTTATTAACGTTGTCACACAACATTACGCTGGATAGCGTCAATACTCTACTTGTGATTTCATGTCTACGCAGCTATAGAGATGTCACGGGACAAATAGTTATTAAGTGTTTCTTCTAATTCCCCAAAATGTTCCGTCCGCACTGCCACTCTTCGGTTTCCTCCTTTCATGAACGAGTCAATCATGCAACCAGGCCAAGTGACGGAGCATAAGCGTCAGTAGACATCGACTGGTCACGTGATGTATTCAAAAATCAAAGGAGGCCACCGGAAAGTGACAGTCCAGAAGAAGGAACATTTTGGGGAACTTGAAGACAAACTTAAAACGCCTTTGTTCCGTGATATCTCTGTAGCCGCTATTGCCCGATCCTATCCCTTCCCTCATTTACCTTTTCCAATCCCTTAATTAGTCAATAAACTTTTCCATTCGTCCACCCATCCGCGTACACATGAAAGTGCCAGTAGCGAATTGACTCCACGCTAATGCTGCATGACAGCGTTAATAAGCGTCTTCAGATGGCCTCGGTGTATTTGGTAATGTTGGCCAAGGAGCAGCGAGTGGTTAAAAATTCTACAAATGTGTTCAGCTAAACGCATCAAAGATCTACAAAATCCTTACTTACGAATATCACTTCGTCGTAAGTATCACGCATTATACCGCACTCTAAAGAGCAACTTGCGCACGTTCATGAAACCAACCTTTAACGTGACTTCAAAAATTGTGTAAGGTCCTAATTTGCTTTTGCATACTAATAGCGACGTCAAGGTCTACGTGCGAAGCCTGAGGATGATGCACGGTACAGCCGGACGGCATCTATTGCCGCTATTTCTTCATTGTCGGCAAAGGCCTTGGCCACTCATCATCATCATCACTACATTCATATTCGTCACTGCTGCATTTATCGATCAACGCCATTTTCCCGTCCTTGGCTGCGAGGACATGCGTAATGCTTCCTTACACGTGTTGTTCCGTTCTAAAGGCATTCCACTGCATTTGAGTACTACCGGACGATTTAGTTTACTCTCGATATTCACATATGAGTTGTCTTAAACCTTAAATCATGGTCTAAGTTACAGTAAAGGTAGCGCATTTCACGAGTACAACATTTTAGATTTGAAACACCCGTAGGCGTTCACTAATTATTGCCTCACATCTTCCATCACTGTGTGCTCACTTACAGTCGCGTAATTTGTTTATACCTATTTTGCTTTCTCGATGCCCTTGCAGCGATGTGCCGGGCGCTTCCTTCCCAAGGACGTAAGGCACATTCTCGAAGCAGTAAAATGGATGAAGGACTTCATCTCCGGTTGATAGTCACCGATTTACAGCAGCAAAAAATAAAATAAAATAAAGAAAGAAATACCCCCTAATCACTGACCCATCGTAAAAAGTCCAGTGCTTCTAGTGTGGTCACTATGTATATGGACTTCAAATAAAACGAATTTACAAGATCACGTCTTCAATATATTGATTTCAAAGAAAGCATTCTTTACTACCATGAACGAGTGGGCGTGGGTGTTGCTGGGCTGGTCTGCGGATATATTTTTGCATATGTATGCGAAAGCTTATTTGCGCCCAACTGGAGTACCAGAAAACAGGCTTATACTACTCCTGCATGCTTACCGACAACGCATTGCCTGTAAGTAGTAAAATAGCAATTATTAAATAAGACCTAAACATAATGTAGCGCCCTCGATCAGTTGACTGAGGAAATGCACATGTTCGCAAGCACGAGAAGGCGACGAAAATAGTGCTGTGCATGCCTTGGCGTGACCATGGGCACGGTATAGCCGGCGGTACGCTTTCGGGCAACCAGACAAGTAGGGCGTCTATCCCTGGCGTGCACTCCTTAAACTACCACTCACGGTTGTAGGTATAGGTCAGCCGCTACATGAAATAGCGCATTATATTCAACAGACATTATTTTCCTGATTTTCTTTAATTTAGCAGAACATTACGCGCCACTGGTTTCGCGTCAATTCTTGTGTTCTCCCCCAGAATGAATGCGCGCTGCTGTGAGGAAAGGCATACATAATCCTACAATGCGGCTAGACAGGTATTCTTCTCCACTGCGCATGCACCTGCCTTCTATTGACGGGCTTCAATACATCACTTTCGTTCTCGTGACATTGCAGTGTAGGCTTCTCACACTGTTTTTAAAGATTTGGAGGACGCTTAAGCTTCGCCTTTAAGAGTGAAACGCGATAGCGTTCAAAGATCTCTTAGTGCTTCTCACGCTTCCCGGCAACTGCAACTTATGTAACCGTAATGGTTACTGGGAAACGCTGGCGGCGTAAGCTATCACGAAGGGGAATTTTTTTGGTAGAAACGCCGCCTTATGCGTGGGCCGCGATACAGAGGAGACTAGCGCCATCTGGAGATGTTGCAAGGAACCAGGCACGCCGCGTCGTGGCCTTTGAGATTTGCGCACGCACATCTAGGATTCCATTGCCGTTCTAAGAATGGCAGAAACACTGTAAAAGAGCTTTGTTGTTATTTTTTAGTTTTCACATCACAGAATTATGTTTTCTCGTATATTCATCATACAATCCGTCGCTACCATGTCTATAAGTTTTGTGTAAGTCGTACTTTACGCCTTTCTACGTAAGAGACCTCGAAAAATTTCATTGAGTAATTTCCTTGCGCCCCATGAATAGCCTTCGTGGTTGGGTATATGCGTGGTTCGAAATTCTCTTCGCCGAAGTGACGTCCAATGCTGGACGCCGGACTTTGAATGCCGACTTCCAGATTTTCTGCGACATGGGGCACTTAACGCTATCGCGCTAAAAAGTCAACCAACTTCTGAATGGTCTTAACACTTCGATTAATGTCCTGCCAAACGCCTAAAACAACGTTCTCCGACAATGGTGAACCATGGAGTGGGCTGTAGCCTTTGTGTAGACCAAAGGGCTTCTTATATGTTATAATGCAAACGCAGTTTATGGCTCATGAGGCTGGAAATCCGGCGTTGGCGCGGGCTTGACCATTATGGTCCAAAAAAGGCTACGAACTCTCGACCTTTGTTAGGAGTCAAACCCACGATTTTTGGCGCAAGTCGAGCCCACGACTTTCGGTGTTAATTTGGGTGGAGGTAATTAAGGTACAGTTATTAAGATTGAGGTATTTAAGGCACTACAGCCCTCTATCTGTCGTTAGAGTCGAACCACGACAATTCGTGTTAGGGTGAAGTTAATTGACGCACTCGAGCCCACGATTTTGTTGGGAGTTGAACCCTTAACATT
The DNA here is from genome assembly GCF_050947875.1 of Dermacentor variabilis. Lineage (NCBI taxonomy): Eukaryota > Metazoa > Arthropoda > Arachnida > Ixodida > Ixodidae > Dermacentor > Dermacentor variabilis. The sequence continues at coordinate 136,329,997 of NC_134570.1, read as the reverse complement.
TGGTGTTATTTAAGGCAACGGTTCAATTAAGGCGGTTGAAAGAGCAGAGGCATCACGTGGTGGTCGCGATGCTTTCTCATTCATCCACGTAGGCATAATTAAGCGACCCTCAATTTTGCATCTTCCTTCTGTCGTCACAGTTACCCTTTATGCACCTCTTTCTTCTCTGCCCCTTTCCCCCCAGTGCATATTATCTGGCTAGAGAAATGTACCTCAGGTCGACGTCTCTGCATGTCGTATCATTAAGCCTTTGTCACTCTTTTGTCTTTCACTGTGCATTCGCCTGATTTGGTGTTTGTAATCTGCCGTCTATGTACGCCAAGTGCCCTAAGCATGTTTTGAGCCGCACATAAAAAAGGGCGCTAGCTCTGCCACTTGCTTCATTGTGAACAAAACGCTCGTGGGAGAGCCGAAACGTAAATATTTATTTTAAACCTTTTTGCTCGGTTTCGGGACCTCCTTCTTTTAAGGCGGCTATCGTGTGCGAGTCACCGTGTACCCCGCATTTGGTCAACGTTAAAGAACCCCTAGTGGTCAAAATTAATCCAGATTACCTCCCCCCGCCCCTCTACGATGTGCCTCCTAAAGATATCGTGGTTTCGTTACGTAAAGCGCATGGATTTATTATTTTTCTTGCGAATCGCGCGTGCGTGTAGGCGACTCGCTTTTCTGATGGCCTGACGATGCGCATTCTTAAGATACGGTAAAATGTGGTGGACACTAAGGGCGATCCGCTATCCTCATAGCACGATTTCTCTTGTAGCCCATCTCCAAGCTTTTAGCAGCGTCCACGTCATGGGTTCACGCGTGGGTAGCTTATTCGGAAAGGCATATACGAAACTGTCCCTAGCCGAAGAAAGTAAAAAAAAACGCTAAGAGAATCAAGTAGTCAGCATTGTCATAGAGAGAAATTGAGGGATACTTAAATCGCTTGATACTACATAAAAAGAACAAATAAAGAACGCTACTGTGGCGTCTCTAAAATCAAGTACTGCGATTGCAGCATGATTTCACAGCGTACTGTGCAATCTTCTCGTGAAGATGGAACGTTCGCTGGCTACAGGAGAAACAGTTGAGGTATCTGCAGGTATCCGCCAAGGCAGAAACGTCCCGCAAATTACCAATCACGATCGTAGCGGTAGCAAAATTTCACGAAAAACTAAGAATATATAAAAGTTAATAATATTATATCAAATTTCCTCACGGCGTTGTATTAGTAGAAGAAATTCATTTTTTTACGTGTACACTTATTAGTGGTTCAGCAATAAATTTCCTTAACGTGATTTTGTAGCCATGGTGTGCGTGTAGGTCTGTGCTTTGTTGGCCTTGAAGTCCACGCTTTAAATCGTATCTAGAAAAGATATTTCAGTGTCATGAAGCGCTTTAGAAGCATGACTGACACACCCTGCCCCCTTTTTCTTTGTTTCGTGAGCCTCTACAACTTCTCTTGTTTTCGAACTTTGTGCCTATAAAGGACTAGGTATTATCAAACTTGGGTGTTCATTTACCTTGGCAGTTGCAGTGTCTTACGTGCATAGCAAGATATGTGTGTGCAATCCCTTTAGTGGAATTGGAATGTTCTTGCAGCCTAGTGTCAAGACATCAGCCAGTTTGACCCACATATGTTTTTCTACACGAGGAAGGCACGGAATACACCACTGAAGCTTGGCATCAAACGAAATTCTTTATATGATCAACACTGCAACCAGACATGTTGTTTACATCTGTAGAGAGGCTATTCAATCTTTCCCTACGCCTGCGCACGGCTGAATAAATTGTGGTGAGCTCATACTTCGCAGAGAAAACGACCTTCACGCCATAGCATGGCCATAACTCATTCAACCTGTGCGACAGGCAGTGGACATAGGGGATGACGGCCAGCTTTTTTCTTCGCAGCCCCCACTAGCTTCATGTCTTCCCCTTTTCCCTCCCTGCTTCTGTAATTCGAGCAATTTTTTCACCCACGCAGATTTGACGCCCTGTGGTATCCCCGCCATCTGGAGCCGGGCTGCTTGCCCTGACACGCTGTTGCCTATTTTGTGGAGGCACGACTTGAACAAAGCGTTCCATTGGCTAGAGAAATCAATGTCATTTTTGAATAACTTGCAGTGGCTGGAACGAAAGTCCAGGATTGGCTTTATAGATTTGGGCCGGTACTTCCAGTGAACATGGTCCTGCAGGCTCGGAGTATAGCTGTATGTCCAAAAATTGGATGCTAGATTTTCTCGCCGTTTCACGCGTGAACTTCAACCCCGTGCCTTGCTCCTTATAAAGTTTCAATATGTTCACCATCTGTAGCGTGCACTCATTTTTCTGAAGAAGAAGCAGGCAGTCGTGGGTGCACCGAAGAATCTCCCGCGCGATATCACGCAAGTTTTTCTGAACTGCCCTGTCTGCCTTAGACAGGAAAATGTGCCTCAAGACTGATGCCACTGTGACCCTGTACATACTCCAAATCTCTAAACAAAAACATTTCCATCCAAAGCGAAAATCGTGGAGCGGAAATAAACACTTAAAAACTCTATAAAGGACTCAACAATAATACTATAGGAGTTACGAAAACGCAACTAGTTATTATCAACATCAGTGCATTCCTCAACACTTTTTAACGATGGTTCATGTGAAATCGAGTAATAAACGTCCTCGACGTGAATGCTGAAAGCATCGATGAAGTTGATCAAGAGTCAAGTAGAACAAGAACAGCTTTGTCCAGTCCAAGGAACGCTTTGTTGAAGTCATCCCTTTACAATGTAGGTGATAGCGTGTCAGGGCAAGTAGCCCGGCTACAGATGGCGACGTTCCCACAAGCCGTCATATTTGCGTCGGCGAAAAAATTGCTCGAAGAGAGCGAAAAAGGGCACACATGAAGCTATACTTGTACTGCGAAGAAAAAGCTGGCCGTCATTCCCTATGTCCACTGCCTGTCGCAGTGGTTGAAAACGTTATGGTCACGCTATGGCGTGCATGTCGTTTTGTCTGCGAAGACTAAGCTCGCCACCATTTGTTCAGCCATGCGCAGGCGTATTGAGCGATCGAGTAGCCGCGCTACAGATGTAAACGATAGGTCTATATATATATATATATATATATATATATATATATATATATATATATATATATATATATATATATATATATATATATATATATATATATATATATATATATACTACGAGCTAACATCGATAAGTAGTCATTTTTGTGTTTTGTGTTTTTTATGCCATTTGTTGACACGGAATCACATAGGACCCATGTCAGGTTTATATAATATCTAACTTTCTGAAAAAGCTTTCAGTTACAAGTAGCGCGTGTCCTGTCTTTTCTTGTTCGTTAGCTTGCGTCCCAGTAGTTCGCGCTCTGAATTTAGCTACGAACGTAGTATAACGTAGAAGCACTGAATACTGGGGGAGTTGGTATTCCGCACTAAAGAAGAACAACGTGAAAAACAAACTAGGAGAAAGACACACGGCACGAATGCAGACTGGCAGATGCAGTTTATGGCCAGAAAAACAAATGTGATATATTTGTGTTTCAGACAGTAAAGTACTGTTTCCAGTCTGCACTCTGGTCGTATTTCTTGCTCGTGTCTTGTTTATCGCTGCATTGATCGGCATTGTCGTACAACGCATGACGACATAGGCGCCGACTACGGGGGAGCTCCGGAGAGTCCGACCCCTCAGAATTTGCCGGGGGGAGTGCAGAGCCTTCCCCCCCCGGTCTATGCCGAAGCCACCTCCCTACGTACACACACACCTAAATTGTCATAACCAGAGCTTTGTCACCCACATCATTTGGGGTTTCTTTTTACTTTCCTCGGCCTTTTCACTTGAAATTTTATTGGGACTAGTAGCTCACTGCATCATTTTTGGCGCGGAAGTGCATAGCTTTTAATTACCGCTTTCTGCATTATTCCTCCAAATCCTGACAATAGGACGACACGCACAATAGAAGAAGCGGCGGCTGCCTCATCCGTATTTTCTCATTTCAAAATTGTCCTAAATTTCTACTGCAATACCATGCAGATATACCATATATTTAAATATACACGCAGCACAAAGTTTATTATATTTTTGAAAGAGATGGAGGCTGGCAATTAAAATTATTTCTAAAGGTATGAATAGCCTATGCCTAGAGAATGAATATCTTGCTGTGTGTTCACCACACTTGAAATTGCTTTGCGTGCTTTTTTGACCATGAAAAAAACTTAGACTTTATTGACTCCTTCGGCAGAGTCTTTTATCAATGGCGTGTGAAATGCACGTTAATGTTATGTGTCTCAATATTGCTTCTCTTTCCAGTAAACAATGCTCACGACTCGTGAAACAAACATTTCTACTCATTTACAACATTCATTAGGGATGGAAACATCCTCAGTTGCATGCAAAGGTCATAAATATATGCAGTGTGCCAATTAACTATGATGCGCTAAGATTAAAAACAAGGCCAATGCATTACTCCCAGAAAACCTAGTGAACATTGTTTACAGTACAGTGAAGTAGCTGCCAGTAATTTTTTCGTTACCCAGATTTAATTACCTAATTGTAATCAGTTATCGAACTCTAGACGTTTTATCCTAATTATCAAAGTATCAATGAGGCACTTGGACGCACAAGCAAGAGAAATCTAACTGCGGTATTTTCAGCGTCTTACTAATTGCGTACTAACTTTCTCCCGACTAATAAATAAAGCCCGCGAAATATGCAGAATACCGGGCGACTGCGCTCCCACCCGGTTCATGAAGCAGCGTTCTCGAACAGGCTCCCTCTGAGTTATCCACAATGAAATAAAGGAAATAAATAAAAAAATTGTGATCGAGCTGGTGCCTCATCTGCCGCGCCCAGGCCGAAGTAACACGTAGCATTTGGTGTTACTTGAAAACAAGCTGTCATAGCTGCTGTCTTAGGGTAGAGAAAGTGCACGGATGTTTTTTTTTTTTTTGCCACAAAACTGAATTCAGAACGTCAGTGCAAAAATTTAAGGGTGCATTTGTTTCGTCCAAGTCGTCATCTCTTTCTTTAATGAACAGAAAGTATAAACATGATCGTTGGCTTGGGATCTGCAAATTGCAACAAGAGGAAGGCCGCAAATATTTATATAATTCATGGACGTTTTGCGGTATACTAAACGCATCGACTATCATCAGAAATGATGAAAACCTGAGACGAACCGGCAGCTTCAAGAAACAGCTGCGGAAGACTCCCATCTTTGAGTTCTAGTCTACGGACGGATCTGGCATTTCTGGCCTCAAACCTTCATGCTAGCGTGCGGGACGTGGCCGCCGAGGTACCGTTTTCCAAGTCATCAGTTTGGAGGATTCCAGATGATGGTCTTTCACGCGCACCGCCTTAACCAGCGCCAATGCTTAAAAGATACGGACCTGTAGAATCGTCCAAATTTCTCGAATTGGGTCCTTACAAAAGCTGATTAGTCACCATAATTTTTGAGCAAGAGCATGTGCATAGATGAAGCCAATTTTCGTAGAAGCGCCTAGGTAAATTTGCACAAGGTACACTATTGGAGCGGCTCCGATTCACAGTGGGCAAAGCCCACTCGGCACCAGTACGGGTGGTCGCTCAATGCACGGTTTGGAATTTACGCCGGTCCTATATTCGGTCCCATCTTCTTCAATCACACACTGAGTGGACAGCGTTACATGAACGAAATCCTGAGTTTCTCAGCGAAGTTGCGCTGTCACGTCTTCTACTTCTGTGGTATCAGCAAGATGGGGCACCCGCACACAGCAGCAGCCAAACACGAAACTGGCTGAACGCGACTTTTCAGGCGCAGTGGATTGGAACACACAGGCCTGTAAATTGGCCGGTCACCTGACCTCTCTCCAGTAGATTTCTTTCTTTGTGGTTATGTGAAATACCGTGCTTAGATGATGGCGACGGATTTCAGATTAGTTCAAGGCAATGATAACGGATGTCTGCCGTAGAATTCCCGTATCGTTCACTAAGAAAGCCACTGAAGATGTGATAAAACGAACACAGTACTGCGTAGCTGCAAAATGAGACGTATTCAAACCCGTCCTTTAGGCTAGTGTTCAACGGAGCTTACGAATTCACAGGTAATAAAGGCACACTAAAATATGATGTACTTTTTTGTGCAGACATCCTGATTGCCGATTCGGCTCATTTAGAAGTGGTATATTTACTTTCTTGAACGCATCGGTTCTTCCTTTTCTCTATACACTGGTCGCTTTCCTGTCTGTTTATTTCGCTTCTATTTTTTTACACGAACCTGTTTTTGCGGCACGTATTCACTTTCGTGAAAAATAATATGGTCACTTTAATTTGGCTTTGGACCGAAGCAAGTTTCTTGGCGCGAAATATAGCTTCGCGCTCACTCTTTCGTTGCGGTACGAGCAAAGCCGGGATTTTAAACATCTTGTGCCTATTGCATTGCGTTTTGCATTTCGTGCGTAGTCCGAGCGGCGCTTTGACCGCGTTATCAAGGGGCTTTTGTTATCAATGTTATCAGTCGGCCTTGAGAGATTGATAATAAGTGTGGTGTAGAAATGAGAGCACGGAATAACTGCGAAGCCGCGAAATCTGCTGTTGGTTCTCCTTGCGTACCATTATCAAGGTGAAGCGATTTCTCTTCGGGTTTGTGACAGGCAATGCAGTTGCTTTCAATCAGCTTATTTGTGGGCGCTGCTTTAGGATGCGGGCGGGAGCGCACTCGCGTGGTATTTTCCATAATTCGTGAGGCTTTCTTTTCCAGTCGCAAAAAATTGTACGCAATTAGTACGTCGCTGAAAACACCGCAGCTAGATGTCATTTTGGGCTGCCTACAAATTCCTTATCGATACTTTGAAAATTAGGAAAGTACTTCCCGAGTCAGATAATTAATTGCAATTAGCGAATTAAATATATTAACGAAAGAACTACCAGCGGCTACTCCACTGTACTGGAAACAATATCTGCAAAGTTTTTCTTTTTTTGACTAACGCAACTGCTCTTGTTTTGAGTATTGGTGCATGGTAGTTGGGGAACACTGTACAATTCACTGAGTAACTGAAATGAGGGCAAGCCGGATTCACTCGAAATCAGAATCAACAGCAGTCATGCGCTGCAGCGCCTATACTTGGGCTCATAGAAACAAAAGGGAGGCCGGCTGCAGTTTCACCGGAAAAGCGAATCAGTAGTAGTGGCACCCGAATATGCGACAATTACACGAAGAAAGATCACATCACCGAGAGCACTCAGGCTGTGAAATTGAATTGTCTCCTTTTATGAGGTCTGGCATGCAATATAACGCCGTCACTTCAGCGCTGCACTCGAGGTCACCCGAGGTTTTTTCAAGTGCAAGAAATATATATATATATATATATATATACATATATATATATATACGTGTGTGTGTGTGTGTGTGTGTGTGTGTGTGTGTGTGTGTGTGTGTGTGTGTGTGTGTGTGTGTGTGTGTGTGTGTGTGTGTGTGTGTGTGTGTGTGTGCGTGCGCGCATATATATCAGAAACTGGTTCGCGCCCCAGACCCCACCCCTCCTGGAAAAATGAAAACTCTCGTATTATGCATGACGGTAGGGGACAACGGAGTTTTAAGATACAGTGTTTAAAAATGTATTGTACATTTCTACATTATATGCACTTAGATGCGGTGATGCAAGATTAGGGCCTGCTGTAGTATGTGAGTACGCAATGAGCAAATATGGTTTATTAAACCATCCATGCTCTCGCTTCTAAATGAACACAGGGAGTCACGCATAAGTTCAAGTTAAATATCCCCCTGTTAACATTTGCCAGCTAGAAATGGTTGCATCTAACATTATAAATATACTGAACAAGGGAGGTTTCTTGGGCCAGTTGGTAATTCATGATAAAAAACGATGTACAGCAGCACGGACAAGGACTGCGAGAGACGACATACCCTGCGCTATCATCCAACAATATATTATTGTGTTGCCACATCGAGTGTATATGTACAATAGGGGCCATGCGCAGAAAATGAAAGACAGTCACAAAAGAACATTACGATTTCTATCTCTTCAGATCCAAGACCTCACTAGGGGTCCGCGCGATAGAGGGGCACTAACGCACACACTACCCAGTTTTCTGATGAAATCAGCTTCTGTCATTTCCCGGGTGAGCTGTGTCTCGCTAAAATTTCCGTATCTTCAAAGAGGGGCATGCAGCCGCAGTCCAAGCAATGGATGCCCAAGTGAGAGAGAGAGAAGGGAAGAAGGAAAGGCAGGGAGGTTAACCAGACTGAGTCCAGTTTGCTACCCTACACGTGGGGAGGGAATGGGGAGTGAATGAGAGAGAGAGAACTTAGGTGTAGGATGTCTACAGTCCGGCACTCAAATCTGTTGCCCTCAGGTAGTGAGAAAGCACTCGAACTGCTTTCTGGGCTAATGAGCTGTGAGGCCAGGCTCCCAAGACCTTCGCTTCCGTAAATGGCCTGTCATCCAGTCTATTTAAGGCACACTGGAGAGTCTCACGTTGATTATCGAAGCGAGAACAGTGGCACAGAAGATACTGATGGTCTCTTCACACTTGCACTTAGCGCACATTGGTGAATCCGCCATTCCAATACGATAGCTGTAGGAGTTGGTGAATGCTACTCCTACCTACAGCCAACACAGCAGTGTTGCGTCACGTCGTGGAAGGTTCGCTGGTAATTTAAGTTTCAGTGATGGGACGAGGCTCTATAAACGACAGAGTTCTGTGGTGTATGCCAGTAACCTAACGTGATGGTACGAGCGAGGCTGCGATGCCCAAGTGACCTTTGAACAGTGTTATGGACGTTGTTGTAGTGCTCTGTTAAACGATCGTTTAAGCAGCTGCCTCTCTGTCCAACATATTTACTGCTGCTAAACAGGAGGATTTGGTAAACAACATTCGTTGTGCATGTCACGAAACGTTTTCTGTGCCCGACAGAGCAAGAACTCTGACGTGATTTAGGCACATTCTCAAGCTTACAGAGCCTTGCCCGCTTTTCCGGGGCTGAAGAAACGACTGTGATTCCTGCACTTTGCCCAATCTTTTTTAGCCTATGGGAGACATCTTTCACATAGGGTAGTACTGCTAACCTGCGTCTTTCAACTGGCTGGTTGCCTGACTGAGCGGGCTCATCACGTTTTGTGCGCTTCAGAAGTTGTTGCGCTATGGCTGAAATTAATACCAAAGGGTAGCCAGTCCAAGAAAGGCGATCAACCTGTGCAGCAAGGCTATGTTGCATCTCGTGTGAGCAAGATTTATTGAGGCTGTTAACGAGGCAAAACTTTATCATACCTAGTTTAACAAGCTTTGAGTGCGCGGAGGTAAAGCGCAAAAGCGACTTCTCACTTCTCCGTTCGAAGCACCAGCACACATGTTTGTTTGCAGGGCACAGTCTGAGATCTAGAAAACGCAAGGAATCGTCAAAGGGGACTTCATGCGTTAGTTATGGAGGCTGCAGTTCTTTCTTAAACATCTCTAAGACTCACGAAGCAGCAGGCTCGAAAGCATGGTCAGTGCTATCGATACATACCAGGTAGTCATCCACAAACCTGCACACTTTGCCAACAGTAGACGCGTCCAGGTGACCTTGAATACTGTGATCATGATGGCGAGATAAATACCTCTTAGTGGCGGCGCCAGGCATGATCCTATACAAACACCATTTCTTAGCATTTTTAGCAGGAAGTTTTGCCTCGTTAACAGCCTCAATAAATCTTGCTCACACGAGATGCAACATAGTCTTGCTGCACAGGTTGATCGTCTTTCTTGGACTGACTACCCTTTGGCCCTAATTTCAGCTATAACGGAACAGCCTCTGAGGGGCACAAAACGTGATAAGCCCGCTAGCCAACGAGCCAGCCAGTTGAAAGATGTAGGTTTGCAGTGCTACCGTACGTGCATGATGTCTCCCACAGGTTAAAAAAGATTGGGAAACGCGCTATAATCACCGTCGTTTTTTCAGTCCCCGAAATGCTGGCAAGGCTCCCTAAGCGTGTGAACGTGCCTAAATCACGTCAGAGTTGTTGCTCTGTCGGGCACAGAACACGTTTTGTGATACGCTCAATGAATGTGGTTTACCACTGTTTTGCAGCAGTAAATATGTTGGACAGACAGGCACGTGCTTAAACGATCGTTTACGAGAGCACTGCAACAACGTCCATAACACGGTTCAAAGGCCACTTGAGTATCCATTGCTGGGACTGCAGCTACGTGCCTCTCTTTGAAGATACGGACGGAAGTTTTAGTCAGACACAGGTCAGACGGGAAATCATAGAAGCTGATTTCATCAGAAAACTGGGTAGTGTGTACTCTAGTGCCCCATCTATCGCGCTGACCCCTAGTGAAGTCTTGCATCTCGATAGGTAGAAATCGTAATGTTTTTTTTTCATATGATCATGTTCTTAGTACAATGGCTTGCTGTTAGAACACCCCTTGTGACTATCTTTCATTTTCTGCGATGCCCCCTCTTGTATATATACACACGATGTGGCAACACAATAAAATAGTGTTGGAAGTCAGCGCAGTGTATGTCGTCTATCACAGTCCTTGTCCTTCGTACTGTACGTCATATTTTTGTCATACGGAACAGTGTTAATTGATTCAAAATTAGAAAAAAATATAATACACATATGAGCTGGAAAAATGCAACTGATGCAGCAAATGGCGTTTAGATTTCAAAAAGAATCAAAAATACTGTTCACGATTAACCACGATGTTCAGGGACTTCTTTCTCTGAGCATCTTGATCAATAAATGCAGTGCATGGTTATGCCGGAATCGTGTATCCTGTATTAGCACAATAAGAAGAGAACCATGAGAGTTCAGTCTGTGCAATCACACAAGTACACTGCGAAAAATTTGATAGGGCAACAAACTCCTGAAAATAAGTATTAATGTGACTGGACACAATGCACTGCTCAGGTAACTGGGCAAGACAAGTGAAAGGAACGAGAAATTTCTATTTTGCAAATTTAGGAATTGCACGCTACGTGAACACTAAGCCACCATTTCATTGTGAATACAACATGGCGCATACATCAGCAAAAGCGAATAAATTTACAGTAGCCTTTTCACCATAGCAAATAAGAGTCAATAAACTTTAAGGACACTACGAATGACAGAATGGCAGCTGACAACCTTACGGCATATAGCACATTAAGACTGAGATGCACAAGACAAGAAGAAATGACTGTTTTTACACAACATTATTACAACATTTACACAACATTACACAACAAGAAACGGTGCCTCATACAGCAGTAGTCCAGGGTGGCTGGAAACCAAGCTCGGCTTTCAGGCGGGAATACTCGCTGCACCAAATTTGAAGAGTTTTATAGCGAGTAGAACTCTACCAACCTTATGCAATACATACGTACGTACAGAAAACGCACTCGCACACACACACAAACATATGCACCCTCAATGCACAGACAAAAAGCGCGCACGTACACATTGATAAATACAAACAAGCACGCATACATTCAGGCGGGCACAACTCGTGCAAGCACACACAGCGACCCACACAGAGACATGCGCGCACACAAACGCATACACAAAACACACTCACAACACACGTGCGCAATAGACACACGCAAAAACGCCTGCACATACAAACCGGCATGTACACGCGCGCACGCACGCATGCACACGCACACACACAAAGCGCGCCGCACGCACGCACGCACGCACGCACGCACGCACACACACACACACACACACACACACACACACACACACACACACACACAAAGCAAACCGAAAACATGCTGAAGGCGTCCGGCAAGCAGCAACAGCAGCACGCGACCACGCCAGGGAGAACCATTACCGCGCCGGTTCTTTCGAAAGGTGGCAAAGCCAGTCTTCCTTTTTCTACGCGACGCAAAAGTGGTCGACCATATTACACTTAAGTGCGAAGGACCGTATTACAAAAAGGCTCGCTGAACACACAAGAGAATCACATCTAGGAACGTTCAAGCGCTGAGAAACGAAGCTGAACTATGCATACGCATCACGCCCGATGTAGGTTTGACAAACATTAGTCACACGGGGCGCGATCGAGGTATTTAACTTGCCCTACTACGAGCGCAGCTTACATTAATTAATTATGCTACGAGATCACAGTGAGATACTCCTAGAGCGGACAATGAGACGTAAGCCACCAAACAAATACCAAATAAACGGGCACTTGCCTGAAAATTGCATTTATGGCAGTACTACCGACCGCCGACACCGGGTACGTTGCAACTGATCGTTTCAGCCTCCCTGGATCCATCTTCCAGTGCGTACTAACGCTTTGCTCTGGAGTGGGGCACGAGTAATACACAAAGCACGCGCCACATCTTTTTCTAGACCCCGCAGAAAACTAATCACATCTTTAAAATTATTTCGCACAGCGCGAGACGTGAACACAGGCGAAAACGCGACAATGCATTTTAAGCAGAAAGAGCAGCAAATGCAGTGATGGAGGAGCTTCCGCCTTCCCGTCCTGCCGCGCGCCTAGTTGTATGTGACGGTACAGCGTCGCGCGTCAGTTCCGGTCGCTTTTCATTGGGCAGGCAGCGGCCGCGTATAGGCGCGTTCATTGCGTGGCGCCCCGAAGTCAGCCGAATTAACAAAAAGAAAAACATCTGCTGCTACCCGTTTATTCTGATAGGTTTGCTTGCTCGCATGGCCTCCTGTTTGTTGCTGTTTCATTGTGGTCGCTAACTACAGCGGTGAGCAGGTAGTTGCTACTACCGTTTTGTGCCGAGAATTTTCTTTCTTTTTTTTGGGGGGGGGGCGGGAGGGGGCGCAGTCTGAGCCGCATCACTGTTAATACAGCAAACAAATGGTGACCGTGAGCAAGATGATCGGTGCTCTTCTGCTGGTGCGATTACATTACTCGCTGCGTCCGAACGACGCAACCTTGCCAGGTCACATTGTTGTTTCAGCGAGATCGTGGCTCGATAAAGACGCTCACATGTGTGTGTGTAGTGGTTATGAGTTGAAGGGGAAGAGAGAAGTGCAGTGCCGTAACTGCCTCTCAAAGGAGGGCACCTCAACAGCGCTGCACAGGGTAGGGGAAGTGGGGAGAAAAAGATTAGAGAGAATGAAAGTAAAGACGCTCACATCTTGGTTGTGCGACGGCGAAGCGTAAGCATTCATGTGGAGACTGAAGACTGCGTTTGTAAGAGCGTATGCTGTGGATAAGCAATTACAGCTTTGATGACACCAGCCCCTAATATATAGGCTGAGCCTTACAATCTGTGTCAGAGGATGCACTTTAAAAGCAGATCAGTAGCTTAGAAAAGCTCTGAATAACATAGGCAAGGTACGTGGAGATTCGGGTTTTATAACTTCCAGCGTGATCTCGCCGCTATAAATGTCTTCTTTATCGCTTCATCAAGCAAATTTTATGTTGATGCCATTGTACAGCAGAGGCTCGTCTAACAGCACGTCCCTGTTTGTTCAGCAATGTATCCAGGAAGCTGCTTTAATTTCACCACTTTTTGTTAGGCTATTGAGGGCACCGAAACATTCGTGCAGAATTCTGCAAGCTGCTCGCGTGTTTTCATTCAGCTTCATTCAGCTACTGCATTCTGCATTCAGCTACTGCAGTTTGTCTTAGAAGTGTTTGATTGCATGGTAATATTACTTTCAGCACAAAATATAATGATAAATAAATTATTAGTGAAAGCACGTACTTTTTCTGCATAATACGTTTTGGAGTGGCCGTCATGCCGTAACGTCAGAATCCTAGAAAAAAATCGACAGTTACTTAGCAATGAGAAAACTTAATGACTTCACCGATGTACACTTGCAACTATCGCGTGACCGTGGTACGTGAGTTCATACATTGTAACGTGTCGTTCACAATTTTACCTCAACCTGCTGCAGTCCACCTTGCTATAGTTTGTACGAACCCTAATCCAATTTATTACACCCTACTCCACCCTAATTGTATAAAGACCAACGTCCCACCAACATTGAATTAGATAGTTTTATAGCTTACATTTACACCTTCCACTATTGCAAGAAGCTGCACTAATAAAAATTCAAGGTCATTCCGCCTAGTTGAGAAGGATGACCAGCGGAGATGTAAAGATCGTGGTAAGAAAACTTGTGGTAAAGACTTTATTGCGTCACTCATTGTCACTTAGTAAGGACGGTCGCAATTGATTTGTGGTCGCTATGATATACGGTGATCGGCACACTCTCAACTGCGGTCGCATTCTTTTATGTCAAATCGACGCACGTACGTCACTGAGTGGTCGGTTGCGCCGGATCGGTGTGGCATCGCAAGCGGTTTATCTGCAACGCGAAACGTGTAATCCACTGCCCTTTCGGTCCCGACACATCCGCATAGAAACGAACCACCGACAACGACCTCAGGGATTCCCAAAAAACCCACGCAAACTAAGTAGCCATGAACCTTACGGTGCTATGAGCAATTTCATTTTTTACTTATGGGGGTACGAGCCATTCCTTACGAGGGTATGAGCCATTGATGATGACAGTTTTTGACATGCTGCTCTGTAAGTTGTATGCGCGATTCCAAAGATGGTAAGCACTCGTCGCTTCACTTTGCTGAGTGTTTTTAGCCTCTGCTTTACGGGGCTAAAGCCATTGTTTTTATGCTTGCGCGCGGGGGTATATGAGTGCTTACGGTGTTATGAGCCATTTATGACGATAGTTTTTATGTGCCGACACGAAAATTCTGTGGTACTCTAGGCGTATACAGCTCCGCTCCGTTCCTCAGGGCTCAGTTCTGGACCCACTTCTGTTCTTATTATGCATAGATAATATAACAAACCAAGTCGACGCCACCATTCGCCTCTTTGCAGACGACTGCATTCTTTATCATACTGTGCGTAACCACGAAGATCAAGCAAAACGGAACAATTCACTAAATAAGGTAGTGCAGTGGTGTGCAGACTGGCAAATGGTGATAAATTCCGACAATACTGTCTGCATGTCGGTCACAAACAAAAAATCAAGTCTGCAGTTCCCGTACGGTTTCAATGGCACTATTCTACAAAGCGTCACCCAGTATAAATACTTGGGCGTAATCATCTCATCCGACCTCAGCTGGAATGCGCACATACAGTACGTAGCTAAAAAAGCCTTGAACAAACGGTTCTACCTCAAACGCACCTTATCGCATTCGACCAGCCGGACAAAGCAGCTTGCCTACGTCAGCCTTATCAGACCGGCACTCGAATATGGAACATAGTATGGTTTCCACATTCCAAAAACCACATTCATACAATGGAACGCATACAAACAAAAGCTGCCCGATTTATCTATAATCGTTTTAAACGCACAGATTCACCAACCGAACTTCTTTCTCGCGCAGGCCTCGCTACCCTAGAAATTCGAGCTAAGGTTCAACGATTGAAGTTCCTATACTTGGTATTACACAGTGCGCTGAAGTTCGATCCCGCCACTTTTCTAAAGTACAAGCTCACTAGACCGACTCGGCATAAACACGCTTTCACGCTAGAGGAATTTCTTTGTAACAACAATACTTTTTTCTTTTTATTCTTTCCGCGAGCTGTGCGAGAGTAGAACTGCTTAAACCCTGCTATTACTGCCCAGCCCACATTAGAAACATTTACCAATCATCTAGAAGAAGCAATCGCAATCACAACTTAGTTTTCTAGTTATTTTTTTTCTTCTGCAAGAGCAATTGTGTCAAGACCAGTGTGTTACTCAATAAATGAAAGCGTCCATGTTTTTCTATGCTAACTCCTTGTTTGTTCAGTGTTTGCTCACATTGTACTTTTTTGATGACCATATGCCCACTCCTGTAATAATCCCTATCGGGATTGACAGTATTGTGAAATAAATAACATAAAAATAAAAAATGAAATGTGGCACGTCGTGTACATTTACTGACATCATAGTATTCCTCGTTATTTAGTTTTGACATGAATACGCACTTATTCTTCTGATTGGAGAGCTTGTTGATTTATGCGCGTTTTAGCATAGTCGCATCACAAGGTCTCAAGATCGGGAATGATTGCTGAAATAAAAAAAGACAAATGACAACCACCAGTAAATATTTGTCTTTACTGGTATAATTCACCGTAATTGAGTTTGCGCACATTAATTACTAGCATACAGGTGGTACTCTGGAAAACCCCGACTAAACAGGCTGTTTACTCAACTAAACATTTATGCAAAACACATAAAACATATTGGGGCAAACAGCGGAAATTGGAATAAGATATCATTATGTACACTGCCTGGAAAGCAGTGCAGATTTTGTTGTTTTCTAAGATTTGCACTGCACGTACACTCTTAGTCAAGCCCTGCATAACGTCCTGCACATAAGCGGTTCAGTTCAGCCCAGACAACCTCATATAAGCATATTTCATGCGAGAGTTTAAACTACTAACTACTTATGACAAAGTTTACAACGATTCTACTAATGGCAATTAGCAACGGTGCAGGAGTTGCATTTATATTTGAATGAAGTGAGGAATACGACCAGCACGGGTTGTTAGTTTAGAAACTATAGATGGTACTGAAACCGGCAGGTAGCATTTGCTACCGAATTATTGTAGCGGCCAAATTTTTTGTTTACAAGCGCTGCTTCCGTTGCCGATAAATAATTAGGTGGCTCCGCTTTTAAAACTCTATTATCAACACATGAACGAAAAAAAAAGAAAATCTAGACCCGCATATTGGCGTGCAGTTTGGTGATATTTGAAACGCATTCAAATAATGACTGTTAAGACAACATTAGATTGCATGTAAAAAACTGCACCTTACTGAAACGAACTAACGACCGAGTTGAATGACGCATAGCGCGATAGAAATGTGTCGCGACATATTTTCAAAGACGCCCTTACGAGTATATATTGCCATATTATATAGTGGCACAGGCTGCACAGGACGTATTTTGATTAATAAACAAAATTATGAATAGATATTTGTACAGCGTATCACCTGTAGATGTGTGTGCTACAACGCAGCCCATAACTATTAATCCAACATAATCATACATGCTACACTTTATCTAAACATCGCATTAAAACTTCACAACGTGATGTACAACAGGTGATCACGGTAGTATTCCTTTTCGTAACTTCCCTGTAAAACCTAATAATCACTTAGTAAAGGCAAGAGTAACTAAGTTTGATAAATCACTAGTAAAGTGGTAGTAATGGGTGGTAAATTTAGGTAGTAGTCTGGTGACTACTTTTTACGACTCATATACATTTTTTCTATGATTCTGTGCACATTATGATGTGCGATGGCATGTTAGATGATGCGTGTGTGATGCGTGTCAGGTGTGCCTCGTTAAAATATTGCAGCGCATCGTCTCATTTATGAAGAATATCCGTGTAGCCTACGCGTAGGCTACACGCGTAGGCTACGCGTAGGCTACACGCGCTTTTTTTGTACCGCTGTGCATCAATTTATGCGACAACGCCATTTACAGCAACACATACATCGAAGGTGGACCTAATTTCGTTCGAAAAGACCGCAATTGAATGCATATATAACGGCAGTCAACACAATGTTATTGCTGAAGTAATCCCCTTCGACATGATACGCGAAGCTTAGTGGTTCTTACGAAAATTCGACATCACGTGGCATTCGACGGAAACGAAGATGACACATGGCGTTGGGTTGCTTCGTCCTGGCGCTGACACGTAAGTCGTTGCAGCAGCCTCGTGTCAACAGACATGCATTCGGCGAAAATAAAAATAAAAAAGCAAGCGATAGCGGCTCCGTTGTTCTCGCTGGGCTGAACAAACTTTATTTTTAAAAAAATTGAACGTATCAGGAAATGTTTTCAAATGTGTAGAATGATCGATGAACGACCGGCGGACTAGTTATGCTGTCGCGACATAAACGACGCCACCGTGATACTGTGCGCTTCCTGGAGACCTTTCATTCTCGCGACACGCGCTTTTTACATGAGCCGCCGCCTCAGGGGGCTGTCTGCTCTAATTAACTCGCTTGATGATCAGCTTCTTTGCTCCCGGCCCCTAGTACGCAAAAGCTCTCGCAGAAGCATTGCAATATGTCAGTGCACGTGATTAGATTGTAATTAGCATTCGATCTCAGGTTTCTGTATTTTTTCACTATTGGGCTGGGAGAATATCTTAAGCTTTGAATACCAACTGAAGGAGGAGGAGGAGACAAAGAGGAGGAAAGACAGGAAGGTTAGCCAGTGTAAGTACCGGCTGGCTACCTTGTGCTGGGCAAAGGGCTAAAGGGAATAAAAGGAGAAAGAAGAAGAAGAGAAAAAAAATGGAAACCAGAATGTTGTAGCGCGTACTACCACCTGAATGTTGTACGCAAGCTATTCGCCTTTGAAAATGAACTATTCGGCCTTTCCGATAATTGAAACTAAACTAACACTCTACGAGAACCGACTGGTAAAGCCTGGTTACTTTTCTCTGTCTGCTAAACAAAGTATCGCAAATTATTAGAAGTGAAAAAAATAAAACTCAGATGAATGTAGAAACAAAATGCTTAATAGATGTTTCGTTGTTGGTCTCGCGGCGGAAGCCTACACAGTAACGTGCACCTTTTCATGTAGCCTGCCACTTGGTGCTGTTTGCCATTTAGGCATCTAGTGGTTCTATATTTTACGTTACAACCTGTGATGTTTTCTTTGCAACGGGTAAATTACATGTGTCATTCTACAACTTCTTGGCCCAAATTTACGGAACCTTCTTACTTTACCGCTATTCGTAAAAGAAATTATCAGCCAATCCTGACGCCGGATATATAAATACCGAACGCGCCCTGCCAATGCCTGGGATAACAACAACAAAAAAAGCATTATGCATTCGGTCTTGATATTTTTTTCGCAAACCGTTTATTTAGTGTTTTGATGAAGCTAGTAATACGGATGGCATTTATTCTTCGAAATCTTTTGCATAACCAGTACCTAAGGAAGTTGACAGGCTATTCGCTCGGTTTTCTTTTTTAGGAAAATTAGTTAACTTGTGTTTAAAGGTTGTCCTAATACCCGCCGTGGTTGCTCAGTGGCTATGGTGTTAGGCTGCTGAGCACGAGGTCGCGGGATCGAATCCCGGCCACGGAGGCCGCATTTCGATGGGGGCGAAATGCGAAAACACCCGTGTACTTAGATTTAGGTGCACGTTAAAGAACCCCAGGTGGTCTAAATTTCCGGAGTCCTCCACTACGGCGTGCCTCATAATCAGAAAGTGGTTTTGGCACGTAAAACCCCATATATTATTAAAGGTTGTCCTAAATGTCCCTGATAGTTGCCTATTATTTTTCCGCTGACCAGTACAAGCATGGTATCTAATTCAGCATGAACAAATATCTCTGTGGGTAATATAGGCGTCCGCGCTTGACTATTCGATAATGAATTCGATATTCCATACTTACTCATCGAATTCAATTGGTATTCCAAAAACTTAATATTCGTCCACCTCTACTTTTAACGTGATTTCAACCCGTTGTAAAGTATTTTACCATGCAGCCCCGCCAAATTACGGTTCTGGTTCTTGGGAGATTCAAAGAATTACCGTGAATCTTTTTCGATGTGTGCTGGGAGATTGTCATCATGCGTACGTGAAGTTTAATTGCAATATGTTTCTAGACTTGAGTCCGACTATTGCGTTCTTTGTCTCCACTTAATCGTGTTTATTTTTCTGTACTGCGAATATATATATATATATATATATATATATATATATATATATATATATATATATATATATATATATATATATATATATATATATAATTTCCATCGAGCATATCGCACAGTTAGGTCGCTTGCGATGAGCTACCTCAGGAGGCGCACGTTACTTCTTCGACAAACTGCCCTGTTTTGTTGTCTACAAATATTCACTGAATAATATTTTATTGCGGTCACATTAGAACGCATGTAACAATGGCGACGTAGAAGCCGAGCTTTAGTCGTTCCATACACACACGGAAATAGTTCTAAGACTAGCGCCACTTTAGAAAACAAAAATCTAATGTGGTTTTACGTGCCAATACCACAATCTAATTATGAGGCACGCCGTAATGAGGGACTCCACATTAATTGTGAGCACCTGGGGTTTTAAGGTACACCCAAGGCACGGGACGCGAGGAATTTTGGCGTTCCGCCCGCATAGTATGGAGGCCACTGTGGCCATGATTGAAACCGCGACCTCAAGCTCGGCAGAAACAACGCCGGAGCCGCTGGGCTGACATGGTGAGTGAAGAAGGTGCTCGAAATTGCATTTGGCTTACGACTAGATTGATCGCGAACTTCTTAAAACTCGCTTTCGGGAAAGGGGTTCTAGTCTTGCAAGTTCTGTTGTGCAATCATGACTTCGCTGCTGCTCGGTTTCAACTTCGCAACTGCAGCACAGGCCCTAAGGTCAATAATCATCGTTTTATGTAGTGCATGTTTTAATTAGGTGGCGAGAGATTGCAAGTTCTTCTGCAGGCTTTCCCGTCTTTTCGCTAATGCACCTCAAACGGTGGAGGAACAACGCTGTCCCAGGAGAATAAACAAAAAAAAAGAGAGTTATAAGTCAAGAATAATAATCATGCAAATCTAACGCATATTTTCAACTCTATAGCAAGGAGAGCTTTTGGGTGGCAGTTATTCAGTTATTCTCAATTTGCCTATTTAATTCCTGTGTTTCCGACGCAATGTGGCAGGCGTGGCTAACACCTCAATTGGCTGGTTGACGTTGGCAGTGTTGAAGTATGCGTGCGATTGTGGTCTAATACAGGAAAAAAAGAAAAAAAACGATCCTGTTTTAACGGTTATAGCCTCGCGTGATCAATCTCGCGTGTGCAGAAGAAATCAGTGCGGCAGTGCACTGTCTCACGTTGGGCACGTGGTACCGGCGGGAGGGGAGTGAGGGGGCGGTGTTGTACTCCGCCAGCAACTGCATGTTCTACGGCCGCGAGCGCATTACCTTGAAAGCGATCGTCGCAGTATAGGTATATCGACAGCGCATAGCTGCATGGGTGTTTCATCGGTCTGCTCAGTCAATCCTTCGGGTCACCGCCCGTGCTTGCGTCGGCCCACTCTTAGTCAAGTCCTCCGTATAAGCGGTACGTTCTCGGTTCATCCCAGACCACTGCATATAAGCGTTCTTTCAAGCGAGGTCATGCGTGACGCAACGCGATTGACCCGCTGCTCACGGCTGTATGCGGCCAGTGAGCAAACGCAACGTTTTTATGCAGCCCTGCAAATTTGACGCGCGAAAAGCGCGCAGAAGCCTTGAGAAAGCTTTATAAAGTGAAAGGTGCAAGTAGTGATGAGGGAGAAGCTGTGAGGGAGAAATAAAAGCGAATGGGAAAAGGAGAGAGCGAATAGACCCAGAAAGGAGTCGTCGTGTCTGTGCGCAACTTTGATGGCGGAAGAGGAGGAAAGACTGCGCCGGCCGCGAAGGAGCAAGAACATGGCGTGATCCGGAGGACGAGGCGATTCTTTTCGGTGCTAATTATTGCCATTTCTTTGTACCAGCGACGTTATGCGACTGTGTTCGCGATGTGAAGACATTAGGCCGCGTCGATGAACGATATCGGTGATCCCAGTGATGTTGAATTCCGCCGATCTTACCGGAGATTGTAGCAAGCCAGTGTATTTCTGACAACTCGTGGTGGTACGACCACAGGGTGACAATCAGCAGTGGTGAGCTTCCATGTGTGCTGGATCGCCGGGTCCTGGAGTGCGTGCTGTACAGCTGCGAACCAGTGTTAATTCTGTAAGTTAATTTTCGCTTACAAGACTACTAAATGCTTAATTTCTGCCATAGCATTATTATGGGCCAGCAGAAAACGAACCTCGGTGATTAAACATCTGAACGTGTAGTATTAATGCGGACACACGAATTGAAGTTTTGACGTGTTAACTACCTATAACTGCAGACACAGTTCCCTTTCGGTTTTCTGAGATTGCATTATTTCTGGCGATATTGTTTGCTTGCGTAGCCAGGTCTGCTTTCGTTGAAACTTGATGCGCCGATTTTCACAAGGGTTTGCATTTTATCGCTCCGCTAGTAATCGCGTCTAACCTTCTAACCGCGAAATCTTCCGTTTTTTTTTGTATCCCCTTCGTTAACTTTGTGAAATTAGTTCATTGCATTTCGTAGTTTATGTTTGTCAAACGACGGCTTTATCTTGAACAGTTTTCTAGTGTGTTGCGCACTTTCCACGATGTAAGGTGTGGATTCGCGTGGGTTACACCATAGCAGCTAAGAACTTCTTGTTGGGCGAGTTTGTCCATATTAGCAAACAGTTTTATAATTGCGCAAACAAACGACCAGAGAGAGAGAGAGCACACAAGGACAGGCGCAGACCGTGTAAACCGATCCTGAAAGAATTTAAGATATTGTGCCGGTGCCGATATAGCCGAGCGAGAGAGTTACGCGAGGCGTATCATATTAGAAGGAAAGGAGATTATTTTACCAGCGACACCTCAGTTTATCTGTACAACAATGATATGAGGTTTATTATTGAACGCAGCTAGGTTGCGTTTTACTTGAACGGAACGTTTTTTTGGTGATTACGGTTTCTCCTCGTACGCGGAGGGGTGCATTTCTGAGATGTACTTATATGTTGTCATTGTGGAATAAATATTAGTTGCAAGTGGGCTCCTGTCCTTGTGTGCTCTCCCTCTGTGGTCATTAGTTTGCGCAGTTATAAAACTGTTTTCACCATATCAGTATAGTGAAACTTCTGCTTTCACATGCCAGACAAAATCGTGTGCATCCTGCGGAGAAACTACAGAAGCGCAAAGACAAATAACTATAACATAGTGTTCCGTCGCTCTAAGAAGCTTCGGCGGACACCACAAGTTTTCTTAGCGCATCGTAAAATAGCCTATACTACGATAATTTTTTCATCAGTTGTGCTCTGCTGTTGCAGATAGGTGCTAAAACAAACTATTTTTATATATTTAGCCACAATTGCATAAACACAACTTCGAAACGTAGTATTAGTATGACCAGCAGTAGTAGCAGTATTAGTATTAGTAGAGCGGGAGTATACACGGCGGGTCAGACGTGTGGTAGCAGCGGTGGTGGAACGCATGTCATATCTTTCGATTTATGGTTTTCCAGGTTGGCTTGATTAGCTGATGTCTCCGTGGGCACTGCTGGGGCCTTTTCGGGAGCCTGCTGTTATCAAACATGGTGACTGATTAGTGAAGCCTCCGCAAAACTTCTTTTCTTACCGTAGGATTTCTGAAAGATCCCGCTGTCCCATGTTAAGCGGTCGACACTTCTAATGCTTTGGGTGTTAATAAGAAGCGATCAGATCAAGGTATTACATTAGACTATTGTGCGAGGAAATAAGGAATATTTAAAGGTGTTGATCCTGGCAAAATACGGAGTTAATGATTTGGCTTGTCGGTGCGTTGCTAGTCTCCTTTGAGTCATGTGCAACTCTTTATGACGACTCTCTGCCCACATTCCAATGAGCGAAGTGCTGCCTAGCACCTACAAATTACTTTAAACCTCATCAGATAATGCACGTTTAGTAGGACCTGTTGCTGGGCGATAAGTTGGTGTCTAATGAATACATTGTTGCACCAAAAAAGGAAAATATAGATTTGGGAGGGAGAGATCCCAACCAACTCGCCCAGATACACGTTCTGCTCAAATACATTTCTAGTACAGGGGGCCGCTTTTCTACCATGTGTGCTTCAAGCTAATACTCTCCCTCACAAGTCTCTATGTTCCTTTTTGGCGCAACAATGTGTTCATTAAATTATGCACGATTTTAATATGCGGTTGTCAATGCCTTCATTAACTTTGACATTTCGATCCATGTGAGTCACGAGTCTAGGAACACGTTAAGTCAAAACATGATAAAATTTAAATATTACATGGAGAAATATTTCAACGTCTCGAGTGTGTGCGACCTTCACTATACATCTGAGTCTGCCTTTTAATTTCTGTGCTGTTATGGCTGGGGGCACCATGCTCTTTGTGCCTGAGAATTTCGTTTGTACTTGGCCATTTTACTTGACGTCACACCATAAGTCTTCGGTGTGACAACGCGACCATTGCAGCTAATGTTACGAATGCATTGTAGTTAGGCTGGATGGATGGCGAATTTCCCAAAACTAACACTGACAGCTCCTTGGAGTGAGATGGGATGGAGACCCCTGCAAATAAATGGAAGATGGAAGACCTAGGACTCGACGGTCGAACTCCCAGTACTTTCCATTCGCCCCTCGTGTGTATTGAGTGACGTACTGATTCGAGGAAGTGATTTCGGTGAATAATCTGATACCGTACGGCACTACTCGGCTTCGGCCTCTCTTATATGCCTAGTTGTTCTCGCACGGGCACTGATCTGAGTCTATGGCAATAAACAACGAGATTTCAATGTGTATTCAGACCAAACATCGCTAAGCGATATCGCGGATTACATTCCACTGCCTGAGACAATGTTCTTCTATTACGTGTGGCTGAAAACAAGCACTATATCGCCAAGATATTGTCATGTTGTATTGGCAGTTAAGGACCGTCTTGCGAACAGCGGTCACGTCGTAACAGTTGCTAGTCGGCGAGATACAGTCACCGCGAAACTGTAATCAATGTATGTACGCGTGTACTCCTTTTTTCATAGGAAGCAGAAATGACGTTAGAGAGGGGAGACTGATAAAATATTGTTTATTTAAATTAGGACCGTGATGATTGTGAAACAGCGATTCTACTGGTCCTGAACTCCGGAACTGATGTTGAGGATCTCACGTTGAATACCGTCATTTTTCAAAGCCTAACTTTTATTACTCGGCGCACAAAATGTCGTCCTCGTTAGGTAAACTTTTGTCCGCTGTAAGTTCCGCAAGAAAACGAAAACAACACTACTCGATGTCCTTGGTGGGCCATAAGCTGCACCAAATTGCTTAGCGGGAAAGCTACTCTAAAAGCTGCGCTTACAGTATCCGATAGATCATTTATGCATATGTTCGAGGCCGAATGTCAGTAGGGGTATTTAGGAAATTCTAAATTTTATTTGGCACTTGTCTAGGGTTCAGTTGTTTGGGGAGAATAAGGTGGTTGGCCAACAATTCGGTAATTAAAAACGACGACTCTCATCTTTGGTCTCATGGAAAAGTCAGTGAAACGGACAATCGCAAAAAAAGCTTCAACATTTAGGTGCCTTTTTAATAAACATAAAGCTTTCTCTGAACAATGAAAAGGGCACCGCATCGCAAGCGCAGAAGCACGAATGCGTAAAAAAGGCTCGGAACAGCATCTCGTTCGACAGCAAGCTTTGCCGTCAACCAAATTTCTTGCTGAAGAGATAACGAGGGATGGTACTTCTGGCTGTCAGCCGCTAGCTGCTAAAAAAAAACGTTACTGGCACATAAGTCTACGCATCGAATTAGAAGCGGATAGCACTTCAAGAGCACACGGCGAACGATCACAAATCCCCGTTTTCCATACACGCCAATATTTGTCGTTCCGTCGAATGCGAAAACTGGGCACGGGTGACTTGTTTTACAATACACGGGCAACAGGTCGGAATTCTTGCACCTCTATTTATGACACCAAAGCTTTGCTGTTGGCTAGCTTTAGGTATGAAAAACGCATTTCAAACATCTCTTTATTCTAGCGAAAAGTATTTTAAGTGCAAGTCGCAGCCAACATGTGTGTTGCTGCCGGTGTCGACGGGGCTTGGGGTGATGAGCCAGGCTGAAGGATTTGTCGATATAACTGGCAACTGGGCTAGTTGGTAATGGTTCACTATAACACGGCAGCGCAAATGGGGAAAAGGAAGGAAAGTGGTCATGCATGAATCGCTGTGAATGACTCTTGTGCTGTTTTCTTTGTTGTCGGTGTCTTGTCTGGCATTACCGTCTCAAAACGAACAGCACGTGGTTATTTCTGTGCGCCGACATCGCATAGCCTGATGAAGTATTGCAGCCATCCATTCGAGAGCCAGTTGTGGGGCACGAGTAGCCCTTGCAGAAGCTGCCCTTGGACCTATTCACTCGTCGATAGGAAAATGTTGCTTTTTCAAGGGGGGCAAAATGCCTTTCGTCGGTAACAAGCCCATGTAAGTGTTGCAGTAAGTGCCTCTGCTCTAAGTATAAGGAAAAGGGCACCCAATCCACAAATTAACCTCGAGGGGTCGATCAAATATCAAAATGCGATCTTCTAACGTCATACCATCCAGGAAGTTCGACTGAATAATGGAATACTTCGACAACGATAACCGTGCTGTTAGATATTAACTACATTCTCTTAAATGAGGCTGTCATGAGCACCGCACTTGTCGACACCAGCACGTAAAAAAAATATGATATATTTCGATTAGATGACGTTAATAAAGTGCGAACATGACGTGGAGACAAATCTGGCAGCCTATTATATAAGTCCTTCAGACGCGAATGAGCAGAACGTTGTGGCTTTTTAAACAGTGGTGGAACGCCCGTGACGCTGTTCGGGAAATCTGTGGAGTGAGCAACCTTATCTGAACATTGCTGATTGACCGTTGCATTACAAAAGTGTTTTCTTTACCGCTCTGTTGCTGTTTCCTCATCACGCTGATGAATGTAAGAACACCCAACAACTGGTCAGATGTTTCCGTACTCCTAGTTGAATATACCTTTGATTCCTTGCCTTGATGCGTCTTTCGACAGCTTCACCGTGGAGCTTAACATCAGTTATTGTGCTTTGGCTCCAGCTAGATTATATCTTCTGAAACTAAGTAGATGCGTTTATCGCATCAATAACTCGCTGTTTTTTGCGTTGTATGTACAGACATGTGGGATCTGTTCTTCTGAAGCATCCCTATGAATTACCTGCCTTATACGTGCCTCGGAATGAGGAATTACATGACGCAGAGGTTAAGACGTAAACTTCTGGTAGGGCTGAGTGGCTTATAAAATATTTTGTGTAACTTCGCAACATCGTAACACCGTAAAAACATCGTAACTCGCGTGCAGAGATCGTACATATCTTCAGGGTGGCCCAAATAACGTTGATGCGCCAAGATAAATAAAGTGCAATTGCATTTCTCGAAAGAAACCTGGTGCATATGGGTTCCAGTACTGTGGAGTAGCCACCAATATTTTGTTGCTAATGAAATTTATTTAGGTAACTGTACTTAATTTTCTTAAATTGAGACGTACTATCCGAAATGTCGAAGTGTCAATAAGATAGGCACAACCAACGGAAATGTAACTGTGGTGTTTGAGCGAAATAATGATTTCGTGTCTATACCACATCACTGGGCTCGCACCCTCATCCTAAGCAGCGCGCTCCAGCAGGTTCTCCCTGAGTTAGTCAGAAAGAAATAAAGGAAATAAAGGAAATAAAGAAAACATCGCGATGCTGCGACCCGGCTGAAGTAACTCGTGGCGTTTGGTGTTAGTTGGAAACAAGAAGTGTTATTTCTTGTCTTAGCGCAGAATAAGTGCACGGATGTTTTTTTTTTCACAAAACTATTACCACAAATGTGAATTGAAAGTGACAACGTCAGTGCAAAGGTTTAAAGGTGCGTTTTGTTTCGTTCCTTTCGCCATGTCTTTTTCTAATGAGCAGAAGGAAAACATGATCGTTGCTCACGTCCTGTGTAGGCAAGGTCATGGAACGCATGGTTCTCAGAAGACTTCAAGCACACCTGGACGAGACAAATCAGATGCCGGCGACCATGTATGGATTCCGCCAGCACCTGAGCACCCAAGACGTCCTGATCCAATTACATGAACTAGTGATTAAAAGAGCAACGAGGCACACGCGCCGGGGTATACTGGCTTTGGACCTCAAAGGGGCCTTGGACAACGTGTCCCACGGCAGCGTGCTCGAGAACCTGCGCAAGACGGGGTGTGGCCGCAAGACCTACGGCTATATTAAATATTTTCTAACCAATAGAACAGCAACTATCCGGATAGGAAATGAACGGTCAGAGCCTGTGGAGCTCGGAGACAGGGGTACCCCACAGGGGTCTGTCCTGTCGCCTCTGCTTTTGAACCTAGCACTCCTGCCCCTGCCCGAACTACTCAATCAGATCGAGGGCGTGGACCACGCGTTCTATGCCGACGATATAACGGTGTGGACGAACCGCGCGGGGTCCGATGCCTGGGCGGAGGAAGCCCTGCAGAGAGCGGCAACGACCGTCCACGAGTATGCTAGGACCTGCGGCCTGAGCTGCGCTCCACAGAAATCGGAGCTGCTCATGGTACAGCCCGGAAGACCAAAGAAAGAGCCGCCGCCGAACATAATCATCACCATCGACGGCACAGAGATCAAACCAACGCAGCAGATCCGGACACTGGGCCTGCTGTTGCGCAGCGACGGCAAGGCGCACGCAGCCGTCAACAAAATCAAGACCACATCCGAGCAAGTCCTGAGCATGATCCGGAGAGTCACCAACCGGAACAGAGGAATCAAAGAAGAAGACGCACTGCGCCTGATGCAGGCATTCGTCATGTCACGCGCAACGTACTCCGCTCCATACCTCCAACTTGCGAAGGTGAACCGCGAGACGCTGAACACGACGATAAGGAAAGCAGTCAAACTCGCCATGGGCATCCCAGTCTACTCTTCAACGCAGAAGCTGCTGGAAACCGGTGCCCACAACACGGTGGAAGAGCTGGTGGAAGCACACCTATCCCAGCAGAGAGTAAGGCTGAGCCGGACAGAGCACGGTCGGGCCGTCCTACGCAAGATAAGATGGCAAATTGAACAGCTACCAACAACGGAGCCGCTCCCCACAACGTGGAGAGACATTATTAAAACCAAGCCCCTCCCCCGGAACATGCAGCCGGGGAGGAACAACGAGAGACGCTCTGCACGGGCCAAGGCACTGGCTCGACAGCTGGAAGAGGACCCCGAGGTCCTCTACGCGGACGCCTCGCTTCCCAAGCACGGAACCAGAGCAACGGCGGTTGTCACCACCATTGATAAACTGGTCACAGGCGCGTCGATACGGACGACGAATACAGCCGCAGCAGAAGAAGTGGCCGTGGCCCTAGCACTCGCACAACCGGGAGTGAGGACCGTGGTCACAGACTCCCAGACGGCCTACGCAAGCTACCGCAAGGGGAACATCTCTCCCGCGGCACTAGCGATCCTCACCAAATGCAAATCACCGGGACGGGCCGTTTAGCTCGTGTGGGTCCCGGCTCACTCGCAAGTGGAAGGCAACGCACTCGCCGACCACTATGCCCGAGAACTGTCAATCCGGGCCGAGGACGAGCCAGAGCTACCGCACCCCGTGACAAGCTACAAAGAAATCACGCAAATGTACAGAAGCGGCAGATGTAGGCTTCCCCGTCCGCATCCGCAACTCAACCGAATGCAGCAAACGATCGTGCGACGCACGCAAGCGGGGTCGCTAGCGCATCCCGTGCTCTTGCACAAGATGTTCCCAACAGAGCATGACACTTCATGCCCTTTTTGCAGACAGTCAAAAGGCACTCTAGCACACATCCTTGCAGAGTGCACTAAGCTCAAGAACCCCCCACCATCCCTACCCCCCACCCTCCTCAGCCCCAACCCCCCGAGCGATGGGAGACCTTGTTGTCCAGCCCCGACCTACCGACCCAGCTCGCGCTGGCGGCGAGGCGCCAGGAACTGCTGGACGCATATGGGACCTGAGAAGAAGGTTCCACCCCATCTGGTGCCAGCGCGCACCAACCGTCACTAAGGGCTCAGCACAAAAGTTGATTCTCCCTCTCCCTTGCCATGTGAGCTGCATATGGCAAACAATAGGAATGCCGCATATATACAGGGTGTCCCAGCTAACATTTGTTAGAGTCTGAAAATATGCGAATGCCACGTGGCTAGATAAAACCAAGGTGATTTTCTTTGCCGTCACTGGGAGATACTAAGTTTCTTTTCCTCATTTTACCTAATTAGATAAGTTCTCTTAATTAGTCAACTTCTCAAATAATATAGCTAGATGAAAAGGGTCAATAAAAAAATTGTAGAGCAACGTGAAAATGTCGTGATACACCTTTCTGTTGCTTAATATGTGCTACATAAAAGTGTTTTTCTGAGCGTGAAAGAAGCCCGCGATTACACGCAAAGTGCCACGAGCGGCCAGTCGCACGGCAACTTGGGTGCATTGGCAGGCTCGTTCCAAGCTCGGCAAAACATTTTTATGTAGCACGTATCTTAGAACAGAAAGCTGTATCGGAAGTTTTTCATGTCGCTTTACAATTTTCTCACGGTCAATTTTCATCTAAATATAATATTTGAGAAGTTGATTATTTATTTTGAGAATAATGATTTAATTACTTGGACTGGCAAAAATAATTTGAGTATTTCCATATGACGGCAAACATTACCTTGGTGCTGCCCATTTGCATGGCATGCACATATTTTTAAACTCTACATAAAGTTAGCTGGAACACTCTGTATATCAAATTAAATTCTAGGGTTTTACGTGCCAAAACCACGACCTGGTTATGAAGCACGCTGTCGTGGGAGACTTCGGAGATTTGGATCACCTTGGATAATTTCACGTGCACCTAAATCTAAGTACACGGGTGTTTTCGCATTTCACCCGCATGGAAATACCACCCTGTATACCAGTCATGGGGGTGTAGCGATAAACCAAACGCGTTGACTAGCATCACACATTATGAAAACCCGAGACAACCCGGCAGCTTCCAGAAACAGCGCCGGAGGATTCTATCTGGGAGTCCTGGCCTAAGGACGGACGTTCTGGCCTTTATGGCCTCAAACCCTGATGCCAACGAGCGGGACGTGGCCGCCCAGCCACTAATTTGCAAGTCATCAGTTTGGAGGATTATAAATCACTCGGTTTTTCACTCGTACCACATTAACCAGCATCATTTCTTGGAAGATAGGGATCTGCAGAGTCATCTAGATTTCTTGAATTGGGTCCTCACAGAAACCGATGAGTCACCAGACTTTTTGGCGAACATCATGTGCACAGATGACGCCAATCTTTCCAGAAAGGCTCAGGTAAATTTTCATAATGCACACAATTGGACTGACTCCAATCTACACTGGGTAAAGCGAACTCGGCGCCAGTACCAGTGCTCGTTCAATGCGTGGTGCAGTATTTGCGCCGGTTCAATAATCGGTCCCTTCTTCGATCATACACTGATTGGCCAGCGTTACGTGGACGAAATATTTGAAGAAGTGGTGGGTGATTTTCTCAGCGGATTTCCCCGGTCACGTCTTCCATTTCTATAGTATCAGCCAGATGGTACTCATACAGCATACAGCAGCAGCCGATCAAGAAGCTGACTGGCTGCGTCTTTTCATGCGAACAGATTGGAAGGCACGGGCGTGAAAACTGGCCGGCCAAGTCACCTGACCTGTCTCCACTCGATTTCCTTCTTTGCGGTTATGTGAAAGATAGTGTTTACATGATCCAGATTAAGAAGTTTGCAGGGACGGCATGGTCACAATTAGTACATGACCGGGGCTGTTGGAGAAATATGGGAGAGGCCTTTGCCCTGCAGTGGGCGTAACCAGGCTGATGATGATGATGATGATCCAGACGGCGACGTCTGATGAGCTGAAAGCAAGGATAACGAACATCTGCCTTAGAATCCGAGCTGAGGTTATCTAGAAAGCCACTGAAGTTATGAAAAGCGGACTCAGTACTGCGTGGCTCCAGAAGGAGACCTATTCGAACACGTCCTCTAGGCAGCACCTGGTGTTCAGCGGCGCTTACGAATTCATAGATAATAAGACCACACTGAAATCTGCAGTATTTTTTGTTTTTTTTTTCTGTGCAGGCGTTCTGATTGCGAATGCGGCTCATTAAAAGTGATCATTTATTTTTTTGAACGCATCGGTTTTGCCTTTTCTCAACACGTGGGTCGCGTCCCGTTCTGTTTATTTTGCTTTTATTTGATGCCATGAACCTGTTTTTGCAGCACCGTATACACTCTCATGAAAACTAAAACCGTCACTTTAGTTTTGCTTTGGACGGACGCAAGTTTCTTGCGCGAAACATAGCTGCTGTTTGAAACCCACCGATGGCAACGGTTGTTGTGGTCGCACCGATGGTACGACCTGTTGGGAACTCGGCGCTGACGCCCGTGGTTGCACCTGGGTCGCAAGCCCCAAGGGTAGCGTTGGCCTGGCGGCCTGGGGTACAACTGGAAGCATCCGAAGGTCCCGGCAAAGCATGAGTCGACTGGTAACAACAAAACAACTTGTTTATTTTAACATCGCAAAGAGTTGGCGGTCAGGTTGACCGAAGTAGAGAGACGGGAGAGCACTTTACTCAACAGAAGAAATCGGAGCCCTCCTTTTTGGCGTCCGGGGGCAGCTGTTTTTATACTCTCGCAGTTTAGGGCAAGAAGGAACCCCTCAATAGACGAGCACGTGATTGTACAATGAGATAAGGTGACGCATACTGTCGTAGCGCCGCCGGTCGGGCACAAAGACTGGGTGGAGAAGGTAACTCCTACTGTCGTATCGCCTCTGGTCGGGCACAATGGCTGGGAGGAGAAGGTAACTCCTACTGTCGTAGCGCCTCCGGACGGGCACAATGGCTGGGAGGAGAAGGTGACTTCTACTCTCGTAGCGCCTCCGGTCGGGCACAATGGCTGGGAGGAGAAGGTGACTTCTACTCTCGTAGCGCCTCCGGTCGGGCACAATGGCACATACACTCACACACGCACATGAAGGCACGTGGCATCGGAACATGCCTGGACGCGCTTGGCGGGGAGCGTAGCGGCGACGCCGAACGGGCCAAAATGTCTGCCGCTTTGTTGCAGTCGCGCCGGCTAAACCGCGCGTCGTAGGCGAAACGTAACAGACCGCCCCGCCGGGGGAAGGAGATCCCGATGGACAGGGGACTGCATCCGCTGTCCGGAGGGATGTCGCTCGATGATGCTCATAACCGAAGTCGGGCGTCCCTCGACGTTTCTTGAGCGCAGCGCACAGAGAAGGCCTCGTTCTCTCGTTCAGGTTCGCACAGGACACTCCAAAGTGACTTCGGGAGAGTTCACATTCTTGTTCTCGTTCCCGGCAAGCGTTTAGAACTACGCTGAAACTCAACCGCTCAGTCAGCAAGCACGGCACAATCCTCACTAAGCCCTGCCAGGCTCTTTCCCCTTTTATACCACTGCCTAGTTCCTTACAGTAGTCTAGCATCCCTCAGAACGCGTCCACAAATTGGAAAATTGCACTAGAAAGCATATCATCACTTTGAAACACTAAACAAAAGCAATATGTTAAAGAAATCCTGCCTCAGGAAGAAAAACATCAGTAACAAACAATTTTGAGGCTGATTCCTACGTTAGGGGCTTCGACTTAAGCCATCGGCGTTACCGTTGAGACTCCCCTTTTTGTAACGCACCTCAAAGGAATATTGTTGCAAAGCGAGGCTCCAGCGCAGGAGGCGGCCATTTTTGGGAGAGATGGTCTGCAGCCATTGGAGAGGGCAGTGATCCGTCTCAATGATAAACCTCGAGCCGGCTAGATAGCATGACGATTTCTGAACGGCCCACACGAGACATGCACACTCTTTCTCGGTGGCGCTATACGCCTGCTCACGACTGGTCAGCTTACGACTAGCATACAGGACGGGGTGTTCTACTTCTCCATTTTCCCGTTGGCACAGTACAACGCCCATGCCTCGCTCACTAGCATCGCACTGAACAACGAACCCTTTTGTATAGTCTGGCGATCGTAGCACAGGCTGGCTTGTTAGGGCACTCTTTAGGGCGCTAAAAGCTCTTTCCTTTGTCTCGTCCCAGACGACTGTTTGAGGCTCTGTCTTTCTTAGAGCATCCGTCAGGGGAGCCGCGATATCAGAGTACCTGGGGATGTACCTCTGATAGTAGCCGGCGACACCTAAGAACGACCGAATATCGGTCTTCGTGCGCGGTTGCGGGAAGTCTCGCACAGCGGCCACCTTTATTTCAGAGGGGCGGCGACGACCCTGACCAATCACGTGACCGAGGTAGACAACCTCGGCCTGTGCTAACTGGCACTTAGGAGCCTTGACTGTCAAGCCCGCTTCGCGCAGGCGGGTTAGCACTGCCCGCAAGTGTGCCATATGCTCAGACCAGGATGCGGAGAATATCGCTACGTCGTCTAGATACGGTAAAGCGAATTCTTGCTGTCCCCGCAACACTTTATCCAGGAGGCTTGAAAAACAGTATGGCGCGTTCTTCAAACCAAAACTCAATACTTTAGGACGGAATGTTCCCATTGGTGAAATGAACGCCGCATACCTACTAGCCTCTTCTGTAAGTGGAACCTGCCAATAACCCCTGACAAGATCTAGGGTGGAAATAAACTGAGCGCTACTAACTTTCTCAAGGCGCTCCTCGATGTTAGGGATCGGATAAATTTGATCCTTAGTGATGGAATTAAGCCTGCGGTAGTCGACGCAAGGACGAGGTTCCTTGCCCGGTACCTCAACTAAAATCAAAGGGGAGGTATAATCACTCTCACCTGCCTCAATAACACCGAGCTGTAGCATTTTCTTTACCTCAGCCTCCATAATATCGCTCTGGCGGGGTGACACCCGATACGCCTTGGATCGTACTGGCTCCGGGGAAGTAAGTTCTATATCATGAGTAAGTACAGAAGTCCTACCAGGCCTCTCAGAGAACAGACCTTGAAACTCTTGTAATAGCTGGTGTAGTTCGGTTTTCTGCTCAGGCGACAGCGGTGCTTTACTGATTAAGTCACTAATGACCTGATCGGTGTCTTCCCTGTTCGTCACTGAGCCTAGTCCCGGAAGCTCGACCGGAAGCTCTTCAGGAACGTTTACCATCATGCACACCACTGCTTCCCGTTGTTTATAGGGTTTGAGCAGATTACAGTGGTAAACTTGCTGTGCTTTCCGCTTTCCTGGCAGACTTACCACGTAGTTAACGTCCGACAGTTTCTGAACAATTCGTGCTGGGCCCTCCCACTGCACGTCTAGTTTGTTGTTTAGCGATGTGCGCAATATCATGACCTCATCGCCCACCTCAAAACGACGGGCCCTGGCTGTCCGATCATAATAAACCTTGGCCCTCTGCTGGGCCTTTGCCATTGCTTCACCTGACAACTCCTGTGCCCTTCTTAAGCGTTCGAGGAGCTTAAGCACGTACTCCACCACGACTGGGTCGTCGCCCCTGCCTTCCCACGATTCTCGAAGCATGCGAAGCGGAGACCGAAGCGAGCGACCGTAGTAAACCTTGGCGGGGAGCGTAGCGGCGACGCCGAACGGGCCAAAATGTCTGCCGCTTTGTTGCAGTCGCGCCGGCTAAACCGCGCGTCGTAGGCGAAACGTAACACTGCGCGCGCACTCTGTCGATGCGGTGCGAGCAAAGCCAGAATTTCGAAACATGCTTCGCCTATACATTGCTTTTCGCGTTTCATTTGTGGTCAGAGCGGCGCTTCGGCCCCATTCTCAAGGAGCTTTTGTTAACGATGTGACCAGTCAGCCTTGAGAGACGGATATAAAGTGTGACGTAGAAATGAAAGGAAGGAATAGTTGCGAATCCGCGAGGCCTGCTGCTGGTCCTCCTTCTGCAACACTGCCAAGATGATGCGCGGTCTGTTCGGGTATACGACTGGCGAAGCGGTTGCTTTCAATCAGCTTATTTGATGGCGCCACTTTATGATGGGGGTGGGAACGCACTCATGTGGTATTTGTAATATTTATGGGGTTTATTTACCGGCCGTAAATAATAAGCTTGTGATTAGTACGTCGCTGAAGATACCGCTGGGAAATGTCATTTGGGGAAGCCTACAGAGTCAGACGTTTTGATAATTAGGACTGTACTTCTCTTGTTGAATAAAAATTACAATTGCCTAATTAAATCTGAGTAAGGAAAAATATTACTGGCGCACACTCTAGTGTACTGGAAACAATATGCACCATATTTTCTTCGAGTAACGCAATTGCTCTTTTTTAATGACTTGGTGCATGATAGTGGGACATTCTGTATAATTCCCTCAATTAAGGAAACCAGGCCGTTTTGGATTGACTCGAAATCAGAATGAACAGCAGCGATGCACAGCAGCGCTTATACTCAGACTCACATTAAAAGAAAAGAGAGTGAGAGAGGTTGCAGTTTCTCCGGCAAGGCGAAGCAGTATTAGTGATAGCGAAGTATGCGAGAATTACACGAAGGAAAATTCCACCACCGAGAGAAGCCAGATTCTTGGTGATACAAGAGGACTCAGGCTGTGAAAATGAACTGTCGCCTACAATTAGGCCTTGTAAATACTCATATAAGGCCGTAACGTCAGTGAACAATTCTTGGAGGTCACACGAAGTTTTTTTTTTCATATGAAACCGTTCCGCATGTGCACACACACACACACACACACATATATATATATATATATATATATATAAAGCTAGTCGGGCCCCAGCCCGTTCCCCGCTCCTCAGTAAAATGAAAACTTTCCGTGGATGAGTCATGGCGTCCCCCCGTGATGTACACATAAATTAGGCCAAGACAGCTGAGCTAGAGACGTAGGGTTCTGACTATTAAACTTAACAAAAGTGATCTCCTATAAAGCAGAAGATCCTTTGAGTGGGTGGTTCAAACCACCCTGCGGATAACGTCTGATGCTTGCGTCAGTGGTTCAGTAAGTTTGACGCCAGGAGATTAGATAAAAGCAGATTGGAATACTTTTACGTTATAGGGCCGCAAATAAGCGTCAACTGAAAGTGTAAATAGACAACCAGAAGTTATCAAAAAGAAAATGAGAGAAACAAGGACAGCCGAATGGATGCGAAGAATGGAACCAAAAAAGTCTATGGATATTTAGAAGAATGGGAACAAAAGAAATTAGAAGGGAAAATCTGTACAATGACACAAAGGGCAGTGCCTTGCTATTTGGGGCTCGAGCTGGTTTCCCCAGGACAAAAACATGCCTTAGGAAATTATCGTCTAAAGATAAGGCATGTGCATGGATCAGCCGAAATCTGTACCCCACTCATCATATGCTAATTGAATGCGAAGGGATGCAGCCAGTGCGGCACCATTGTGAAGCGCTTGGATTAAAGTGGATGGGAGCATCAGCCGGTCCGAATAGGCAAGATAAGCCAAGATAAGCAAGATACCTTCACGGTATTGGTGGAAGAAAAGCAGGGAAAAAGGTCTTCTTTTAAATTTCCCTGAAGAATACTAGAAATTAAATACGCAGCAGCTGACGACAGCAACATGTACGGCTGTTGAATATAGCAACTCACCTGCGATAAATTGCGGCGGTAGGGAAAAAGTACTATACTACAACTCGTCTTAGAGCCTCCAAATTAGGGACAACAAATCTGGGTGTGGCGGGCGCTTACAGCTTCTTGTGCGCTGTGTTCTTGCTATTTAATTCGCGTTGAAGCGAGAGACACCACGAAGGTCAATTCGCACGCTGCTGCTGCCACTCTTCCTCACGCCCGCCTTTTGACAGCTAGTGACAGCGCTCATCGAGTGATATGTGCTTATATTTGCCTACACGCATGCGACAGCATGATTGCTAATTCAGTTAATAGGGAAAGTTTCCGTGCTTAAACGGCAGGCAAAACTTGTATCCAACATTTGTGCAGCTGTCTACTAATTTGCTATCGCAATCGATCCTTCGCCTTTCGGGCTAAACTGCGGCTTCTTTATTTCGTTTTTTTCAAATGGCGGCCAATTCATACACCTGATAATTTAAACTTCAAGTTACTTTGTTGGCAGCAAGCTGTTTATTTTCTTTTTCATTCTTCGGTTGAAGAACGGAAAATTATCAGGGTCTGCTTTGGCTATATTTAATACTTTCTCGCTTTGTTCTTGCATTTATGTCATTCCTATAAATTGTAACGGCTGTACAAACGAAAAGAACGTACACAGGCAAAAAGAAAAAGACAAGACGATGGCTTTGGACGGAAATTGAATGTCACGTGCAACAATATTTGTGGAGGATTTCATCCAGAACACAAGCAAGAGCATCAGGAATAGCAAGCACGAACCAGACAACGAATGAACCAATAGTTGACATTCAGTGCCTGTGTAGATCGTTTTTACAGCGCAATGTGTTATGGGTTGATTCCAATAACCGTTTCAGTTTCAGTACTGCTATATATCACTTTTCGAAAGAGTTCTCTTGAGGCTTTAAACCTTAGCTGACGTTTATTGAGTGATAGAGAGTATAGGTTCCCAGTATATTATCAGATGTTGGGGGAAATATTTTCCCTTTCGCCTGAAGTATACTGCAAGTCCCCGTACGGCTTTCTTGACAGCCCTATTGTCCCTCTGAGGCATATTTAAGACATTCAAAGCAAGAGCTTCGGAGGGTCGCTTATCGGTTTCGCCGAAGCCTCTCTTTTAAATAATCACGCTTGTGCAAACGCCAACATTCGCCAGAGCTTCCGTTACTTCAATTACGAGAACAACCCATTCTTATTATTGTAGGTGGCGATCTGTAAATATGTGCCGCTCTTCAGCGAACCTCTTTCACACGACATGGGTCACTGCAGGTGCGGAACTGGGTAGGTAACGCTGTTGAATGAAACCCTGACACTGAGTTGGCGCACAGGGTTTGTGCCACTAGGCCTGTGCTGATCTTCAACGAACCATTTTGATGCCAACTTGGGTTACGGGCTGTGTGCTAGTAGTTGTGTGCCACCATTCGGAGAACGTCTTTGACGCCGAATCGGGTAACTAGATAGGTGCCACTGGGAATGCGTCGTTCTTTAATGTCATAAGGATCGTACAACTTGTCCGATGCTAGTCGCAATCGAACTAATGTCACAAAAGTTCCACAAGGACAGAAATGCGACGCTATAGCAGGCTGCGCCGCAACTGGACTGCTTAGGTGGAGCATTTCAAATATCTTCTTTCACGCCAACAGCTTATGGAGCTGCGTCATGAATGCACTGGGTATACGCCGCTCTTCAACGAACATGTTGCTAGCTTGGAAAACTAAGTGCCATTGGGAGTGCTACAAATGAAGTGAACCTTTCTCAGCGATCGCACGAGAGACTTCTAGGCAGCGCTGGTAGATAGCACAGCATGTCGAGTAATAAGTGCGAGAAGATCCCGGCTGCCGCATGAGGCGTTTTTCAGCATTCGCCACGTCCCGGCACTCCATGAATTGCAGAAGCTACGCGGACGCTTCGCGGAAGCGCCGGTAGGTGGCGTCGAGTGTTCTTAGGGAAAGAACTGCAAGGCAACGCGGCATTAAACTACACCTTAGAGGGACGCAAAAGTGAAAAATGATTTCTTCTGCATCAGTAAATTACCGTTCTACTACACCAAAACACCAGTCTTACAACGATAAGACGTTTGGTAAGCCAGAGAAAGCGCACGAACTAAATGCGGGTGGTGACGCCTACTTAAGTCCTCGCACCTGGGGGCTGTGAAGTCTTGGATTTTGATGGCATCTTCTAGGGCCTACTAATTATATATAGTGGTGCAGATTCACTACATTGTCTTCTAAAGGAACCAAATATAAAACATGGCAAGTTTCGGGAACTTTTATTGAGCCAACGCGGCCCAAGTGCGACAACATACTTTGGTATCCCTGACGTCACGCTGACGTACCGGCGCTGGGGTTTCGGCGCGATATTCAAATCCTGATACTTAGACCTTCGTTTCCTCATCTAATAATCAAACTACCTTTTGGAAATGAGTGCCTGCAGCGTTCTCAAACAATGCTTGATTAGTCTAACCTGATTTATCATTTCGCTTTAGTGTCCCTTTAAAAGTACCAACCGAATCTATATAAGGAAATGACGAGATTGTAGTTGAGGAAAAAAAGAGCATCAAAGAGGACCAGATGGAAAAGTAGCTGGTGCTGACAAATTTCAAGTGGAAGAAAGCCGAAGTGAAAATTCCGATGCATATAGCCACAGGACTAGACAAGGTTCCCGTTACGCTGATTAATGAACCGAGTCTAAAATATAACGAATCACTTTTGAAAAGAATAGAAAAAAGTCTAGAAGATTGACAAATACGAGAGAGTTGGCGGCAAAGTAGAATTAATTTAATTTCTAATGTTATGGGGAGAAAGATAGAATTCATCCATATAGACAGTTCCCCATTACATCAATAGTATACAGGTTAGCAATGCAGGCAAGTTAAACCTGCAAACATAGCCAGAGAATAAAGTCATTTTGGTAGAACTTCAGAATGGTTTCAGAATAAATACGCGTTTGGATGCTAACTTATTTTTCTTTACTCAGTGTACTGAAATATCAAGTGTAGAAAGCAGAGCGTTATATGTAGCCTTTTTACACGTTACAGGAGCGTATCATAACGTCGAGTGCAAGATATTGTGGGATATTCTGGAAAGGGAAGGGTAGGCATAGATTGTCTACCGCTTTTGAGAAATATTTATCTGGAAAATACTGTTTTCATCGAATGAGAAGGGATAAGGAGCGAGGAGAAAGTTGATATCAACAAGAGACAGAAGGGCAGTGGTGCACTTTATCTCCACTGCTGTTTATGATGTACATGGTGAGGACGGAAAGGGCGCTAGGAGGAAGTAATATCGGGTTTTATCTCTTATGCAAACAGGCGGGCACAGTAGTAGAGCAGTGGCTTCCAGAATTGTTCTATGCGGACCACATTGTGTTGCTAGCTAAGGAGCAAAGTGATATGCAACGTCTGGCTAATACCTGTAAACAGCAAGGCAATAAGTTGGGTCTGAATTTTAGCATCAGAATATCAGGTGTTATGGTATTCAGTGAAAAAAGTAAACAGACTGTTACAATGCAGGGCCAGGAAATACCTCGAGTAAAAGACAATAATACCTTGGTATATGGATAAACGAAAGCAATAGAAATATGGAAACACAGCAAAAAACCGCAACAGTAAATGGGAAGACAAATGCGGCCATAATGAAAGACGGAACGCTATATCGAGATAAAATAGGTACAAGGTGCTCCGATGTACTAGGAAACGTAAAGCGGTTCCAGCACTTACATCTGGAAATGCGGTTGTTTGTTTGAAATCAAGGGCAGAAGCAGGACTGGATGGCCACCAAAGATCAGCAGGACGCCGCGCATTGAGCACTCACGGGAAGTCTCCAAATGAAGCTATGCAGGGTGATATGGGTTGGGCAAGTTTTGATGTGAGGAGGTGAACAAAAACAAAGTTCGCAAAAGGGTTTAGAAATTTTGGTTACGGGAATTCATCGTGGGTATTTTCTGCCTTTCTTTTTTTTTTTTTTAGCCATAGGTAGGACAATCGGCAATAAAATAACAAGAGCTTGGTGGCACAACGCACCATACCCTTCCAAAGGGCTCGCTCATAACATCCATCCGAAGTGCCAAAAAAGAGTCGCGCTGCATTGCACGCCTCATACGTGAATCATTTCAGTATTTCTTTCCTCGCATTGTGCACAGCGAGCGCGTGGTTTGATGACGTTTTCCGCTTCTCATACGAAATAAGAAGCAAAACACAGCGCTGAAAAAGAGACATGGGGGATTTTTGTCATAAATATTACGCACCTCTAAATAACGTTTTGGAATCAGCCTTAGGCGAAGCACGTGAGGGGAGCCGACGATCACCGCCCAATCTAGTGCGCTCGAGGGAGGAATGCAGAGAATAGTCGCGCCGTCTTTCGTCGCGCAAAAGGCCGTGCGGGGATGGAAGGCAGGGGGAGCGGGCAGGGGCCTTGTGCTTCGGCAATAACTGCGTGTTTCGCTACTAGGCGCAAGGGCAACAGACGATCGCGGCTAAATTTTGCGTGCGGAAGGGACGAAATCGGAAAGGCAGTGCGAGAGGGAAGGGGGAGGGGGGGGCTTCGACTCCGCCAATACGTGCGCACTTTGCACCGCCACGCGCGGTCCCCCGCGCCGTATCTTGATAGGCGTCTGCAGGCATCTCATGCGTTTGTGCGTGCTGTGTTCTCGCCAGTCTTGCATCGAAGCGACGGACAAATTTCACTTCGCTCGCTGCTGCTGCCACGCTTGGTCGGACTAGCGTTTTGACAGCGAGTGTCCGCACTCTTCGCGTGTGATGTGTCCATGTCCGCTTGTATGCGCTGACACCAT
Organism: Dermacentor variabilis; assembly: GCF_050947875.1. Taxonomy (NCBI): domain Eukaryota; kingdom Metazoa; phylum Arthropoda; class Arachnida; order Ixodida; family Ixodidae; genus Dermacentor; species Dermacentor variabilis. Next base: position 136,288,161 of record NC_134570.1, on the reverse strand, counting down.
GCTCGTTAATTCAGCTTCAAACGTTTCTAAGTTTATAGTACCGAAAAAGCTACTATCCTTCCTTCGTTTAGCTGTCTACTAATTTGCTTTTACAACCATTGCTTCGCATTTGGGGCGAAACTGCGACATTTTTTCTTTACACTCTACATATCGCCTGTATGAACGTGAAAAAACAACGCAGGCTGTGCCGTTTAAACCTAGAAATAGTATTTTTATGTTTGACACCTTTTTCTCTTGTAAAGCGAATGCCATTTTGTTATTTTTTATTCAGGTAGCTAAGTTGCATTAATATACCTAAAGTGCTGCAGACTACGCAAAACGCAAGGCGCCCAGTATTTCTGCAGGGCCTCAAGAGCATCACGGTTGTATAGATAAAGGTATTACCCATATAGGCCCGGCTAGATTGTGAGATCGTGACCCTTGCTGATGTTTCGAACGGCAGGAAATTCTTGTTTCACAGCACTTGTAGAGAGCTGGCAAGGTCACACTAGTACGCCTTCGGTATTCGAACACTAAAACAAACGTCAGGGCAGCGATGACACTTTTCTGCTGGTCCATTTAATAATTTTCAGTGCTCGAGTGAACTTGATCTTCTCTGCATATGTCTTTAGGTGTTTAGTTTGCAATTATTATCAAAGGAATGGATTTTTCACTGACATTGCGCTGTCACTTTCATCGATCTAGCTATTTTACATGCACTGAGTACATAATATTGTGTTTTTTTATTGGTTGGGGGGCAGTGCTCTAGAGATTGTTGAATTCGTAATTCATAAAATTCAGCGCTTGTGCGATTACAACCACAGATGCATTTCTGGAAGCCTCTATTTATTTGTGCAACATGGTTGCCTTGCAATTCCACCGAAGGTAAGCTGATCTACTTCTTTTCATTGTCTAATAGTTTCTGCTCTGCTCATAAGTACATCCAGTTTTTCATTCCTTTTATATATTGTGGTCAATCAGCGAAAATTTAGGGACACTAAATTCACCCAATACAGTTTTTTGCAGGGTCGATGCCACTCTGTCTATTTGCCATTCAGCAAGTGTTAAAGGGACACAAAAGGCCAATAATAAGTCAACGTGGACTGTTTCAATATCATTCCAGAAACCTCGCAACACTTGTTTCTTGCCAAGGAGAGATTTAGTTTACGAGAAAATTGCATCTGACGGTCCTGAATACCTTTTCAAAATTCAAATCTCCCGCCTACTAACCGGGGGAGTGGTGACGCCGCATACGTCATCACCGTCCTTTGTTGCCTTCAGTGAGTAAAACAGCGCCCATCAGACGGTGGCACCAAGCCACGACAGAGCGGCGCATTCGCCGTTGCAGCTTCTTTTCGGTCAAATGGCGCAGACCGCTCGGGCATCCCGCGACTTCACATGGAAGTTGAATTCTGTGCTACTTGCAGTTTGTCCGAGTTTCGCGAGCCAGCAAAACCAGTGCAGCACTACGCGATCACTACTAAAACGCGAAATCGTGGGCGGCGCGGAGTGGATCGAAAACGAAACCTTTCGACCGCCCGCGTCGGTATCGAGGGAAATTTCAATGAGTTCCTTTTTCTAAAAGTGAAACAGAACTGGACAAGTAGAATTTTATTGCGTGTTCTAATACAAGGATGTTTTGTGGAACGAGTGGTTGAGCACTCGGGACGAAATTTTACTGAGGACTGCTTTCGTTATCGGACAAGAACTTGAATGTCCCGGGTGAGTCTCTAATCATGTCTAATCATTTACCTCTAATCATTTACCTCAATTTCTCGATTATTAAGCCTCTGTTCGCGATAATATTGTTACGCATGAAGAAAACGAAGACCAGTGAACGTGCTTGCGGTCCCGAGTGGGGAAAGGAAGAAGAGAATGACGCTGAGTTGATCAACTAGCTGGCCGCTCTTGGGCTCACCTTCGCGACCTAAAGCGAACGGTCTCCTCCATCTGTAAGGGTTATAAACGGTCTCCTTCGCGCGTAACAAAGTGGTGGAGGTGCGAGGTACCGCTCACAACAACGGAACCGTCACTGCCGTAGCTTCATCGAAGCCTTCGACTTGCCGGCCTACCGCCATCAGCCGTGACCGTCTTCGACATGCCAAAAGAAGTAGCCGCTCCGAGGGCAGCGCCTAGCAGTCCACTACCATACTACCGAGTTCCGCCCACCTTCGGAGGCAAAGCAGGGGAAGATGCCGACGAGTGGCTCGTCCACTACAAACGAGTGATCAAGTCCAACGGGTGGGATGCAACCGCTCACCTCACCAATGTGGTGTTCTCCCTGACCGATACCGCCCTCGTGTGGTACGAGAACCACGAGGACGCGTTTACGACGTGGGAACATTTTGTAGACGAGTTAAAGGCGTGTTTTGGGGACTCAGTCGCCAAAAAGAAGCGTGCGGAGCAGACACTGTAGCAACGGGCGCAGCTACCAGGTGAGACATGCACAACATATAACGAAGAAGTGTTAAAGCTGTGCAAGGTGGTCAGTGCTCGCATGTCGCAAGAAGATAAAGTTGGACATTTGCTGAAAGGAATAGCTGAAGATGTGTACAATTTTCTAATTGGAAAGGAGAGCCTCAGTTCTGTGTCCGACGTCATCCGGCACTGCAGAACTTTTGAAACGCTCAAGATGCGTCGGATTGCGCCAAAGCTTGTTCGGTTGGCAAATGTTACGACGGTTGCCAGTGTGGACACGAGTCCTTGCCTCCACCTTCCTTCGCCGATCCGACAGACTGTCCGCGAGGAAGTTTTCCGCCGCGAATAGTTGTTGCATTCAACTGCTGACCACCATGGTGTGTACACGTCACGTGAGGATATGACGGCGCCACATTCGGCCCCTTGGCAACCGATGGCTATCGCAGCGGCCGTAGAGTACAGCGCAGCCCCACAGTCGAGGGTGACAACACGCCCTCCGACTCCGCGCTATCACCAACGCGCTAAGCGCACGCCTTCTCGACGCCCGATGTATCGTCATGACACACGCCACGAACCAACCCACTACACGCTGGAAAATGATAATATCCGCTTCATCGATGAACAACCAAGCTTTCGACCTCTCCCGGTGTGTTATTCCTGTGGCGTGCCGGGTCATATATCGCGGTTTTATAACCAGCGTATGACCACGTGGTATGGCCAGCCCTCAGAGTTTTCTCGGCCCTCCGAACGGCCACACGGTGCCCCGTGGCCAAAACACGTATCATGTGGTGACGAGTATTGGCCGAGAAGCTCCCAGGATCGCTCCCCGGCATCTGACAGGAGTTTGACACCCACACCGCAAAGTCGTGCTCCCCGTTCTCCCTCACCGCTGCGTCGCACCACGTCCCCTTCGTCACCGGAAAACTAACTAGCGCGGTCGATGAAGGTAAGGTCGCTGGAGACGTGCTACTGACAGAAATACCTCCTGTGTTGATGCTGAAAAACAAAGTGTGCATTCTTGTAGATAATGTCCCTGTGATGGCTCTGGTGGACACAGGTGCAACAATTTCGGTCATGAGTGTCTCTTTTAAACACGTGTTAGGGCGAAAGGTTTTGTTTAAATGTGACGAAGATTCAAAGTTCTGTGGAGTGAGTGGCGAGCCGTTGCGACCTATTGGTGTGTGTAGTGCCGACGTGTTTTTGGGAGGCCATGTTATTAGGACAGAGTTTGTTATTATTCCTCGGTTGACCCATGATGGTATTCTCGGCATGGACTTCTTGCGGGAGTGTGGTGCTACTGTCGACTGCCGCACAGGGAAGGTAGTCAGAAGTGGAAGGATTCCATCAGGACTCCTGGAGAACCTTGTAGATCGCGAAGCTACACTGTGTGTCTGTTGTGATACGGTCATACCTGCATCACCTACCGTTTGCGTTCCCGTTGTCTGTTGCGGCGCCGATTCCGACGGCTTTGAAGCTATCGTAGAACCGATGCACTTTAACTGTGTGAAGAAGAATGTGTTGGTGACACATTGTGTGGTGTCGATCAAAGGCCGACCCACTGGCTTATGGACCGTGAACTGTTCTAAGGAGCCTGTTATACTACCAGACGGCATGAAATTAGCCTTCGCCAGGGAACACGCATCCTTGTCAGTGGCTTAACTTACAAATGTGCCGGAAGAACCTGATGGCCACAGTTCGGAATCGGCCCTTTTGTCGATGGTAAACAAATCGCTCAGCACGAGTGAACGCCGAACGTTAGTGGGTGTGCTTTCGAAGCACCTTTCGGTTTTCGACTTTGCGCAGAAGGACAAAATACCTGCAATCCCTGCGTCTCGAACGCGCCATACCATCAACACGGGTTCGGCAAATTCGATTAGACAAGAACCACATCGTGCTTCACAATTAGAGCGCCAGATTATCAACGAACAAGTGTACGAAATGATGACAAAGGAAGTTGTACAAGAGTCAGCGAGTCCATGGGCAGCTCCAGTGATTTTTGTTGAAAAAAAGGATGGATCTTGGAGATTTTGCGTCGACTATCGCCGTTTGAATGCTGTAACAAAAAAGCACGTGTACCCACTCCCACGTATTGATGGCGCAATAGACTGCCTTCATTCAGCCTCTTAGTTTTCTTCAGTAGATTTTCGATCCGGCTATTGGCAAATTCCGATGCATCCTGACGCCAAGGAGAAGACTGCCTTTGTAACCCCTGACGGGCTCGTCGAACTTAATGTGATGCCATTTAGATTGTGCAACGCTCCGGCAACTTTCGAGAGATTTATGGACACTGTTATGCGCGGCTTGAAATGGAACATCTGCATGTGCTACCTCGACGACGTCGTCATCTTTGACCGCACCTTCAGCGAACACAACTTGCGTCTTGATATTGTCCCGGACGGCATCAGAAACACTGGTCTAGTTTTAAACTCTAAGAAATGCCACTTCGGAGACCGCCAAACTCTTGTGTTTGGGCACCTCTTCCACAAGGATGATATCCGCCCTGATCCCCAGAAAACAGCAGCCGTTGAAGCGATCAGTGCACCGCGCTCTGTCAAGGAGCTCCGTAGTTATCTGGGGCTTTGTTACTATTTCCGCCGACTTATTCCTACATTCGCCGGCGTCGCGTATCCGCTGACATGCCTGCTACGAAAGGACATCCCCTTTGAGTGGACTCCGGGGTGCGACTCTTCTTTTCGTCAGTTGAAGTTCCTGCTGACATCACGACCGGTTCTTCAACACTTCAGTCCTTCAGCTCCGACGGAACTCCATACGGATGCCAGTGGCATAGGTATTGCTGCCGTCCTAGTTCAACGCTACCGTGACCGGGAACACGTGGTCGCATATGCAAGCCACTCACAAAGTAGGCCCGAGCAGAATTACACTGTCACGGAACAAGAATGCCTCGAGGTAATATTTGCGGTTCAGTGGTTTCGTTCTTACCTGTATGGACGCCCCTTTGCAGTGGTCACCGACCACCACAAATCGCCATTTCTCACCCTTCTCGCATACTCGGCTATTATCCCTACATTCGCTGGCTCAGACACGCACATGTGATCGTCTTACCATGCTTCACAATATTATCAGTTCTGCTCATGTATACGTGCCTATATCTTTCGTCACCGCTCTGTGCGTAGAACCAGGCGCACTGGTTCGATGAACATGTGCCGCTTAGGTACGAACTGAACTGCTTTGAGTTTTGTTTCCTCCCGTCATCAGCTGAATTGTGGAACAAGCCTGAGAGATCCGTTCGGCGACTACCCATGGTACAATTTTATGCAGAAGTGATAAAATATATACCATGTTAGTATTTGTTAGCATTCTTAACTTTGATTTGCATTCTGTAAACCTGTTTTCCCTCTTTTGTGTGACCAGTTAACCTGTTATATTCTACAGACGTGTTCTTGCATCTTCTAAATTTTGTATTGAGCGACTCTCTGAAATGTCTCGTGTGAAGACAGTAGTACTTGTAAATAAAAATAAAAATAAAATAAAATGAGTTAAGTCAGATGACAAAGCTTAAACAAATTTTATGCAATGACCAGGACGGTGCCACGACGACGAGATACATGTGACCCAGCTATAAGGCAAGTTTAGCCTCTGGGTCAACGCAGAAGAGGTGACGAGGACGGCATGAGGAGACTGGATTAACGAAGCTGCAACGACGATGAAGAAACGAGCCCATTAGCAACATACCTAGTGGTCCAAACTATTAGACAACATTAACCACTGGGTCGGAGTTAGATAGATAGATAGACAGATAGATAGATAGATAGATAGATAGATAGATAGATAGATAGATAGATAGATAGATAGATAGATAGATAGATAGATAGATAGATAGACAGACAGACAGACAGACACATAGATAGATAGATAGATAGATAGATAGATAGATAGATAGATAGATAGATAGATAGATAGATAGATAGATAGATAGATAGATAGATAGATAGATAGATAGATAGATAGATAGATAGATAGATAGATAGATAGATAGATAGATAGATAGATAGATAGATAGACTCCAACCTCCTCAAGTAGACAAGCAATACTCAGTGCGTTAAAAAGACACTTTGCAAATCACGTCTCCAGGTATGGCGTTGGGCACCAGAATGTGGGTATAGCTTGTTCTTTCTCGTCTTCCGCGTGAAGCAGAGCAGAATAAAGTACACCCAACCGCCATTGGAATCTGAACCTGGACAGTTTCACGTTAGAACGTTATCTAGTGAGGCGAGTCTAGCAGTGTTATTGGAGGAATTAGAGGGTAGTAAATGGGCATATAGGGCTCAGTGAAGTTAGGAGGACAAAAGAAGCATATACAGTCCTAAGAAGCCGGCACGTACTGTGCTACCGGGGCTTAACGGAGAGACTAGAACTTGGAGTCGTATTCATTATTAATAGGGGTATAGCTGGTAACATACAGGAATTCTGTAGCATTATCGAGAGGGTGGCAGGTCTTGTTGTGAAACTTAATAAGAGGTAAAAATTGAAGGTAGTAAGGGTCTACGTCACTACATCCAGTCATGATGACCAGGAAGTTGAAAGCTTTTATGAAGACGTGGGATCGGTGATGGGCAAATTCAAAACGAAATACACAATACTGATGGGCGACTTCCATGCCAAGGTAGGCAAGAAGCATGCTGGAGACAAGTCAGTGGGGGAATATGGCATAGGCTCTAGGAATAGCAGGGGAGAGTTATTAGTAGAATTTGCAGAACAGATTATGCGGATAATCAATACCTTCTTCAGCAAGCGGGTAAGCCGAAAAAGCACGTGGAGGAGCCCAAATGGGGAGACTAGAAATGAAATAGACTTCGTACTCTGCGCTAGCCCTGGCATCACACAAGATGTGGACGTGCTCGGCACGGTGCGCTGCAGTGACCATAGGAAGGTGAGAACTCGAATTAGCCTAGACTTGAGGAGGGAATGGAAGAAACTTGTACATAAGAAGCCAATCAATGAGTCAGCGGTAAAAGGGAAACTAGAGGACTTCCAGATCAAGCTACAGAACAGGTATTCTGCTATAACTCAGGAAGAGGATCTTAGTATTGAAGCAATGAACGACAATCTTGTGGGCATTATTAAGGAGCGTGCAATAGAAGTCGGTGGTAATTCCGTTAGACAAGATACCAGTAAGCTATCGCAGGAAACGAAAGATCTGATCAAGAAACGCCAATGTATGAAAGCCTCTAACCCTACAGCTAGAATAGAACTGCCAGAACTTTCTAAGTTAATCAACAAGCGTAAGACAGCTGACATAAGGAACTATAATATGGATAGAATTGAACATGCTCTCAGGAACGGAGGAAGCCTAAAAGCAGTGAAGAAGAAACTAGGAATAGGCAAAAATCAGATGTATGCGTTAAGAGACAAAGCCGCCAATATCGTTACTAATATGAACGAGATAGTTCAAGTGGCTGAGGAGTTCTATAGAGATTTATACAGTACCTGTAGCACCCACCACGATAATGTGAGAGAGGATAGTCTAAAGGAATTTCAAATCCCACAAGTAACACCGCAAGAAGTAAAGAACGCCTTGGGAGCTATGCAAAGTGGGAAGGCAGCTGGGGAGGATCAGGTAACAGCAGATTTGTTGAAGACTGGTGGGAACAATGTTCTAGAAAGACTGGCCACCCAATATACACAATGCCTCATCACCTCGAGCGTGCCGGAATGTTGGAAGAACACTAACATAATCCTAGTCCATAAGAAATGGGACGCCAAAGACTTGAAAATTTATAGACCGATCAGCTTACTGTCCATTGCCTACAAAGTATTTACTAAGGTAATCGCAAATAGAACCAGGAACACCTTAGACTTCTGTCAACTAAAGGACCAGGCAGGATTTCGTTAAGGCTACTCAACAATAGATCATATTCACACTATCAATCAGGTGATAGAGAAATGTGCGGAATATAACCAACGCCTATATATAGCTTTCATTGATTACCAGAAAGCGTTTGATTCAGTCGAAACCTCAGCAGTCATGAAGGCATTGCGAAATCAGGGTGTAGACGAGCCGCATGGAAACATACCGAAAGATATCAATAGCGGCTCCACAGCCACAGTAGTCGTCCATAAAGAAACCAAGAAAATTCCAATAAAGAAAGGCGTCGGGCAGGGATATACGAGCTCTCCAATGTTATTCCCAGTGTGCTTACAGGAGGTATTCAGAGCCCTGGAGTGGGAAGAATTGGGGATAAAAGTTGATGGAGAATACCTTAGCAACTTGCGATTCGCTGATGGTATTGCCTGGCTTAGTACCTCTGGAGACCAATTGCAACGCATGCTCTATCACCTGGAGAGGCAAAGCAGAAGGGTGGGTCTGAAAATTAATCTGCAGAAAACTGAAGTAATGTTTAACAGTCTCGGAAGAGAACAGCAGTTTACGAAAGGTAGCGAGGCACTGGAAGTGCTAAGAGAATACATCTACTTAGGGCAGGTAGAGACCACGGATCCGGATCATGAGACTGAAATAACCAGAAGAATAAGAATGGCTGGGGTGCGTTTGGCAGGCATTCTGAAATCATGAACAACAGGTTGCCACTATGCCTCAGGAGAAAAGGGTATAATAGCTGTGTCTTACCAGCACTCGCGTATGGGGCAGAAACCTGGAGGCTGACGAAAACGGTTCTGCTTAAATTGAGGACGACGCAACGAGCTATGGAAAGAAGAATGATGCGTGTAACGTTAAGGGATAAGAAAAGAGCTGATTGGGGGACGGAACAAACGCGGGTTAATGACATCTTTGGTTGAAAAAAAAAGAAATGTCATGAGCAGGACGTGTAATGAGGAGGGAATATAACAGATGGTCATTAACGGTTACGGACTGGATTCCAAGGGAAGGGAAGCGTAGCAGGGGGTGGCAGAAAGTTAGCTGGGCGGATGACATTAAGAAGTTTGCAGGGACAACATGGCCACAATTAGTATAAGACCGGGGTAGTTGGAGAAGTATTGGAGAGGCCTTTGCCCTGCAGTGGGCGTAACCAGGCTGATGATGATGATGAATGGAAAGTTGTTATCAGATTCCTCGAGGGCCGTACAGCAGGCGCGCCAGCGATGGACATCTGCTGATAAGCATAACGGTGGGGAGGCGAGTTGACGAGACGGCACCAAGCGGTGCTTTAAATGCGAACCACATTTCTTGCTTCTTCATCGGTCAGCGATTCAATTTGATACAGCGTTAAAATCATCTTACCGTGGGCGTTAATCAGCGTGCTGAACAGGAATAGGTGGATAGAAAATGAGGAAACATGACACTCGCTGTACTCGTACTACACTCCCCACATCCGTTGCGAGTGCAACGAGTGTCGTGCTTCCGTATGCTCTCTACTCCTTGTCATGTTGAATGCGCTGCTTCACCCACACGGTATGATGATTAGTCGACTCGCCTAACTTTGCCTATTACTGAACCATGTTCTAATGGAACGGTGACGCATGATTATTCTTGGCAGCGTGCCCGAATTCATTGTACGTGGAATGGTGCCCATCTGTTAAAGATGCTACAAAGAATCCCTTATTATTGTTGGGAGAAATTGACCGAGAAGGTAAGTAACCCACACTGAACATTTGCCAGAAATCTTTTATGCTGCTAGAAATGCTACAAGACAGACACCACCACAGTAAAGGGTACGGCTACGAAAAAAAAAAAAAGCCCTAGCTCCTCCATAAGCATGCATCATTGAATGTGACCTTAATCATTTTCTTTACGTATATTGTATGCGCTGAGAAATATACAGGATTACGTGAAGATTGCGAATATGGGTATTGGATTGGCTGATGCAAATAACTATATGCTGAGTAAAGTTAACCAGAATCTGCAGCTTTAGTTATTTTTTCAGACGTCTACCATTTCACAAGTTTCTGTATTGCACGCGGCTGAAATGGTAAACGCACGTTATGTACAAACAGGCACACCTGCAGAATAAAGCAAATTAAGGGCACGGGAAACGAGCATAATTCATATGGTATATCGCACAAGAATTGTTAACTGCCGGGCGAACTAGAATACTTTCGTGGTAAGCTGCACAATGAAGGTACACGTACTAGGACGTTTAATGGTTGTCACGCGCCATAATGCGTGTTCTTTCTATAATGCCTGCTAGAGCTTAACGTCTAGTCAACAATATTTTTCTAATCCAACAGCAAACTTCCCACTGTATACAGCGCGTCCTAATGGAACAATCATTGCTAAAGCTTACCTAACGTATGCGTAGGACCGCGCCAGAGGACAAGAAATTGACTAAACATTAATTTTATGCCAGTCTTCGTTCCCTTAAATGCTCTAGGTAAAAGCGGTGATAGTGAACTCCAATGCAGATTATGTGGGACATGACCGAAACCAAAGCGTTCGTTTGTGTCTCAAACAGTATCGCTAATTTAAAATATAGCCTGTTTTTCTTTTTTTGGCTAGTCTTTCCTTCCGCGGCACGCTAGGTAATTTCGTGATATTTTTCTTAACGTGATAACTATTAAAATTGCCTGATTAGCAGGCCAGAGCATACTAGCTGCGGCCGACCTGTATGTCTCTCTAATAAATTATGTCTCTCTCTCTTACCTGCGATGTGGGTTTTGATTTGTGGCTTAGTTACGAACAAGCGATTTGGTCACCCATTACAGTAGGAGAGCTACGTACACTTCTTCTGTGGTGGTGTATGCTTTTCTTTTCTCAGACGACGGAGGATCATGCGTGAAGACATGGTGCCCGCTGATGAAGCATCCATGCTGCAACCCATTCATTTGACAAGGAGAATTAGATCCGGAGCTGCTAGAACAGGAGTCAGACAAAAAGAAAGATACTACAACTCAACGAAAGGAAAGTATCACAAAGATAGCGACCACAGGTCAGTGTTTACAAACGTTTGTTCAAAAGATTTGCACACGTATATATAGGACCGTCGAATACCCGAGTTCGTCTGCTTTTCCGTGCTCTTCTGTTGTAGCACATTGATATTATTTTCATGTTCTAAAGCATGCAGTGAACCCTGAAGTGCGTTGCTTTTAAGAAAGTCTTAGAATAGCTTTGTCGCCTCACGTACATTATACGCAAGCAGCGTTGCGGGACACTATTGCGCACCAGGTCAAGACTATGAGCTTAACGTACGGCAACGCAAATCTAACGGAATAGTTTATAGATCGTCGTCAAACATATTGTCAAACAAACATATGCCATACATACATAAAACATATGTCAAATATATTGTCACGTGGAGTGACGTATGAAGAACACAGTAGCAATGCTGTGAAAGACGAAACTAATTCTTATTTGGCGAACCTCTGCCAACAAAAACAGGCTACACTTAAAGAACGGAGACAACGGCGAACACAGTCGGCGATCGTCAAAATCTCGTCAGTGGGTCAAGCGCGTCGGTTTTTATTGATCAGTCGTCGAATGTTCCAGAGGAACTGCTGGGACACGCCTGCCTTCCACAAAGTTCTACACCATTCGAGTCGCGCATACATGCGATCAGATTACGCAAGCTTCGACGACAACAGACAGCAGATAGAAGCATCCATAACATTCTAGAAACTTCCGATACGTGTAGACGCCTGCTGCGCTAAGCGATAACATTTCTTAGACGTTAAAAGCATCATCATCATCATCATCATCATCAGCCTGGTTGCGCCCACTGCAGGGCAAAGGCCTCTCCCATGCTTCTCCAACAACCCCGGTCATGTACTAATTGTGGCCATGCCGGCCCTGCAAACTTCTTAATCTCATCCGCCCACCTAACTTTCTGCCGCCCCCTGCTACGCTTCCCTTCCCTTGGGATCCAGTCCGTAACCCTTCGTGACCATCGGTTATCTTCCCTCCTCATTACATGTCCTGCCCATGCCCATTTCTTTTTCTTGATTTCAACTAAGATGTCATTAACTCGCGTTTGTTCCCTCACCCAATCTGCTCTTTTCTTATCCCTTAACGTTACACCTATCATTCTTCTTTCCATAGCTCGTTGTGTCGTCCTCAATTTGAGTAGAACCCTTTTCGTAAGCCTCCAGGTTTCTGCCCCGTAGGTGAGTACTGGTAAGACACAGCTATTATATACTTTTCTCTTGAGGGATAATGGCAACCTGCTTTTCATGATTTGGGAATGCCTGCCAAACGCACCCCAGCCCATTCTTATTCTTCTGATTATTTCCGTCTCATGATCCGGATCCGCCGTCACTACCTGCCCTAAGTAGATGTATTCCCTTACGACTTCCAGTGCCTCGCTGCCTAATGTAAATTGCTGTTCTCTCCCGAGACTGTTAAGCATTACTTTAGTTTTCTGCATATTAATTTTTAGACCCACTCTTCTGCTTTGCCTCTCCAGGTCAGTCAGCATGCATTGCAATTGGGCCCCTGAGTTACTAAGCAAGGCAATATCATCAGCGAATCGCAAGTTACTAAGGTATTCTCCATTAACTTTTATCCCCAATTCTTCCCAATCCAGGTCTCTGAATACCTCTTGTAAACACGCTGTGAATAGCATTGGAGATATCGTATCTCCCTGCCTGACGCCTTTCTTTATTGGGATTTTGTTGCTTGCTTTATGGAGGACTACGGTGGCTGTGGAGCCGCTATAGATATCTTCCAGTATTTTTACATATGGCTCATCTACACCCTGATTCCGTAATGCCTCCATGACTGCTGAGGTTTCGACTGAATCAAACGCTTTCTCGTAATCGATGAAAGCTATATATAAGGGTTGGTTATATTCTGCGCATTTCTCTATCACTTGATTGATAGTGTGAATATGGTCTATTGTTGAGTAGCCTTTACGGAATCCTGCCTGGTCCTTTGGTTGACAGAAGTCTAAGGTGTTCCTGATTCTATTTGCAATTACCTTAGTAAATACTTTGTAGGCAACGGACAGTAAGCTGATCGGTCTATAATTTTTCAAGTCTTTGGCGTCCCCTTTCTTGTGGATTAGGATTATGTTAGCGTTCTTCCAAGATTCCGGTACGCTTGAGGTCATGAGGCATTGCGTATACAGGGTGGCCAGTTTCTCTAGAACGATCTGTCCACCATCCTTCAACAAATCTGCTGTTACCTGATCCTCCCCAGCTGCCTTCCCCCTTTGCATATCTCCTAAGGCTTTCTTTACTTCTTCCGGCGTTACCTTCGGGATTTCGAATTCCTCTAGACTACTTTCTCTTCCATTATCGCCGTGGGTGCCACTGCTACTGTATAAATCTCTATAGAACTCCTCAGCCACTTGAACTATCTCATCCATATTAGTAATGATATTGCCGGCTTTGTCTCTTAACGCATACATCTGATTCTTGCCAATTCCTAGTTTCTTCTTCACTGTTTTTAGGCTTCCTCCGTTCCTGAGAGCATGTTCAATTCTATCCATGTTATACTTCCTTATGTCAGCTGTCTTACGCTTGTTGATTAACTTCGAAAGTTCTGCCAGTTCTATTCTAGCTGTAGGGTTAGATGCTTTCATACATTGTCGTTTCTTGATAAGATATTTCGTCTCCTGCGATAGTTTGCTGGTATCCTGCCTAACGGAGTTACCACCGACTTCCATTGCACACTCCTTAATGATGCCCACAAGATTGTCGTTCATTGCTTCAACACTAAGGTCCTCTTCCTGAGTTAAAGCTGAATACCTGTTCTGTAGCTTGATCTGGAACTCCTCTATTTTCCCTCTTACCGCTAACTCATTGATCGGCTTCTTATGTACCAGTTTCTTCCGTTCCCTCCTCAGGTCTAGGCTAATTCGAGTTCTTACCATCCTGTGGTCACTGCAGCGCACCTTGCCGAGCACGTCCACATCTTGTATGATGCCAGGGTTAGCGCAGAGTATGAAGTCTATTTCATTTCTAGTCTCACCGTTCGGGCTCCTCCACGTCCACTTTCGGCTTTCCCGCTTGCGGAAGAAGGTATTCATTATCCTCATATTATTCTGTTCCGCAAACTCTACTAATAACTCTCCCCTGCTATTCCTAGTGCCTATGCCATATTGCCCCACTGCCTTGTCTCCAGCCTGCTTCTTGCCTACCTTGGCATTAAAGTCGCCCATTAGTATAGTGTATTTAGTTTTCACTCTACCCATCGCCGAATCCACGTCTTCATAGAAGCTTTCGACTTCCTGGTCATCATAATTGGATGTAGGGGCGTAGGCCTGTACAATCTTCATTTTGTACCTCTTATTAAGTTTCACAACAAGACCTGCCACCCTCTCGTTAATGCTATAGAATTCCTGTATGTTACCAGCTATATCCTTATTAACCAGGAATCCGACTCCCAGTTCTCTTCTCTCCGCTAAGCCCCGGTAGCACAGGACGTGCCCGCTATTTAGCACTGTATATGCTTCTTTTGGCCTCCTAACTTCACTGAGCCCTATTATATCCCATTTACTGCCCTCTAATTCCTCCAATAGCACAGCTAGACTCGCCTCACTAGATAACGTTCTAGCGTTAAACGTTGCCAGGTTCATATTCCAATGGCGGCCTGTCCGGAGCCAGTGATTCTTAGCACCCTTTGCTGCGTCAGCTAAGAATCACTGACGTTAAAAGCGCTCACCCGTAAAAGATAAACGAGTTCACGTGTAAATATGCAAGCCAAGACGATTGGTCAGCAACCATCGTATAGTTTCTATGAAGACGTCTTATTAGGCATACAAACGCAAGAATCACTGAATAATCTCAGAAAGTGGATGCGCTAAGTCCTCGTAACTAATGTTTAAGGTGAGTTTAGTGGAGTCGGAAATTTATTTCAAAAGTTACTGGTGATCAAGGACAGTGAGAGCGTAGCCATCACGAGAATTTGCGATGACGCGGAAGCCGTGGGTGCTGGCATATTCCACAATGCGATGCTTAGCGTACTATGAAGCTGACAATGAGCTCAAACGCGTGACGGCTTTCCCGCACGCCTTAGAGTTATTGGTTATACTAAGCAGGACAGTACATAAACATTACGCACATCAAACTCATCAAATACCGCACGGTAACTTAGCCTACAGCTCCTACCCTTCCCCTACGTACACTGCAGAAACTGAATAACGCGTGTGGAACACGCGCAGTTGGGGGACAATGCTATTTTTTACATACGTAATGAGTTCACGTTTGGTTGCAAACACTATTCTTAAACACATATTAGACAGTTTTAGTATTGCGTATATCACCGAACGCAAAGACTTAGCGTTCGCACTGCATGCATGACACTGTGCATGCACTGTACGTATACGGTGCCGAAGATCTTAAGTATGGACATTATTTTCAGGATTTAGTGTCTATTACCAATGCACGCAGAGGGGAGCCTTAAGTAGGGCAACATGACGGCACTCGCCCAAAACAGAGCCGCCCACTTCGGATCTATCCTGCAGTCGGCCTGCGCTGTTCAGCTCAATTGTTCGCAACTAAAGCTCGTATTTGTTTTAGATGTATGTAATGATGCTTCAACAGTAGTATACTGGAGACAAATGAGCGCTCTTTTTGAGATATGTTCGCGAATAGCGGCGCAGAAGGCTTAACGAGCAAGTTTGCTCATGTTTGCTGTAGCCGCGTCGAGATGGCAGCAAAGCCTCGGTTTAGTTTTGCATTCATTCGTCCTTTTCAAACAAGACATCCACAAGTCAGGCATTGAAGTGTTGGCGGTGCTTTGTACATGATGCATATGAGCTTCA
Source organism: Dermacentor variabilis (assembly GCF_050947875.1). Lineage (NCBI taxonomy): Eukaryota > Metazoa > Arthropoda > Arachnida > Ixodida > Ixodidae > Dermacentor > Dermacentor variabilis. The sequence goes on along the minus strand of NC_134570.1, from coordinate 136,272,148 downwards.
CGCTAGAACACGACTGCAACATCCTTGATGGTGCCGTATATTTTTGTGCTAGAGTTAGCCTTTCGCTCCATTCTGCTAACCTATACGTGTGTTTTGGGCCATGCAGTGCAGTCTATCTGTGTTAGCATTGTGTCTCACGCTAACGCTAAGGCAAGCGTTTTACTCTATACTAAATGTCTTTATTGTACTTTGATTCTTCTGCCTAACACTGCATTTCTCCAAATAAGCGAAATAATTTCAACCTCTAAGCCCATTTATTTCACTACTGCAGCAGCTCCACTAAAACCTGTGCCAACAACAACGCGTCCAGACTATTTCACCGGTTGGGTAAGTGATGCCTTGAATTCGCGATTCCTTAATGTGTAGTTGCCTTCAAAAATTGCAGTTATTGGGCTCAACCATGTACGATTTCTTCAAGAAATTGAAATGCTTATAAAGATCACAAACTGGCATGGCAACAATATTTTTGTGCAAAAAATATTCAAGGAATTGTTTGGCTACGTTACTCTAGTTTGCGTGAACCGACCTATACTATGTCCCCTTATATAGTGTTGCGTGCAGAATGTTACCACATGCCGGAAAGTGTCCATATACACCACGGCCGTACGTCACAAAGATGGGGTGACGCTGTAGTTGGGAGTGACTTTCATAAGGTTGGGACAGCGTCGCCGAGCAAGCGCGCCTACCTCAGTTGTCCATGGGTTTTACAACGATGTAAGCTCCACTGACCGACGAACTGAATAGTGGTGAATGAATGAATGAAACCACGTTTATTCCACATGAAATGCGTCGAAGACGCTGCGGTGGAAAGAGGAGGGGTGTTGTTGGAAAAGGGGAAGGGTAAGGCTGCCTCCGTTTTATTAATGAATGTCCTGGAGGCAGCTAAGTGGGGGCGGCATGACGCTTGTGGCTGTCGCGGAGCCGATCGCCGACGGGTGGTGCTGCAGGGTCCTGAAGGAACAGCAGCAGTGCTCACCAGAGCTCGATGGCATGGTCCGGAGACGTGGTATCCGGGCAAGCCCAAGTCCGGAGAGAAGAAGGCCAGGGTCCCCGCTGTATGGTGGCCAGGGCACGAAGCCTTGGTGGGATGTAGAGGGGGCACTACCAACAAAGGTGGTTTAGATCAGCACGACATGTGCACATGGAGCAGAACCCACTTACGGGTGGTGGTGTGCCACCCTTGTGGAAACGGTTCAACAAGTGAGGAGTAAGGAGGGTGCTTGTCTGGATTTTCCGAAGCAAGACTGACTCTCGCCGTGTGAATACCTTCGGTGGAAGTGACGGTATAGAGAGTGGATTGCCCACTGCTGCGAGGTAGGCGGCACGTCGTTGTTTGGTCGCATGCTTGTCTGCCATTGGGTCTGCTACCTCAGGTGGGGTAGCTAAGAGAAGATAAGGATTATCGGAGGCCCTGGCTAGCCCGGTAGAGAGATGAGCGCGCGCCAGTCTATGAGCCTTCTCGTTTCCAGGGATACCGCAGTGCGCAGGGACCCAGTGAATGGTGACATCGTGACCGCATTCGCGGAGCAGGCGTGCCTGGTGCCGGATATTCTGCAGTACGGGATCTCTGTAAATAATATTAGCACATGCCCGATGGGCAGCCGGGGAATCTGTGTACACATGATGGTGAACAGGGTCAGTTTGAGATGAAGTTGCGAGGGCCCACTCCAAATAATCTACGATGGCCATTAGCTCAGCGCGGGTGCTGGACATCGCTTCTGCTGATATGTGATGGCGGCGGTTCTGATTTTCATTTGTCTGGTCGTACCACGCAGTCGCATAACAGGCGTTACTACCGTCGTCTGCAGGCAGTGCAGCGTCCGTGCATACGATGCGTTCAGTCAAGGAGAGTGAACTCGTAGTCTTAGCATGCCTCTTGGCATATGCAGGGCGCCGCATTCGCTGAGTAGGGTCCATATTGAGAGGAAGTGGCCTGCCATCAGTGAGAGCCGTGATTTCCCACGGTGGCGTGTTGTTGGGCAAAATCGGCATTTTGTGGACGTCATACCCGAGGAGCATGAGCGTGTGTAGCCCGGCTTTTGTGGCGCGAAGTCTCGTCTCTTGTGCATAGATGTGCATGTCTACGAGCTCGGAGAGGTTGTTGAGTTTGCTACAACTTTTAAGCGCTTCGAGGCTTGTGTACCTTGGGAGTCCAGTTACAATGCGTTTGGCTTCGTTGTGGTGTGGTGTGTTGCGCCGAAAGACGCAAGAGGTTCAAGTTGTCATAGGTTTCTTTTAGAGCGCAGCTCTTTGGCGTCCGTTCCTGGGTTTCGCGTCGTCGTCCGCGTTGTCGTCGGCCTCGTACGCAGCTCCGCCCCCCTTTCATCCCCCCAGCGCTAGCAGCGACCGACTGATACCGCTGGATGCCGCTGACGCCGCTAGAGAGTCAAGATAACGTGACTGCATAGAACACCGTCGCCGCCATGCAGAAAAGGAGGAAAGGGTCCCCCCCCCCCTGTTCTTGTGTGGCGGATAGGGTGCTCTTCAGTTGCCGACGCGCCGGTTATTTCACGTAGGCCCCGGCACGTCGACGAATACGTGACCACCTTCCCACGTCTAGACCTGGTTCTTAGCGCTGCGGAAGCGAGGGTATCATATTGTTTGTGTCGGCATCGGCGGCGTTGTCCCTGAAACCAACTCCACAGCTGGGGTTGACTCACTATCGGCGTCAGCGGCATCAGTCAGTCGCTGCTATCTCTTCCCTCCTCCCTTTATCGTGTTGTCCGCTTCCTGCGCGCGCTTCTGCCCCCATCGTTTGCCGCTGGGTGTACACGCCGCCCCCCTCCCCCCTCTTCCTGCGAGTCTCCGGTTGTCAAAGCGCCGGCTCGAACTTAATTCCTTTCTTCGCTCCTCCTCCAATGCAACCCCTGTGCGGTGGCAATCAGAGAGCCAGATCGGTGGCGGCGGATCTGTATATGTGCACCGCCCGAGCCGAAATTGCCGCTGCCGCTCGCCCTGTGCGGTGGCAATCAGAGAGCCAGATCGGTGGTGGCGAATCTGTATATGTGCACCGCCCGAGCCGAAATTGCCGCTGCCGTTCGCCACTGCGAAATTATCTGCCAGTTCTTTCTGAGCCATGAGCGAGACGACCGATGGAAGTCCTCCGTCTGCTGCTGCTGCTGCTGCTGCTAAACGAGCTGGCAGAGCAGAGGCCCAGCGCCGTCGCCGTCAGAATCCAGAGGTGCGTGCCGCCGAAGCAGAAGCTTACCTAGTGGAGTCTTTGTTAAAGGAATACGTGTGAAAAATAAAAAAAAAATTCTGTGATAGCGCATACATGTGCTGCTCGATTTCTTTGCCTCAATCTATCGAAAAGGTGAAACAGCTTATTTGCTGCGCTCAAATTTCGCATTAGGAAGTAACGTAATCGTCAGTAATTTTTTTGATCAACAAAGTTGCAATTATTGAACCACCGTGGTAAAAAGCTAAAGTTGAATTATGATGCCAGCTCATCGATTACACACAAACTTTCTTAACAGTTAATTTCTGTCTTATTTAGCTTGTCGGGCATTAGCTAAGAAACATGCTGAGCATCGTAAATAGCGATGTCCTTCGAACTGCTTAACGCATGGTCTAGCGCTAGATCAGGGTTACCTTTGAATGCAGGCAGAGCGAGCGCTTGCACCTGAAATCACATCACATTAGCTGTATATATAGTGTAGCATGCTCTCACATACGCAGGCTAGATGGCCACACCTGCGTTAATTTTTTGTTATCGCTAGAATTACGCTATTTTTCTATGCTCTTATGTCTGAAAATTTTATTTCTGGCGTTGTAAGAAATACCTAATGCCACATGGAGCTGGTGAAACCAGGCCAGGAGAACCGGTGGCTTGCATAGTTGTAGGCGCGTGACACGCGCAAGTTCGCCGCAGTGGGGCATTGTGAAGTTGGCGGAGGACACTCGGATGTAGGAGTGGTGGTATGACGAAGAAGAGGCCACTGTCCTCAGCGTGAACAGTGCGGGGTTATATGGCTGCAACCATTCGCAAGAACATCGGAGGCAGTCCTCGCCAGACTCAAGCCGGTCATTGAGAGCTCTTAAAGAAGCCTCGCGGAGTTGTTTCTCGCCGACCTGGAGCAAACACGCCTTGTGCTGAAGATTGGTCACCCGCTATGCTGGACCATTCGTCGTGATTTACCTTCTGAGTGAAGTTGACTGTCTCGCGTCAGTGCTAGCAGAAGATGGTCCGCCAAGACCGAGCTCACTATACGGCCCGACTGAAGTATTTAATCAACAACCGCGTGGCTGAAAAACGCTGGGCGCTTGTATGCGAGTGTAGCAATACGACTTTCGTAAGATTGGGTGGTGAAAGACGTTGATCGCTGTACATTCTTGTCCTATCCAGTGGTCGCCAAGTACATATTCGTAAATAAACCCTGATTGTTAATGTAACAACTCTCTCATGGTATTTAAAGCAAAAGTATTGCGATGGTTTCCCTAAGAGGAAGATGAAGTGGAAAATAATTCATATGTGATCTTGGAAGCCTTCTTGTTTCCCACTTACGGCTGTAACCACCTGTCATTTCTAAATGCCTGTAACCGTACGCTTTCTTGTAAGGTCTGTGTGAGAGGTGCGGCGTACGTGACCTTTCTTTTCAAAGAAATACGCAAGCCTGAGGCGCTTGCTGCCTACATTTTCTTGCAATGACCAAATAAGCGTCAGGGCTGCCAAAGAGCAACCCTTGCGACCAAGTTATGTTTTCACGTCTTGCAGACCCTGAAACATCTTGCGGCACGTGCGGCCTGGACGCAGAACACAAATTGTCATGTATGAAAGGGCTTGCTGTCGCAACAGGTGGGGCGCTACGCTGATGTTCGCGAACGTCATTTTCTATTTACGAGTGCGGCGCATGTCTTCTACGAGACGGACGAGGATGACTACACATAATGCATATCTGAAAACAGTGTGGCTTATTTCTTTGTTAAGCTTTTTTTTGTTAGCTGGTTTCGAAATCAGAGCTCGCATCCTATTCCCAAATATCAACAGAGCCACACTTGTCGAACCTTCAGGATGTGCTAGTTTTGTGTAAAAATGTTAGCACCAACACAACCGAAGCTCATAATCGCAGACACATTATGAAAGGCATCGCTGGCGGCACTTTCAAACCCCGACTCATCGGTAACTGCCATAAAGTTCACACTACTGCTGTCGGTTGGAGCAACAAAACGTGGCCATTTTCAAGACGCGTTCAGTTGGATGCCCAACAGTGCCGCAAAACTATTGTGCGAGGATCGAATCTATCATGTCAGCTAACGATGGAAGAAACCAAGCCCGAGGCACAATTTTCGCCGCGAGCTGGAATCACTGCCCCCAGCAGCCGTTATTCTTGGTGTTTTAGAGAACAACCAACCAACTGTGTCCTTAATTAAAGCTGCCGTCAATCAAAATAGCGGGAATGCTGGTCTTTCCTCCGTTTGTTCAGTTCAGTTCACGCCACCGAAAAGGACGAGCCTCGCCAGTTCATAGCGCATTATGCCCAGCCTTCCTTCTTCGTGAACACAACCCAGCTGGATAACTACTGACCTATGTTTTTCAGGTGGTCTCCGGATAGCCAGCTTGCGCGCTACTGCCGCAGCTGATAGTCGGTATTGTATAAGTGGAGCACCCAAAATGTACGTCGTCTAGAGAGCAGCATCCAGCTTTAAATGCTGAATTTCGTCAAGTCACCCTTTCCAGCTACAGGCGCCCCTAAACCAGTCGTTCTTCGTCGTCAGAAAGGTAGTGGTCTCCTTCGGCGGCAGCCCACCAGTCCTTTTACCCTCGTACCGTGGCCGCTACTCTTCGGAAAACAAGAAATTCCGCTCACTGAGGTGACCCTGCAGTATTAAAATGCCCACAAAGTGCTTTTGAATGTAACTAATATAGGCAGCCTAATCGGCTTCCTCTCTTAGCTTTAATTATAGAAAGCAGCAGACAGCTAGCAATTTGACAACAGGATAGCCTTGAACCTGCCTCCATACCAACACGAACATTCTTACGCTTTTTTCCCATTTCCCCACCATTTTCCCCACCTCTCTTCAATAAGACTTAGTGTTCGAATACCACTCACTGGGTGAGGCTATTACATTTTGTCATGGCGTTAACACTGGCGATGTAAGCAGTATCAGATGATACACATCGACCGCGCCCCTGTCTCGGAGCGGCGAATCATACAAGAATGAACAACATGACGGCACAAGATGTCAAAGAGCCTTCATCTAGTCTATTAGCATCACTTTTTGTTTAATTCAAGCAAAAGGAGAGGGGCTGAATTCTCCGTGCCTGGTACGGTGACATAAATATAACTCAATATGGACGTGTAACTCTGCCGAGCATTAAAAATTAAGGTATCGGGCTTTACGTGCCAAACCCATTAGGAGTCACGCCGTCGTAGAGGTCTCTGGATTAATTTCGGCTACCTGGGGTTCTGCGTGCACAAAATGCATGGCACACAGGCATTCTTGCAGTTCGCCTCCCTTCCATTTTGATGACTGCGCTCCAGCAGAAGTTCTCACTGACACTAGTGGCCATGCCGTCGCTGGTATGCTTGTCCAACGTCAAGGGGATCAAGCTTGCGTCATAACGTAGGCCAGCCGTCTTAGCTCTCCATTCGAGGGCAATTACTCAATCATTGAGCGCAAATGATGTGCCTTCATTCGGGTTTCGAAGCTTTCAGCTGTATCATTTCACCCGGTCATTTTCTGTGTCCTTTCATCACCATGCCAAACCGTGGTTATCCTCGCTCAAGGACCCCACCGGTTGGCTTGGTCTCTCGGTGTTGCGCCTACGGATATGCACCTGTTCTATTGTTTACAAGTCCAGCCGCTTCAATGAAAACTTCAGTTGCTTGTTTCGGTGCCCCATGGATCCTCCCGACATTGCCAACTACGAGACTAAAATTTCGTCTATCTTGGACGTACTTGACATTCATGACGTACAGTTCCACGGCCGAGGGCAACGTTCGATAATCGACCGTTTAGGCTATACAACTAAGGACGCATCGCTCCGTACGTTGGTATTGCAAGATTGTGACTTATACAGTCAAAACCTTAAACCAGACGACACCGAGCGGCCGCTAATTGCGTTTGCGCACAGCGCACACGCGACAGCCCTCAAGCAAAATTCCGCACAAGCCTACTGCTGGTCATCTAGGCGTGGCACGTACATATTGCAAGGACGTGGGTTCAACGAGGATGTGGAGCACCATCACCACCAAATACGCTTTAGCAGTCGTCAAAGAAAACCAACAATGTATTCTTCGCCTCTACGTTTAACCTAAAAACCCGCGCTACTTCAACCTCGTCCCCACTGGCACATACCCGCTGCAATATAGTTGTGCCAAATATAGGAGTGTTATTTGCTCCCCTTTTAGAAAAAATCATCGTACCGACGATAGAGGCTTCGAAAACAGCGATAAAAAAACTGCGACTTGTCAGTCTACAGAGTGCGGCTTCATACGAAGCACGTGAACGACCTGTGACGAGAGGGGCGACGAAGATTGAACCGGCGATAAAGGCCGATCCACACGACGGACCAAGTCCGCGGGCCGATCGGTCACGTGATGCGACGTCACGGCCCGCCGCGGTCCGGTCCGGCGCTGAGCACATCCACACGGCGGACCACCATAGCAGACGGCAGAGCGGACCAAACAGCTACACTCTCAGCCAGAGTGTTATTGTTATCATTCCCGCTCGAGTCCCACAAAGCCGGGAACTGCTCAACGAGGTATACAAAATGAAAAAAAACCTCCTCGTCACTCCACACATGGTGTTTAAAAAAATATATCTGCTGCACGCACGTGTAGGCGGAACGGTGGACGTGAAACGACTGGCTTGACTGGCTTTTGCTGAGCCCAAAACTAGAATGGATTTGGCTGAAGACACTGTTGCCGGACAACATTCGTTGGCGAAGCCAGAATCGCTGCGGTTTGCATGCGGCCCGCCGCCAAAACGGAAGCGGGAAAAGCCTCGGCGACTTGTTGGACCGCGAGGGCCGCGGTCTTGCGCGGGCCAACGGCGGTACGCACGAACTGGTGACGCCCTATCACGTGATGCGGGGACCGCGGTCCAAAAGAGGAATTTGGTCCGTCGTGTGGATCGGCCTTAAAGAGGCGGGCCGTGCATTTCCCAGCAGGTGTCATCAACTGACCTCCGGCGGTTGTCATGTCAGACACATGCCATGGTGTCTTTACCTTCCTTAGTTTGTCGGTGAGCTGTAAGCTTATGATTGAAAAATGGGAGCCAGTGCCAACAAGCGCGGCTACTTGGTGGCTTTAAATGCGAACAATGACGTCGGCGCTGACGACGTCAATTACGTATTTCGTAGTTGCATCCGTCGTATTCCTAGTTGTATCCGGCGTCTTTTTCGTCATCCGTGTCTTCACGTTGTCATTCGTCGATAACGGGCGATGCGGAGAAGTTAAATTAGTAGCAACCTCACCCCCTGAGGTCGCTGCAGCTAGTTTCCCCGTCGAGAGCTAGGGGACCTGCCCCTAATGACATCGGTAAAACTACGATGAGTCGGCGAATTGTAGCGCGCAGGAAAGGGAGAAGGAGAATGTGGTCGAGGCGTCATCGTATTTTGCGGCTGACTCTTCACAGGCGCATCGTTGTAGGTGCGTCGACGATCATACGGAGAATAGGCATAGTTAGCAGGAAAGCTTGGGTATTGAGTGGCTCGATAGCTGTTCCATTTCTGGGAAACTCGATAGACGTGTCCAGCTTCGCCACAGTGGTTGTACACTGGTCAGCGGTCGGCGTTGTGCCACATATCGGTTTTCCGACGCTGATAGTTCGGCGGCAACTCTCCATGGAGACAAGGAGTAGTGTGCGCATGTCGAAGATACGGCATTGTTCTTGCTGACGTCATCGGCGGGGTCGGTAGAGTCGACGGTGGTATCGTCATAGACTCTGTTTCCAGCGTAGGTGATGTTCTAGTTGTGGGTGTCAAGGTGGTCGAAGTTGTGTTGATTGGACGGCGAACAGTCTCCGCATGAGTAAAGCGCCGCGGCACGTTACCAAGGACTGGCGATGAAAAAGCTAGCTCAATTCTTCCCGGACCACGTCAGCTTCAAAAGATAACGCTGGCGCCGGTTCCGTTGGCTGCAACAACACATCCTAGCTGCCGACGCTCTCCTCGCACAACCTATGGGACAACTTCGCGCAGAGGCCGGTCGTTATTTGCTGCCAGCACGGAAGTGTTCGCCGCCAAGTTACTCATGACATGCTGGTGGTATCGTTGCTGTAGGGCCAGTTCAATGGCTGCAGCCTCTTTTGTGAACTCCACCACTGTTGTCGGTGGATTTCTCAAGGCTGGCAAACACTTGCTCTTTCCCTCCCCGCAAGAGATACCGCAGCTTTATTTCCTCTGGCATGTCGGGGTCTGCCCTACGAAAAAGACGGGCCATGTCTTCTGAGAAAATTGCAAAGCTCTCATTGGATTTTTGAATGCCGATTTCAAGGAGACGCTGCGCCTTTTGACTTCTGTCGATGCTTGTAAAGGCATCGCGGAAGTCGTTACACATGGCAAAGCTCCTCTGCCGGTTGAAGTACCACGCACGAGCATTGTCCTTCAGATATAAATAGTTTGTCCTCCGAGCTGGTCTTATGGTTCTACTTGGCGACGTGCTCGAACTGGTCTAGCCAATTTTAGATGTCTTACAAGGCATCACCATGAAAGCTCTCCGGATCCATACGATTCTGCAGTGTTACCTGCGATGGAGCTGAGGTAGTCACGATAACTGTAGGAGGCAAACAATTTCTCGAAGTTTCTTACAGGGGACTGGACTCGGGCGCTAGGCCTAGCAGGCGACGACTAAAACGGCGGACCAGTGTTTCGACGTGCGATGGCGATTCCATGCTCGATCGTTGGCTCCGGGAAGCGGTGTCCAGCATGAATAATATAGAGGAACGCCACCAGGATAACGACGTTGGGTCGACGAGGATGTGGAACAGCGCCACCAACCAACACAATTTATCAGTCCTAAAAGCAAACCAACAACGTCTTCTTCGTCTCCACGCTTAACCTAAATACCCGCGCTGTTGTGATCCTGAAGAAAGGGGTCCATGTCACTTGCATACGGAGACAGGGCGTTTCTTCTTGTCTAGAGTCATTCACAACATTCTGCGCTGCTACTCTACACTAGATGACCGCCGCTTGCTACCCGCAGAAAAATTGGCTCCCCTAGTGAATGAACAGCCCACCGACTGAGATTCCTTTACTGAACGTGTGTGCCAGCCACAGGTATAGGAACCTGCCTTTGCCAAAGTTAGCTTCGCGTAGAATTAAGCCCATCATGCAGTGACGTATCGGCTATTTCTTGAGGGAAGGGGGCAAACCACAATTTTACCTCTCTCTCTCTCTCTTGATATATATATATATATATACATATATATATAGTGAAATGCTATTACAAAATGTCGCCCGAGAGCCGCCGCATCGATTCCGATAGGACAGAATAGCGGATAGCCAATATAAGCGAAGCTGGCAGTTTTATCGGCTGTATGAACTTGTCAACACTCGCTTACTAACCAAATTACCAAGCATGACGTCTGCGCACAGGCAAACGTCGACACAACACACTCTATGGCCGCGGGCACTCGCTGTTAAAACACTAGCGGGAGGAAGTGCAGCAGCAGCAGCAGCAGCAGCGCGCGAAGCGAGCTTCGTGTTGTCTGTCGCTTCGACGCACACAGAGCGGCTAGAACACGTCACGTACAAAGCTACAAGGCTCCGCCCCGCTTGGACTGTGCGCCCAAAGCTGATCGCTTTCAAGACAAAGCCTGCGCGCGGCCGCGGCGTATCTAGCTGCTCCAGCTGCTGCCGAAGTACAACGCCTTTCTACCTTGCCTCCACAGGGTTCCTTGCACGCAACGGAAGATGGCGCACTCCTCCGCTTTCCTCTCTTGCGCACGCGAGATTCAGGCGGGGTCGTCGGTTCAGCCTCGCATGTTTTCACTCGAACATACAGCATACGGTATGCGACGACGGTGTTATTGGCCCTGGACATTATACGGAACGTCAACGGCAACGACAAAGAATGTGCCAGCAGTGTGAAAAAGAAGTGAAAGAGCCTGGAAATGCTTCTGTCAGTTATAGATATATATTTAACAGACATATACCTGTTTATCAATCATACATGGTGAACCATGCGGGCCCGAAACATTATTTTAATTTCCATTAATTTCTTGCAAGAGTATTAAATCTGAAGGAGATAAGGAACATGAACAATATCTCAATCTTAATGAGCTAATAGATGGTTCTTGTTACCGTGAACTCTTTTTTACAGGAGGAAGTTATTTCTGAGGACTGCTACGACGAAAATATTGAGCCTCGTCGAGATGGAGGTCGTTGTTTGGTCAGTGCATATTACGTACGCGTTTTTCGTTTCGTTGAGCCCTTGCTCCGCGATTATCAATGCTCTGGAACTCTAGTGTATATATATATATGTATATATATATATATATATATATATATATATATATATATATACACACATGTGTGTGTGTGTGTGCGTGTGTGTGTGTGTCTGTGGACGCCGGCTGCATGGCTGCGCCGCTGCGTCGCCATCATCACCTTCTGGGCCTGGCTCAGGCGCCCGTAAAACGAGCAGCCAGCTTGGAGCCAGAGCGCGTGCAGCGCCGACGAGGAAGTGGTTCCGTTGGCCTAAGGCTTCGGGCAGTAAAGGTTGTTTCTTGAGTAGCTCTTGCACCCGGTGTCGTCAATGAGAACCTCAGCTGGCAATTGGCTCTGTGTCGCTGCCCTGAGCCCTGATTTGGCGCCAGTAACGTGGGACCAGCTGGTGGTTCTCAGAAGGCTCTAGTTTGTTAGCTGGGGCTTTTGACCTTTTGACGGTAGCGTGGTGTCTTTTGTGATTGGTTTACAATGAGGCATAGCGCATAGTAAAAAAAACAAGGCCATTTCTATAGGCCAACTGTCAGTTCTCCTGGCAAACGAAGTGAGCTCGTTCATTGTTTGCTCGTGAGTACATGATGACGTATTCTTGTAATCCACATGCCGTTCCTAATTAGTTGCTATATAATCTTTTTCTTAAAAAATTTCAGTTAGACCAGCGCTTGCCCTGTCTTCATTCCTCTGTTTCGTTCGTGTGCGCACTGCCCAATAATGAATGGCTTGGTTTACTGCTGCTTGTACGGCGTTATTTGTACGCACATATCTTTTGCGCCTTGGTTCCCTGGTTTGCTTTGTCTGCTTTCCATGGAGATGCTCTCTTTGGCATGCAAGGCAGTCTTGGCAGACGACGAACAGCAACCTGAAGCCTCGACTGTGGCAAGAACTGGAGCCTGTGAAACCGGTGAGTGACAAGACGCGATGGGCTCATCGCCTTTGGGCCAGGTTGCCGCGTTATGCCAGAGTTTAACGGCTCGACACGCGGACATTGCCGCCGCCACGTGCACAGGTCACGAGCGCGCGCAGGCCCGTAGCAATGACGAAGCTGACGTTGGACGTTCCGCCCTTTAGCGACCACAACACCGGGAAATCTGTCACTGATTTTCTGGATGATTTGGCCCTTCACAGAAAGATTTCAGTGTTTCGGAGCTTGACTTGTTGCCAGTTGCACTTTGAAGTACCGCAGGACAGTGGCTGCGCCTGCAGCCTCCGTTCCTTTCCGAGGACCAACCTGTCGCGGCGTTTCGTGCGGAGTTCCTGCTGGTAGACTGCGGCTACCACGTACGAAGCGAGCTGGGGGACTCCGGAAGTTTGCACCACCAGGGGTTCTTTAACGTGCACCTAAACCTAAGTACACGGATGTTTTTACAATTCTCCCCCATCGAAATGTAGCCACCGTAGCCGGGATTCAATGGCGTGGCCTCGTGCTGAGCAGCCCAACACCATTGCCCCTAAGGAACCATGGCGGGTGATTTAGGTTTGTGTGATCTCGTGCTGTTACGAGTAATGTTGCCTGACGGCATCTATATAATTTGGGAAGCGCTGTAGCTGTTGTCGGTAATATCGGAGTATGAGGGTAGTGCTCACGTCAAAGAGTCTAGGAAACGAACTATTTTTCTTTTCCTATGTGAAGATATTTCACTGCTCTACCTCGCCACAGAATATCTTCTTTTGTTCCAGTAAAATGCTAGTGACGCGAAGCGGTCACCATAGCGAGGCGATGTTTACAGTTTGTCTACAGGGCCTGCTCTGCAGCATGCTCCGCCCAGCCATGAACATGGCCTCCAGCATAACCCTAAACACTTAGTATGGCGCTGGCATTCTTAAGGTACTTCACTCACTTTGCCCAGGCTATCTCGCTGTGTAACTATCTATGTCTGTGACTATTTTCCCGCCAACCTAAGTCACTGTGTAATCTATGGTTCAATGGGTACGGCATCGGGCTGCGTTCTGAGGAAATAGGGCTCAATGCCAATCGTTAATCTAACATGGCTGACTGAGTAAATTGCAATATGAACATATGTAGCGCTCTTCAACGAAGCTCTTTTATTCCGACGTTGGTCAATATAGCTGCGGAACGGGGTATGTATAACGCTCTTCAAGGAAATTCCTTGACGCGGGCTTGGAGCACTGGATACGTTCAACTCGGTGTTTGTTGGTCTTGAAAAGACCTTTTGATGCCAACGAAACTGGCTATGAACTAGCAGGTGCCTGCCATTCGTCGATGAAAATCTTCGCCTCCAACTTGGGTTACTAGATATGTGCCGCTGGCAACTTACCGCTGTTTAATGAGAAAATGATTCTGCAGGGCTCATCTCGAGATGAATGTCAACGCACTTCGTCATCATAATCATCATCATCATCAGCCTGGTTGCGCCCACTGCGGGGCAAAGGCCTCTCTCATACTTCTCCAACTACCCCGGTCATGTACTAATTGTGGCCATTACGTCCCTGCAAACGTCTTATTGTCATCCACCCACCTAACTTTCTGCCGCCCCCTGCTACGCTTCCCTTCCCTTGGAATCCTGTCCGTAACCCTTAATGACCATCGGTGATCTTCTCTGCTCATTACATGTCCGGCCCATGCCCATTTCTTTTTCTTAATTTCAACAAAGATGTCATTTACCCGCGTTTGTTCCCTCACCAATCTGCTCTTTTCTTATCCCTTAACGTTACACCCATCATTCTTTCCATAGCTCGTTGCGTCGTCCTCAATTTCAGCAGAACCCTTTTCGTAAGCCTCCAGGTTTCTGCCCCACACGTGAGTGTTGGTAAGACACAGTTGTTATACACTTTTCTCTTGAGGGATAGTGGCAACCTGCTGTTGATGATTTGAGAATGCCTGCCAAACGCACTCCAGCCCATTTTTATTCTTCTGGTTATTTCAGTCTCATGATCCGGATCCGTGGTCACTACCTGCCTTAAGTAGATGTATTCCCTTACGACTTCCAGTGCCTCGCTGCCTATCGTAAACTGCTGTTCTCTTCCGAGACTGTTAAACATTACTTTGGTTTTCTGCAGATTGGTTTTCAGACCCGCCCTTCTGCTTTGCCTCTCCATGTCAGAGAGCATGCATTGCAATTGGTCTCCAGAGTTACTAAGCGAGGCAATATCATCAGCGAATCGCAAGTTGCTAAGGTATTTTCCATCAACTTTTATCCCCAATTCTTGCCACTCCAGGTCTCTGAATGCCTCCTGTAAACACACTGTGAATAGCGTTGGAGGGATCGTATCTCTCTGTCTGACGCCTTTCTTTATTGGGATGTTGTTGCTTTTTTATGGAGGACTACGGTGGCTGTGGAGCCGCTATAGATATCTTCCAATATTTTAACATATGGCTCATCTACACCCTGTTTCCATAATGCCTCCATGACTGCTGAGGTTTCGACAGAATGAAACGCTTTCTCGTAATCAATGAAAGCTACATATAAGCGTTGGTTACATTCCGCACATTTCTCTATCACCTGATTGATAGTGCGAATATGACCTATTGTTGAGTAGCCTTAACGAAATCCTGTCTGGTCCTTTGGTTGACAGAAGTGTACGGTGTTCCTGATTCTATTTGTGATTACCTTAGTAAATACTTTGTAGGCAACGGACAGTAAGCTGATCGGTCTATAATTTTTAAAGTCTTTGGCGTCCCCTTTCTTATGGATTAGGATTATGTTAGCGTTCTTCCAAGATTCCGGTACCCTCGAGGTCATGAGGCACAGTGTATATAGGGTGGCCAGTCTTTCTAGGACAATGTCCCTACCATCCTTGAACAAATCTGCAGTTACCTGATCTTCCC
Organism: Dermacentor variabilis; assembly: GCF_050947875.1. Lineage (NCBI taxonomy): Eukaryota > Metazoa > Arthropoda > Arachnida > Ixodida > Ixodidae > Dermacentor > Dermacentor variabilis. The sequence continues at coordinate 136,256,969 of NC_134570.1, read as the reverse complement.
CAGCTGCCTTCCCCCTTAGTATAGCTCTCAAGGCGTTCTTTACTTCTTCCGGCGTAACCTGTGGGATTTCAAGTTCCTCTAGACTATTCTCTCTCACATTATCGTCGTGGGTGCTACAGGTACTGTATAAATCTCTATAGAACCCCTCAGCCACTTGAACTATCTCATCCATATTAGTAACGATATTGCCAGCTTTGTCTTCTAACGCATCCATCTGATTCTTTCCTATCCCTAGTTTCTTCACTGCTTTTAGGCTTCCTCCGTTCCTTACAGCATGTTCAATTCTATCCATATTATAGTTCCTTATGTCAGCTGTCTTACGCTGGTTGATTAAGTTATAAAGTTCTGCCAGTTCTTTTCTAGCTGTAGGGTTAGAGGCTTTCATACATTGGCGTTTCTTGATCAGATCTTTCGCTTCCTGGGATAGCTTACTGGTCTCCTGTCTAACGGAGTTACCACCGACTTCTATTGCGCACTCCTTAATGATGCGCATAAGATTATCGTTTATTGCTTCAACACTAAGGTCCTTTTCCTGAGTTAAAGCAAATACCTGTTCTGTAGCTTGATCCGAAATTCCTCTACTTTCCCTCTCACCGCTAACTCATTGATCGGCTTCTTATGTACCAGTTTCTTCCGTTCCCTCCTCAAGTCTAGGCTAATCCGAATTCTTACCATCCTGGTCACTGCAGCGCACCTTGCCGAGCACGTCTACATCTGGTATGATTGCAGGTTTGCGGAGAGTATGAAGTCGATTTCATTTCTAGTCTCACCATGTGGGCTCCTCCACGTCCACTTTCGGCTAACCCGCTTGCGGAAAAAGGTATTCATTATCCGCATATCATCCTGTTCTGCCAACTGTACTAATAACTCTCCCCTGCTATTCCTAGAGCCTATGCCATATTCCACCACTGACTTGTCTCCAGCCTGCTTCTTGCCTACCCTGGCATTGAAGTCGCCCGTCAGTATAGTGTATTTTGTTTTGACTTTACCCATCGCCGATTGCTCGTCTTCATAAAAGCTTTCGACTTCCTGATCATCATGACTGGATGTAGGGGCGTAGACCTGTACTACCTTCAATTTGTACCTCTTATTAAATTTCACAACAAGACCTGCCACCCTCTCGTTAATGCTATAGAATTCCTGTATGCTATCAGATATATCCTTATTAATCAGGAATCCGACTCCTAGTTCTCGTCTCTCCGCTAAGACCCGCTTGCACAGCACGTGCCCGATTTTTAGCACTGTATATGCTTCTTTTGTGCTCCTAACCTCACTGAGCCCTATTATATCCCATTTACTACCCTCTAATTCCTCCAATAACACTGCTAGACTCGCCTCACTGGATAGCGTTCTAAGTTAAATGTTGCCAGGTTCAGATTCCTTAGCATTGAATTAATAATACGCCACAACTTATTAGCGATGTCGAAACCAGTTAGGTATGAGGCGCATACTGTAGTGGCCCTCCTCTTTTTACTTCCTAAAGAACACTCGGCACCCTCTAGCGGCGTCCCCGCGAAGTCTGTGCGTAGCCTCCGTAATGCATGGCGCGCCATTGCTTGCAAACGCTAAAAAACGCGTCATACGGCAACTGTGTTCTTCACTCGCGCTTGTTTTTGGACACAATAAGACATGTAGTGAACGTGCGGAAAAGTCCTTACTGGGTCTACGAGACTACATTCGCGTAAAATTTTAGAAGGCAGCGCCATTTGCCTCTCAAAGGCGGATGCACAAGACCCTCCAGCAATGGGCACGCGCACTAGACATCCGTCATGAGTCGGCTGACCGGCGATCCCGCCGACTGAGAACATGGCAGCCCGCGCTTCGAACTGTGACGTGTCCCGTCAGCGGGACTATTTCTTTATTCGCTCAGGCAATATTCTGCTGTGGTTTCGTAATCTGGGCGGGGCTTCTCCTGCCTCCCTCAATTGTTCCCGACTATAGAAGATGTTGCCCTCCACGCATCAGGGGCGGCAAAATGCACCATTAGAACCCGTGGTCCTTCCATCATCATCACGTTTTATTCGCCATTCCATCGTAATCATGGTGCCTTCATTCAATAATGATGTTGTCGCGGTTTTTACCCCATAATAGTCATTGTGTCGTCGTGAGATTATCGTTCTTATGTCACCGTGATAATATATCATTTTAATGACGTCGCAGTTTTTCTATCGCGATCCCATTCATGTTATGCCGTATTCGCCACGCCACCATCGTCGTACAGACATCATCGGGCCATTTCATGCCTTCATCATGACTTATGTCATCGTCAGCAGTCATGTGATAGTCCTAATATAGCCGGCATTTTTCCACTTTAATCATCCAACGTCACATTTATCATTTGAATCGTAGAGCCGTCGTTCTCGGGATTGATGTGTCGTTGTCATGCCATCGTCGTCATTGGGTAGTGGTCATGCATGTTGACAAACCGTTGTCGTTATGCCATCGCCGTCGTTCGATCTTCGTCATCCCACATTTATCATCCGGTCCCTGTCACACCGTCTTTGTGACGCCGTCCTCGCAACACCGTCATCGTCATACAGTCGCGATCATCCCATTGTCCTCATGCCGTCGTGGTCGCGCTACCATCGTTACACCACCGCTATTTTTTTTTCAGAATCTTCCTATTGTCATCAAGCCGTGGTAGTGATACTGACTTTGACTGCGCCGTTTATTCTTAGAAAATTGTCAGTAGTTTAAAAGTGAACGCTCTAAACATCCTTTTCACTTAAATGGCATGTACAAAGCAAGATATTTAGACCCCCAAGTAATTCCGCGAGATCGAGCCGCCTAGTCCGCACCACACCTAAGGCTTACATATTCGCATTACCTACTCGTTACCATACTGCTAATTTTTTACGCAGAAGCTTTCTTTCCCTACCCTCCCAGGGTTTCGTATGGGTTGATCGATCGCTGGTCGGATTCTTGCCGAGTAAATTCAACATCACTGTTTAAAAAAGAAAAGCGCACCCACTGGTTGGTTGGGACATTGGCCACTAGAGCAGCAGCCCTATTCTAAAACAGCTAGGTCACAAAAATATTTACTTCTTGCAACAAAATTGCACCTAGAGGTCTCCTACGCTCTAGGCTACCTGAAACTTAATATTCAGGCGCACACGAACAACCTATGCTTCTCTCGCGGCCACACCAACTACCTCTTTCAGATGGTCATCGCGTGTTGTCTATGTTCATTTCCACACGATGGCACCCACCCAAAGCAGGGGATTCGACAAGAAAATTGGCGGCGCATATCGGGCTGCAAACTATCTCTTCGAGCAGATCACAACGTTTTGATGCTGATGAAATTTATTTCCATACCACTGAACATACCCGCAATCGCGGATCGACCAAAGAACGTGTGCAGGGCAGCTATCTTGTACACGTTCGAAAAGCCGACGTACAATTTCGCCTCGCGCGATTGTCCAGGCTGCACCGATATCACGGCCTAGGCCAGCCTATTCCAACCGAGTGAGGAGAAATCGAACGTCGGCTTTTCGAACGTGTAAAAGATAGCAGCCCAGGTGTTTATTACGATGATACTTTCCACACTGTGGCACATACCTACAACTTGGGATAAAAAACGTGTCGACGTCTTGATCACGATGCCGATTTCCATACTATTTCACGTGCCCCCATTGGGAGTTCTGCGAGGAAGTGGTCCGTACATTTCAAATAATGAAGAAGGAATGCCGAGGAACAAGCCAGTTGCGCGTGCCATTATGTGCGCTCCAATTTACTCTACGATAAAGATGCAGGAACGAAGTGGGCAACTTTATTGCATTTCATTAGCTGCTTCACGAAAGTCTTTGTTTGAGGTAGATTCAAACATTTGATCTGCATAATTTATTATCTTCTAATATATGCATGACGCACTAAGCCTTATTAATTAATTAATTATGGGGTTTTACGTGCAAAACCACTTTCTGATTATGAGGCACGTCGTAGTGGAAGACTCCGGAAATTTCGACCACCTGGGGGTCTTTAACGTACACCTAAAGCTAAGTACACGGGTGTTTTCGCATTTCGCCCCCATCGAAATGCGGCCGCCATGGCCGGGATTCGATCCCGCGACCTCGTGCTCAGCAGCCTAACACCATAGCCACTAAGCAACCACGGCGGGTCGCACTAGGCCTTTGTCTCGAGCGTGGACACTGCGCAGTAAAGCTGAGTAGTTTCCACAACATTATGAATGTACAACAGCTTATCGGCTACAGTGTTAATATTTAATGCTACACGCAAAAGCCGCATCACATAGGGAAGGTGCTTTGCGTCGATCCTCAATCTCTTGCATGCGTAATCATGCGAACGACAATTCAACATTGAAGTCGGATATCTGGGAGCACAGACAGGCTAGAGGAATTCTTCCAACTGATACTGTTTAGAAACACTACTGCCTCTAACTTTTCAATACAAGCATACCCCCTTACTGCAGTCAAAAAGTTAATTATTAAATTTTAGTTATTTGTGCTGCTGACAGCAATAGTTATCATGGAAATTTGTGTCCCCCTGGCCACATAACTTATTTGCATAGGTGGTCGTCGCGTGCCTCCAGTGCCTAAATTTAAGAAAACCAAAAAGCCTAATTCTGAACACTCTTGCATATTGCTATTAGGATCATTATATCTTAGTTGTTTTCAGTACACTGTAGCATCGTAATCTTACGTAACCATTCGCTACACATCAGCTACATTTTCATACAACCGTTCTCTACAAATTCTCAATGATTTCCATTGTGTAGATGTCAACTACACTTTTGGCACATTTGGATATAGCTGGCTGCCACATGTTTTACTAGTCAATGCAGGATTCTTAGCTATACTTACTGAAATATTTTACGAAAAACAACCTTCTGAAAGGCGCAATGCTACGTTATCTGATTAATATTTTTGCCTAATATTTATCACTGAACACAAAGTTAGCTGGGTAATGGAAAGATTTTACTACCATGCTAAAAGTCATTATTATCTGTATTCTTTCACAGGTCAGCCCATCAAGGAAAGATCTTGGTACAGGAGGTGAATGCTGGGTGGGTGTGTGCAGGAACGGCATATGCTTCTACCCGAAACGTGCGAAATGCGCTACGATGTAACACTACGCGAATGATACGCCTACCAGTGCTCAATTTTCCCGCGTGAAATACCATGGCAGACCAAAAATGTCGAGAATGAATAAAAACATCCGCAGTTGTTTATGGTGAAAAGCAGCGCGAATTGGGCATTGATGGACAGAATAAATACATGAATAAGTGGTGTCCAACTTGCCTCACTTTCAGCCTTGTTGCTGCTCGGTTACCTAAATATACTTGAGCACTTCAGTGAGAAGTTAAATGTACTTCAGTGGCAGTACTGTGCCACTCATTGTGCCACAAGTGAAGGCGCTACTCATCGTTCGCAGGCACCGGCACGGCCCCCTCCTCATTTCGAGGGCTTCGCATGCTGTTTTGGCGGTGCCACTAGATGGCGCAGCGCGTCCATAAAGAAGCGCTAGAGAGAAGCCCTATTACCGCATAAAGCCTTTCTTTGTCGGCCGAGATATAGCGGTGCTCATAGCGGTATTTTTCACTTCTTAGCCATGTAGAACCAAATAATTTTAATGAGCGCCTGCAGAAGTTGGCGTTCCTCGGAAAAGTAAATAAATTTGCATTGTGTTTAAAGATATAACTCTTATCAGTCAGCCCTCACAATACAGTTTGCGTTACCATCTTAACACAAGTGTGTGTGAGTCACGTATCATGGAGATACGGGCCTGATGTACGTTTGTACGATGTATGATGTACGTGTAACGACCAATACATTTCTGCATGCGTAAAAGTCTAGGCTACGATAAGCGACGAATTTAGCAGTGAGTTTTACTGCATATGGGTTAAAGCGCAGTGAAGAAGAGAGGTGTGTGAAGTTCAGGTATGTCTATCGAAAGAGGTGCATCCACAAGGCCGCCGTGTTGACGACCCCGACTGTCCGACGGTAGTTCTTGCCAAAAATTGTTGAAGGTTTTAAGCTTTTGGAGCACAGTTTCACCTACCAAATTCAAGAGCAAAAAGCTCCGTCTTCTGTAACAGTTTGTTCCGCTAATAAAGTAACTGCTTTCATATAACCACTTACTGATATATTTATTGAATTACAGCGGTTATTACCGAGTAAAAAATAATCGTTAAATTAACAGAATTACCAAGAAATCTAATTGGTTACAAGTAATCAATTACATTTGATTCATTGCGTGCGTCTCCGTAAGCAACCTGTAGTGTTAGGACATGAAACTAAGCTGTTGCCGTAATATCATGTAACACCACATTATTTACAGAATTTAGCACAGTTTGATATAAAAAAGGCGTGATCCAAGAAATAATGCCTGATGTAGGAGAATACAGCGCCAGTAAGGTAGAGGAAAGTGCTTTTGCCGTTCAGCTTCTCCTTTCCAACATTCCACATAACAGTGGAGAATGGTTAGCCTCTCGCCACTTCTACCTCAGGTTGTAGGGTCGCCACCACTGAGCACGTAATTGTGCGTTTTGTACGTGTGCCTATTCGAAGTCGACAGAACAAGCCCTCCCTCTGGCGTGACCTTGTTGGTGAGAAAATGCCTCTCCATGGAACAAGCATGTTGACGCGTATACTTTTTTTTATTTCTCGAGGACTCCACTTCACCCGCCGAGAACTAAATGTTATCGGTGAGCACAAAATGCGCCTGCATGATTTAGAGCTTACGCGAATGTAAGTCCTGGCCGAACCTTGTATATTCAGTTTGCATGCCTGACACGATTTGTATAGTAGTTTCTGGAAACTACGCGGGAAGTAGGGATGACACTGGAAACTTCCACGAGGGTTGTTGCGAGACGAGCGTACTCATCTGGCAACAACTAATCGCAACTAATCGAGGCTTTTGTTTATACTTTGTTTATAAGAACCTCCCAGACAAATTTTATGTCAATACCAGTATCTCTTGATGTGGTTTTACTTTTTTCCATCAGCCATTTTCAGTGCCATCATTCGGTCACGACGCCGACTGAACGCCGGATTTTTGCGTTATGGGGCATATAATACTTCCGCATTAAAAATTCGTGGGGCCGCGCCATTCATATGCGGGTGGATTACCTGCGAAGTTCATTAGGCTGCATTCATTAAGAAATCATAGTGTTCTTTTTTTTTTCATACGGCACCAGCTTACGCCAACACAAGCGCCATTGCGACCACCGCACCTGCCATGCATCTGCCGCAACCGCTGCTGCAGCCGCGCCGCACCTCTGACGCGCGTGACGATATGACCACAGAAGCGCAAGCCACGTTTCCAGGCGCTGTCGCCGCATTCTCCCCACTGTCATTATTCCTCAAACAATGTAAATCAGCAACCAACTTGCTACACTAAGTGTCCTTTCTTATAATGACACATGGACTCGTTTATTATTTTTTTTCGGGTGAGCGTCTAACAAATGCTATGGCTCAGAGCGGGACGCACCTGCATGTATCGGAAGTTTCTAGAATGTTATCGATTCCTCTATCCGCTGTCTGTCTAATGTCGAATGCTGCTAAACACTGCCTAATGTCCTACCTAGGTTCAACAAGAAAAAAAAAACACCATGAACTCCCACAACGAAATTTTCTGATCCTCTATTGCGAGCTCTACTTTTATACGGCTCCGTTTTTTGCCGTTTCCGTACTTTTCTTCCACTAATCATCCAATCGCCTTTTACTAATTTCCGCTTGCCGACATGTTTACTTTTCCACTGCTCTCGCTGAACCCAAGGGCTTCAAGGAGGCCAGTCGTGCCTAAGTCGACCGCTGGGCAGACGTCTTCGCATTCTAATAAAACATGCTCCACAATTTCCCTATAGATTTACCGCAAAAAGCACATGCCTCTTCTTCCTTCTTATATCTCGCTTTAAAGGTGCGTGTTCTAAGGCGTTCCGATCTTGCTTCGAAATGTAATGAGCTCCCCTTTGCGTTATCATAAATTCTTTCTTTCCCGATTACGTTTTTTCCTCTTAAGTAGTTACCCACGACAGGTTTTTTTTTCTCTTGCATTGCCGCCACCCATGAGATTATTTCAGCCTCTCTGACTTTCCACTTGACGTTCTTTGTTGCTTTGTTGCCCACCCTGCAGGCCGCATACTTGCTGGTCAGCTTCCTATTTCTTTTCTTCCACTGTGAATCAATGTTCTTCCTGTACAGATACCTCAACATTCTGCCAGTCCATTTACGTTCTTCCATATTCCTCAGTCGTTCTTCATACTCAATTTTGCTACGAGCTTCCCTCACTTCAAAACTAAGATGCGCCGGAGGCGAGCGCCATCTGGAGAGGTTGCGAGGAACCGGGCTCCCCGCTTAACGACCTTTATGATTTGCGCGCGCAAATCTGGGATTCCGGCGCCTCCCTATGGATGGTAGAAACGCTGGATAAGAGGTGTGTCGTTTTTTTGTACGTTTCGCGTAACATAATTACGTTTTGTTGTATATTCAAATTATAGTCCGACGCTATCATGTCTATAGGTTGTGTGCAAGTCGCACTTTACGATTTTCCTATGTATTTTACCTTGAGAAATTCAATTCAGTAATTGCCTTGTGCCACATGAATGCCCTGCGTGTTTTAAATATGCGTGGTTCGAAATTCGTTTTGCCGCAGCTACGTCCAACACCGGACATCCGGCGCCAACGCCGGATTTTCTGCTACACGGGGCACTTAACGCTCTGGGGTTAAAAACTCAAGTACATTTTGAATGGTCTGAAAACTAGGTTTAACGTCTTTCCAAGGGCCTAAAATAACGTTCTCCGACAACGGTGAATTATTGAGTGGACTGCAGCCTCTGTTTTCTTATATGTTTCAATGCGAAAGCATGATATAGCTCATGAGGCCGAAAATCTGGCGTTGGCGTGACCAGGATTGTCTAAAAAAGGCTACGAACTCTCGACCTTTGGTAGGAGTCACACCCACGACTTTCACTGTATGTGTGGCCCACGACGTTCGGTGTTAATATGGCGAAGGCAATTAAGGTACAGGTATCAATTTAAGGCACTACAGCCTACGATCTGTGGTGGGAGTCGAACCCACGGCAAATGCTGTTGAGTTGAAGCTAATCAAGGCACTCTAGCCCACGATTTTTGTTGTGTGTCAAATCCTCCACATTCGGCGTTAATTAAGGAGACGTTAACTTGAGGCGATTGAGAGAGCAAATGCCTAACGTGGCGGTGCCTTTTTATATTTTTATTAGCTTTTTTATCACTTACGCAACATATTTCAGTCTACGAATTATAGCGGCGGTGTTCGCGCGGTGTATCCACTTTGAACGAATTTTCAGTACAGCACAAGATCCGACAAATTAATTTTCAATGTGTCCGTCGAAATGCAGTGGGGTTCCAATTACTATTATGCTTGAATGCATAAAAAAACGGTTTCCTAAAAACAACTGGAAGGCCAACGCATCTCGTCTGACTCATTGAAAATAGTTATCTCGGAAGTGGTGCCGTCCAGAGAATTTGTTCCAAGTGAATACGCGTGCGAACTCAGTGGCGATAATTCGTTGATATAAATATGTTGCGTAAAGTAATTAATTGAAAGATAGTAAGCGTAATTACAGTAATTATTCAGTCATACATTTTCATTTCAGCTAGCAGTAGTGGCCGCCTCATTGAGTAATTGGATCAAGGGTTATAATTGCGGCAGCTGCCATAGGCAACGTTAAAAAATTTGGTGAAGCTAAAATAAAACACCCTGTATGCATTTACCACATATCGGGAAGTCTGCTGTAATACAACGCAGCGGAAATGCAAAGTTTCCATGATCGACTCTACGCGGCGCGCATGTCGTATCGCGTGACGAGGGGCAGGTTTGGATGCTGTCGCTGACGATTTATTGACGTCCCCTTTGAAACGGGGCTGTGGCAGCGACCTAGGCTACTTGATCTAATCAGGTATGCTATGTATGCATGCTTTTCATTCTGGCATTTATTTATTTATTTATTCAAAATACCCTACAGGCCCGAAGAATGGGCATTGGGTAAGGGAAAAAATTGCACAGTGTAAATTGCAAAAATTTATACAAAATTATACAACTATACAATGCTTTGTTAATAATAATACAACGAAGAGTCAAGTTTACACAAACTCTAAAATTCTAAGATAAGAAATAAAAAGCATGCAAGAAGCTACGCAGACAAGAAGCTTTTTTTTTAAAGTAAGAAATGAATGTTTAAGTCATGACGGAATTATTCTTTGTTAGCTTCAGCTACTACCATAATATCGGGAATTTATGTATATCTCTCTATTCTTTATTTTTTGTTGCCTCAAGGCAATCCATTCATTTCTTGGCCATTCCTCCAAAGTCGCTAGCAGCCATATATATCATAGGAAACCCGAGCCTGACACCGTTACCTATGCAACTGCTGCATGGTGTGCCACCTGATCTAATAATATGCAAATTCAATGCGAATTGCGCCCGTACAGACACTACACGACGCGCATACTACTTCGCGTGGCAAGTGGCACGATGATAACGAGATGATGACTATGATGATTTATTGTGCCATTTGAAACATGCCGATGATAAACATTCACCTAGCCTGCTTGATTAATTTTAGGTACGACACACAGGTATTTCATCTATGTATGGCCGCGGCCTCTGCCTTTTTCTTCCTCATGAGAATCCAACCTTTTTTAATACCAATCCCTCATAGTTGGTAGGAGCCTTGCGATAGCTGCGATGGACAGTGGCCGCTGCGGCGGTGGACAACATCGCCAACCGAAACTGCTATTGGAATGAGCCAATAACAGCTTACGCTGCAAAAATTAACGCAGAAACTTCGATGGCAGTTGTCTAAGCGTGCGCAAGCATCGCGCTACTTGCTCATTTTTACGCAGTCCGACGTCATTATCAGTGTTATGAAACTTCATCGGACTAGTATACACCATTATTAGCGCTTATCGGTTGTGATTAACCTTATCCGACTCGATCCGAGCCTTATCAACCCTTAGTTCATTTATCAACCTTATCCGATATGATCCCACCCTTATCACTTATTATAGGTCCTTATCCGCTTCATCGGACTTGCACGCACACGTATCAAACAATAGCAATGGTTATTAATCTTATCAGTATTGATCCGACCATTGTAAGTCCTTAGCGCTCTTCTGCACCTTATCCACTCGCGTCGAACTATCATCAACCGTGATGAGACCCTTAATAACCCCTCATCACTCCTTATTATCTTTATCAACTCATTCACTGCGTATATATCTGTGTTGCGTGACTTGAAGGACATGAAACCTAGGAGATCGGCGGCATTTCGGTCGGTGAGGGCACGCCGCCAACGGAACGCCCATGACGCGACCATCGAAACGCATCGGGTATGGGACGTGTTTGGCATTAAATTTTCGTAAAATCTGAATTTCCCTCACGTTGACAATGCTTCAAGTCAGCTCTAAATGTGGTTGTAGAGATCGCGTTTGTAGAACAATCGCGCTCTTTGGACATTTGTTTCGTACCGCCGGTAGCACATATTCATATGGTTCAGATATATTCAGCTTCTGCACGCGTGCGTGGTTACCCCTGTGGGTAAGACGCTCGGCTTCTCAGCGTGGGATTGTACGTTCGAAGCTCACTGCCGCCGACGAATTCGCTTTTGAATTTGCTTTGTTTTATACATTAGTCTCTTTATAGCGATTCCTCTTACGTGACGGATGAACGGACGGTTTTCCTCATTGAGAAGGTAAAGGAATACTTAGGCATTTAAAAAGGCTCATCCCGTATGCGAGCGCCTTCGGTCAGTAGTTATTACACCATGCACTTTCTGGCGCCCCTGCGTATGATTAGCGATTCGCTCTTCTACACAAGGAGCCGCAACTAGCCGCCGACAAGTCAGAATACGTGGCCGCTTAGAAGCAGACGCACAGTTTGTGTGTGTGCGTGTGCGTGTGCGCATTAAAAGAAGGATGTTGTCAATCCCCGGAGAACAGTAGCAATGAAGAAAACGCGCGCGGTGAGCGTTTTTCGTGTTCGCCAACGGGGAGGGAAGAAGGCGCTATGGCTATGACAATGCCAACGATGCGCTAAACGCTGAAAACGCCATCGAGAAGACGACAAAACTCGCAAATTTCTATCCTCGTTATTAAATAAAGGTGCAGCGCTAGTGCATGCAATGCACATGACCTTTCTGAACGGCCACTATACTCTCACGTCAACGCAACGAAACTAATTCAGCAAGTTCAGAGAACCTCAAAGAGATCATTCGCATAAGCGTGCCTGGTGCATACGAAGAAAATAAACAGAAAAGTACGCGTCGCCGTCAGTTGTATACAATTTATTACGCACACCTCTACTAAAACTGGGGTTTGCATAGATTCCAACATGGACACTGGATCTGCATGCTTTTCTTTTCCTTTTCATAAAAACCAGAGAATCATGGATTAAAAGATGCGTATTCCTGCTCTGGGACACAAATAATTAAGTTGTGAATTTCTTGCGAATACTAATGGCATGCCGACATATCGATACAAGTGATATACTGTCGCTTGTACGCATAGACACGATCGATCGAGACTGTTTCGCGTGTGGGTGTGTTCGATGGATGTTTATTTTTGTGTCGGAGGACTTCTTTCTGTTTGTATGTGAGCTCATCATGCCTTATGTCATGCCTTAGTACAATATATTCGAGTTTACTCAGCAGTTTTGAGAAGTTACAATTTGCAATAGAAGATATATGTGAGGGATGCAATCATTAGCGAGAAATACTTTAAAAGTACCTTGACTATGGGAAAGATATATTCTCTCTTTTCACTGTGCCACTCCAGAAATTCAATCCATTGTCGGCAGTACACCATGCACATGAAGGCACAGTTTGCATTATTTTTCAACAGCTAGCACCTGCTAACTTAATATGTTACTTCTACGAACGCTTGGGTTAGCTTATCAAATTTTTCGCCTCTAGTATCAAGCCTAAGAAACATCGTTTTCGCTGTGTAGCTCCAATGAAAAAATTTTAAATTGAGCAAGACAATTTTGTGATATACAATGATGTTACCTTTATCAACTCATTGAGTCTACTCCAAGGCGTTCAACATGAAGAGCACGCCTTGAGAGCAGGAAATACGAAGTGCAATACTGAGAGTTGGTCGCGGTATGTGTCACGATGACCATGGCTAAAAAAGGCCGAATCGAGCAATTTATACAAGTACGATTAATGCGTCACTCTGTAACCGCTAACAGTGTGCAATACTTGATGGCAGTGGGCTGCCGTTTCAACAAGAGGAGCACTATTTTCTCGTTAGGTGATACTTCTTAAAATGCCGTGTACCCCAAGGATTGCGTTAGTTTCTCTCCCTGCCTTTCTCCCTCTCTCTCGGTTTTTTTGTAGTGGGGAAATTCCAACTGCGACCGTATCAGTACTTATTTACGCACTTCGTTGCACATATTAGGCCGTGCGCAAGAAGCAGTTTGGCGCACTCGTATACCTAGTGCTGAGGCACTGTGAACGCTGTCTTTCGAAGATTCGGTCAGTAAAAATTGAAAACTACGTTTCAGACAACAAACATGCACACCCATCGCCACACGTTATAGTCGCAGAAATGACCCGAGGCCGTCAAACAACGTACCCTTGCGAAACGGCACCAGAGCTGTAATTATAAACATAGTAGCACAACCTTGCCCTCTCGTGAACAGGAACTGCTGATGCGCGTGCCACACACGAGAAACAAGTGGAGTTATTCTTTAGGGCGGCACACGGATGTGGCTTCGCAACCTGGCGTCACCGCTCAACATAAAAAACAAAACACCCTCAAGGGTAACAAGTTAATGTGCTCTTCCGCAACAGCTCACTGAAGCCGAAGGATGCCCGCAATAGATATTGTGGTGAGAACATCTGCCCAAGCTCACACTAATGTCTTTGTGTTTCATCAGTGGGAAACAAAATGATTCCATTCTTTCGCAAATGAAGATTAATTGTGCGCTCCGAGGTCACTTCGAGGCCCATGCGGCGAAATGAAACGACGCACATATGACTTCGTGCGTCACACAAACCAGTGAAATATGTGCAGCTCGTACTTCTAATTCTGACACACGGCAAGCCCAAGGCGAGGCTGACCAGTGTAATACGCAGCTGCTTATCTTCCGCCGTGCGTTAGTGATTGCGACTGCGGCACCTGTTGAACATGTCCTGGCGAGCTGAAAGCTTTACCTGCAGCCATTGGGTGATAACTGTTCGCGTATCACTGCTACGACTGATGACCCACAGACATAGAAAAGCAGGTTACCTAAGAGCCGCTTCTTTTTATACAAATCAAATTTTTATACAATTGCTACTGTGCTGCGGAGTACAGTTGATTGAACCCTGATTGGAGGCACTCAGTTCACGTGGCCCCTCACGATTGACCATGGCGTTGAGTGTAGCTCTTGCGTTTGAGCCACCCACTTATCCCAAGTGCAGGTAGGCAGGGCAGGCTGACTTTTTCTAACGACTTTAGAATGCGAAGAGATGACAGGGCTCTCAGTGAAAATGCGGTTCTTTGCTTCTACGGGATCTATTAAAGGGACCCTGAAACGCTTTTGACGATTTTCTACAAACGTACTGAGTCGTTAGAGTAGGTCCTTCTGATCATAAATTGGCACATCTAAGTGCTCCGCGTAAAGCGTGTAATTTATTATAAGGTTTTAAAAATGCACATCGCTGCCGATCGCAGCGCACTGCTCGGTGGAATTTTAAGCCGCCCCTACCCATATGACCGAAATCACCCATATGACGTCAGTGGGGCGAGCTATCCGATTGGCTCATCAGGGCGTGTGATCGATAATTTTTCCAACTTTATGGTAAAGAAATGATCTTCGTAATAGTTGGAATGTTAGTTAATCTCTTTTATAAAAAGAAAGTAACATAAAGAGAATGCAGAAGAACAATTTTTCGGTACACCCAAGCACTTCCGGCAAACAGCAATGGTCGTCTGCTTGTATACAACGTACCCCATTTTGACGAGAGCTCCGCGGTCAGAGTCGGTCTCAGTCTTTTCGCGAGCACTATTCTTCGACTTTGTTGCTCTGTGGCTGCAAAAGTAGCGACTGGCAATATGTCAAGCTGTGACATCGTGTCCCTCTGCAAGGCAGCGTACGAGCGAACTGGCTGCTGCGCATCGGACTGCCGCTATCCGATCGGCGCCAGGATTTGCGCGTTTGTGGCCGTCACTTTACACCGGAAGATTACTAACGCAATAGCGTTTCGCGGGTCCGATATTAGGGCAAACGCAAGCGCAAGGGGACAGGGTCTGGCCGCTTGACTGTGCCGTAACGGGATGAGCCATGAGATGAGCAGAAGGGCAAATGTGAATCGTCTGCATGGTGCAGCCACCTGGTGGCACAGAGCTCAACCATACACAGTAGCAGCAACGAAGTGTATTCTTCTTTGCTGCTGGTGTGTATTTTTCGCAGGAGTGTAATCATCAACACGTTGTTTTTATAAATGTTTAAAATGTTTTACACTTGGTTAGAGCAATATTAGCGCTTTGTTTGGCTGGTTAGGCGCTGCGCCAACAAGTGTCTGGACCATGCAGACCGATCAGGCCGCTCCCGTACGCCTACGCTAAAGTTCCTTCATAAGCTTGAGTTTATGCCTCCAGTCATTTGCCGAAATGATCAGCTTGCCTGTGGTTACCGGAATACCAGATACGTTCGGCGCTACGACAGATTGCTCGCAACGCATGCTGCTTCGCTAGCTCCGCTTGGGGTCGACGGCCAAGCGGCTAGCGGAGAAGTCTCGCTCGGGCGGGGGCGGGCTCCAAAACAACCGGAAGTGGACGATGTGACGTCGCACCATGACGCCGAACCAGTGAAGGCGGAGCTTAGTCCCGCTCGCTCGGCGAACGAGTTGAGGAGGAAAAGCATGGCTAGGGAGGAGGGTAACTTCTAATCGCTTGTAGCTCCAATAATACGAAACGCTTCACTTAAATTGTGGTGCCAATGTCCTACTTAAGCTGTACCCTACGCGTCTACAAAATTTTTCCGAACCGTTTCAGGGGCCCTTTAACGGGCCGCATTCATTGTACTCAGTAGCCAGATAACCTTCGAAACCGATTGATAACTACTTGCAATGTAGGGTTCTCGCGCAATGCGTATCGTTGCAATTAGTATTCTACGTCATGCGTTCTGAGCCTGCCTGCCTATCTATCTATCTATCTATCTATCTATCTATCTATCTATCTATCTATCTATCTATCTATCTATCTATCTATCTATCTATCTATCTATCTATGCCGAAGTCGTCGTTTTATCACCGTCTTTCCAACATCAAGATCTGACTCTTGCCTTGCTGCTTTCCATACGCCTTCTACGTTTAGCTAGTGGCCGAAGTTCCCTAATAGACTGAGCCGTGAGTGAGCCGTCATAGAGTCATCGTGCCACGGTAGTTGTCATACTGTCGTCATGATGCCGTCGCTGTCACTCCATCGTCGTCATTATATCTTCGTCATCCGACTGCCATCACGTCGTCATTGTCGCGCCATCGCCGTCACACTGGTCATTGTATGATCGTCATCACTTCGGTAACGTCATTCCACTGTCGTCGTGCCGTTGTTGTTTCATCGACGTCAATGCTTGGCCGCCGTTTTATCGCCATTCGACCCTCGTTGTCGTGCTATGACTGTTATTGCGCCATCGTCAGAAAGCCGCTATCATAATTTGTTGTGTTACCATTTTCATCATGCCGTACCGGTCCTGCCAGCGCCGTCACTCCAGCTTCGTTATTCCGACTCTCGCCTTGGAGTGCTCGTCATGCCGTCGTCGCCATACAGACTTCATGATACTGTCATCACGCCATTGGCGTCACACACTCGCAGTCATTCAACACAGTCATACACGGCCGTCCTCATCTCACCTTCATACAGTCGTCGTTACTCATTCGTTGGCATATCTTGTGTCATGCATTCATTCGTCGTAATGTCGTCGTGGTTTCATCGTCATTCTAACTTCAGTATCGGACTCTCGTCAAGCCGTCATCGTCAAATGATCGTCGTCACACATTCGTCGTCACACAGTCATCGTCATAGCGTTGCCGTATTGTGTGCGTTGTTCCTCTGTCGTTTTACCATCGTCATCACTTCAACAAAGTCATCCCTATGCGTCATGCCATCGTCGTCATACCGCCTTCTTCGGTGTTTTGACACTTAATTTCTTCATTTCATCGTAATCAAGCTGTGTTGATCAAATCGAGATTACGCCGTCGTTGCCATGCCATCGTCGTCACTGCATCGTCGTCAGACAGTGGCTAAGATGCAGCTATTGCCACACCATTGTCGTCATGTCGTCGTTTTGCCATCATTGTCATTTCAGCTTCGTCATCTGGTTGTTTTCATGCCATCGTCACACCTTCGTCGTCATGCGCTCGTCGTGAAGTAAATGTTTTTACATCATCGTCATTACGCTGTGATCGTTATACCCTCGTTGTCATTTTAGAATCACCATAACAATGCCGTCATACCATCGTCGTCATACCGCCTTTATGCTACATCGACGTTATTTCTTCTTCAACATTCCGCCGTCGTAAGTGTATCGGCGTCCTACATTCATCATTATTCCACCATACCTAAGGACGACTTTGACAAACAAGTGCGATGGAAAAATGGCCTCCAATTCCGGCTGTGAAGGTGGATAGCCGGCGAAGCTGTGGTATCACCTGATCCGATAGACCAATGTGACACGGCCTTGAAATGGGCCCCGCTGTGCCTGAGCACGACGCTCTTGTGCCTATTGATGTTGTTGTTTCTTTTGTCGCTCACCATATTAACGATGCTATTTTTCAGGTATCCTAACTGTGCGTAGCATGCTTTGGGCAGGAACTGCTGCGTCCTACCTAGCCTCAGCACGACGTTGTTGTGCAAACTGACGTTGCAGGTCGCGTCGCCACTCATCGTGTTCGCGTTGCTCTTCTGGATTCCTAACTATACGTGGCCTTTCTTAGGCGCTATCAGAACACAAATGAAATCAATTGCTGGCCAGGTGGTTCTGTTATAATGAAAGTGTAGTTATGTCACTACCTGTTTCGTATGCTACAGTTGCCGCTTCCCAGGAACTGCCGCTCATGCAACCGCAATTTTTACCGGAAAACGCATTGGGCGAACGCTATGCGCGAAGGCGAGATTTCTGGGTTTTATTATTGCGATAGCAATTATGTGGACACTAGCGCATTTCTGCCATCTGCGTCACTGTGACGTTCCGTATAAAATCCAAGGGCGATAAAATCGTCGCCGCGCACAGTATGGTGTATGTGCGAGTGAAAGCGTGCGAGAGTGAGGCTCCGGGAGGGGTGGTAGGGAGTGGGTGTACGTTCTCCTCCACGTGGCCCGCGTGCCCACCCGGGCCGCTGTATCTTGAAAGCCATCTGCGAAGGCGACAAGGTCCACCACGGGCAGAGAGGGAGGGGCGCATTTTACTCGGGTAGACGCGGTTGGCCGCTCGAGCGCTGTGTCTTGAAAGCCAACTGTGACGTCTACCGAGTCCGCCTCACGCTATGTTGTCGCGAGCGGCAGCACGAAGGTCAATTTGCTCACTGCTGCTGCCGTGCTAATTCACTCCAGCGTTTCGACAGCGAGTTCCCGCGGTCATCGAGTGATATGTGTGCATGTTAGCTTGTGCGCTCGTGATAACATCGTTGCTAATTTATTTAGTATACTTACGTTTACAACATTATATGGCCTATAAAAGTACTTTGCTTATTTACTATAGCTGTCCGCTAATTTTCTATCGCAATGGATCCTTCGCCTTTTGAGCGAAATTAGGACTTTTGTGTTATCCGCGCCACGCATGTGTAGCGTTCCCGTATAAACTCCCACAGGGAGTGTAGTTGCGCACAACTTTTGCGCCGCTGCTCGCACGGCTATTCGCCGAGCGCTATCACGTGGCGCAAAATGACGTTAAATGTTGCGCTTATCCTTGTCGTCTTTTTAGCGTCCCATGTCCACTCTTGCGCTAGCCACTTCAGCATGGAATGCCCAACTATCCCGCTCTCACACCCTGCTTCAGTTAAATGTTGAACTGCTCCACTGTGAAGCCAACTTTACGGACGCGATGCCAACTTGCCGTTTCCGTCAGTGCCACTGACATTGCAATCAGTAGACCGTAGAGCATGCATTGCATTCATCCGCTCCGGCTTGCAGGTACGCTATTCGACGATATTAAGTCAAGGACCTTGTTGAACTGATACTAAACACATCACGTTGATACTTGTCTACCAGTGTGACGGGGTGACGCGTTGGAAAGCGCACAAACCGCACTTAAAGCGGCAAAGCTTACGCAGTGCCGTGCGGACAGACAGACGTGCGCCGGCAACTAGTATAAACACTACCTATGGGCAGCGTTCACATCATGAATTCACGCAAGGGTAGCTCATTCTGAAAGGCAGTTAAGAAACTATCACTAGCCACACAAAATAAACAAAGGCTAATAGAATCAACTAGTCAGCTGTGTCACTGAGGTAAGGGACGCTTAAATTGGTCGACACTGCATAAAAAGGACAAATAAAGAACGCTACTGTGGCGTCTTTGAACTCATGTACTGTGACTGCCGCAGGCTTTCACAGCGGACTGCGTAATCTTCGCACTAACGCGGAAAGACTGCTGGCTAGAGCAGTAACTGTTAAAGCCTGCGAAGTAACCTGCGTGGGCAGAAACTTCCCACGAGCTACCAATCGCAAATGTAGCGGTAGCATCATTTCATAAGAAGGCGGGGATATGTAAAATTTGCTAAATATTATATTGCAAGCTTCATCACGGCGTTGTATTAGTGGAAGTAGTTCTTTTTTTTTTCGACATTTACTTATTAGTGTTTCACCAATCATTTTTTTACCGCTACCTTGTGTTCATTGTGTGCATCTCAGCCTGTGCTGTATTGACCACCGACAACGGACGTAATTTCAAGTTAGACATGAAAATTCGCATTTTCAACCTTCGGACATACGTATGGACATGTATGCTCACGTAAGCTTACCTACCCATACGCTCAACTTCCCATACTAATTTGGCAGAGTAGTCGGCACAATTATGCTAAGTTTGCTTCTGGTCGCAATTGTAGTTACTCTGGGGCAGTGGAATTAATTTTGCGCTAGTCCTAAAACACACTCATAGCACTTCGGAGCGGTTGAATATGCAACTTACTACTAAAGCCGCAAAACACCCACGTACTTTAACCGAAACTAACATATCACCTACAACGTACGTGTTATTTTTATTACATAGAAGAAATGAATGCTAGGGGAGTTGGCGTTCCACACTGAAGAAAACGCGAAAAACAAGATGCAAGAAAGGCACACGACACGAGTGCATACTGGCGGATGTACTTAATTGCTGGCAACACAAATGCCATGTGATACATTTTTGTTTCTGACAATAAAGTACCCTTGCTGTCTGCACTCGTGTCGTACTTCTGTCTCGTCCCTTGTTTATTGCGCTATCCTTCGCCATTGTCGTATAACGCCTAAAAAAGGGGAAAAGCGAAGTTTCAGCATTTATGTGCAATGCTTTTAATAAAGAGAAAAGAAAGTTGCTTTGAAGTCGGAGCGACATGATCTGCATAACATTAGAAATTTGGTCACCAGCATATAAGCCTGCGCGCGTGCGTGCGTGCGTGCGTGCCTGCGTGTGTGCGTGCGTGCGTGCGTGTGTGTGTGTGTGTGTGTGTGTGTGTGTGTGTGTGCGTGTGCGTGTGCGTGTGTGTGTGTGTGTGTGTGTGTGTGTGTGCGCGCGCGTGTGCGCGCGTGCCCGCGCGTGCGCTTAGTCACAGCGCCACTGACATTAACAAGAGATTTTCGCAGACTGGCGACATCCTTAGGCCGTAAACTATTGTGCCATATCTTAGCAACAAATCTGGTTCATTTTGTCATGCAATGTAAACGAGATAATATGCCCATATTTATTATTTGACTACAGCTTAACTGATGCCCAATTTTCGTTGAGACGCTTTTCTTTTTCTCACCTCATAAGTTCACAATTTCTTCATTTTTTCTGCGTATAATTGACTCTTCCAGCAGGTTATCTCTCCACTTTTAAAGTGCACAGAGCGTAATGCTCCCACTTGATTCCATGTGGCATTACTGCTTGGTTTATAGTTCGCAACAGTGGCCCAGCACTGTGACCAGCGCATGTGTCCTCCGATGCAAGACCGAGCATGCTGCATCACGAGGCCAACGATATAGATATCTAAAGAAGCACAGTGAAAGAGCCGTCTCCGCAGCAAAAGTTTCGGAGCCTCTTGATTACTTACCGTTATACTTGCAGTGAACGTTACATATGCATTGCCATAAAAGGCTCGCACTAAAATGAAGTGTTTTGCGGAGCTCTTCAACTGATTTCAAAACAAAACAGAGATGAATATTTGTCGTGGATGGACGTTCTTTCCACGTTAATGGGCGGGCACATTGCACGTTGTACTTACGCACCACATATCCGAAAGCGAATCATATGCTTGACGGTCCACGAACCTCCACGAGTACGTTTTACTATTCGCAGTTGTTTTACGAACGCCTAATTCTTTGTACGCGTTGCATAACCAGTGAGGTAGTGGAGTTCTAGAATTGATGCTAAATCGAGCAGAACCATCGTAGAGATAGAGGAAGAAAATTAACCATTGTGAGGAGTATAAGGGAATTGCAAGTAAATCATAAGTCGGTGATTCGGCCTTTCTTCAAGCGTTCTCTTGAATTTAGCGCTACTTCGTGCTCGGGACAATGCGTGTGCCTCAAATGGTTCTTCAAATAAAATAAAGAACCCAAATGTGGCCGCCTCAGGCAACCTGGCACTAATAGACAGTTTTGGCCACAGCCGTCCTCCTGCAGGGACCAACCATAGCTTACACAAACATCAGCATTTAACATTTGAGCCTTTCTTTGTGCCAATCTCATTTGAAGGCGGCCGATGCAGCCGGTGATCGAACTCGCGGCCAAGTTCTCAGTCGCGGATATTGTTGTAAGATTCTTTCCACGCGGTTATTATTCAGGGCTTTTTATACACAATACTTTTGCCGCGTGCGTAGAAGAGACGTTGCGTGACGTCTTCTTTTCTTTCTTTTTTGCATTGACTTCCGCTGCAGGATTCCTGTTTATTAAAGTCAGCAACGGCAGTATCCTGCCTGTTATCACTCTCTACGTATACTTCACGTGTTTCAAGAAACGTTTGGAATTGACCCTTTATAAAGTAAGAAATCCGACACCACGGACGTCACGTACGCGCATCCTGAGAGTACATTCACAGCAGTACTTCCCAGTGTTGCGCTAATGCTATCGCGCTGGTGAAGTGTTTCCTCAGTACCCTGTAAGCGATGTTTCAACATGTTGTTGCAGCAAAGGCACTGTTTCAGGGTAAATAAAAGGCACTCAAAGTACCAGTCAGGTGTTGATGTATGTTGAGTTGCTTGTTTGCGCTGTATACCTGTACGTTCGCCCCCTTGAGTAATATCGGAACTACGCCGAATGTTATCAACGGATACAATTGTCGTGAAAGCGAGGGGAACTCAGAATAGCCTTCTTTCGGGCGCTTTCATCGTCCGGATAGTCTTCACCGATAAGGGCGCTGAATTTCTGCCATTACAGACATTGCCAGTGCAAAAATATAAAAAAGCGCTACTTCACAACTTACAATATTTAGGACAATAATTTTCATTGCTGTAACCAGAATTAATTTTCTCATCGTAAATAACAGTGCTCGAGAAACGTGGACGAAATTAAAAAGACTGCTTAACCAAGAAAAAATTTTGATTTGATGATTTTGATTTGCCAGGAAAAAAGACTCGATTCACATAGACATTCATATGAATAATGGGTACGCTGGATATCGTATCTTGAGAACGAACTTGTGGTTCTGTGTTTATTATAGAATTCAAGAGAAGTAATCACGTCTCTCGCTTATAAAAACCACCACCAGAATGGAAACTATCACTGACGAAAATTCCTTTAGGAATGCCGCGAATATAAAGGATCACGCTGTACATTGTGTTGGTGAACGTTCAGATATAAAGTAGATAACTTGTGGTTGTTTAATGCTCATATTGAAACGTGTACTTGTTCATCTTTTTTGGGTGACAAAGCGAGAAATCATTTCACCTGGGGCTGCGACCATGGAAACAACTTCCGGAGTTCTTCTCGCACGACTGCCCTTATCGTCACCCCCAAATCATTGGAGCAGAGTGCTTGAAGGTCTGCGTTGTCTAGCGTCGAGCGGCAGTTGTACTGCCTAGTATGCACTTAGCGAGTTTTCACAATCGTCGTTGCCTCTGTCGAGAACTCAGCTACGGTCTTCGGCGGGTGTCGGATCAGTCCAGCAAAAAGCTCTTGGTTCATACCAAGCAGCTCGAAGCGAAGTTTCTTTTCCTCAAAAATGCCCGGGTTGGCTTGGCGGAACAGGCGTGTCATCTCTTCTGTGTAGATCGCACTGCTCTCGTTTGGGAGCTGCGCACGGGATTACAGTATCGCCTCATCCCTCTTTTTGCGGATGAAAATCGTGAAGGTGTTCAAGAAGCTGCTGCGGAAGAGGTCCCACATCACCAGGGTATGGAATTGCGGTATTCAAATCACGTCCTGGTGGCGTCTTCTAAGCAGACGTATACATGGCCCAGCTTGTCGTCGAAGTTTAAATTCTTGAACTTAGCGACACTTTCATACGTTCTGGGGCAGCTTTCTGGGTCTTCAAATGATGATCCCCGGAAGGTCGGTGATTCCCTGGGCTGCTGCAGCCCCATCGGTTCAGGTGGAACTGGAGCTGTCATCGTGGCTGCTGCGGTGGCCATGCACTTCCTGGTGTTCTCAGGTAGAAGTCCGTGCTCTGGAGGCAGGTGGTACGGCCTGCGGCTTGCTCGATGGTGCAGGACGACGTTGGTGTTGTCTTCGCGGTACGGGCTTGGATCACAGCTTGTCGGGGGCGTCCGGTAAATGAATACAAAGCACGTCTATCAAATGTCACCTGGTATTGACGGTCAAGGACATGGTAACAAAGCTGTGAATAGAGGAACTGATTTTATTGGGCGAGCTTGTGCCCCAGAAAAACAGGCTACACTCAAAGCTTATGGGAAGCGGCGATCACAGTCGGCGCTGGGTGAAAATCTGACCTGCCGGTCAAGTGCGTTGGCTTTTAAATGTAAGTGATTGAAGGTTCCAGAGTAATCGCTGGTGCCCGCGTGTCTTTCAGGAAATTCTACACGATTCGTGTCAAACATGCAATCAGAGAACACAAACTTCGGTGACAACAGACGGCAGAAAGAACCATCGATAACATTCGAGAAACTTCGGATAGATGCGGGATCGTCCTGTGCGGAGCGATAACATTTGTTAGGCAGTGAAAAGCGGTTAGCCGAAAAAGATAAACAAGTGCACGTTTCCATATAACGCAAGGTATAAAAGTGTTCTTGCTTTATACTTCCCGAAGACTGCGACCCACAAATGCTGAAATAAGACTCGTGTCTTTGCCCTCAGCGGCACAACACATAGCCACTGAGCTGCAAGCCTGGAATTTCAAACCTGATTAACAATTTAAAGCAACAGAGCGTGTAGCTTCGCAGGATACTGAAGAACTCGCGTAGATATGGATCAGTCAATATCATAGTTATGGATAGTTAATAATACATAATCACTCAGTGGGCTTGGCAGCACGGCGGGAGTGCGTGTCACTAAAGCCCCACGCCTTTTCGACTTGCAGGTGCTGACATTCTTATACTTTCCCGTTGGCACCTGCTGCTCTCCCGGAGTCGCCACAAAGTCTGCGGGCACGCCCTGCCTACGGCGTCTCGGCTTGCGGGATGCAGCTGCTTGGCAGAACCTCCTCAATAGTGCGCCAGGAAATGCCACTTTCAATCAATGCTCTGCACAGCCTCAATTCTGCTGCCAGCTGTGCACCGTCGCGCGAGAAATAGGCTCGCCCTACCCTCGGCGCGGTAGTACTACAGACGGGCCAACCTCGTCTGCCGTCCAATGCTCTAAAATAGAAACAAGCACCGTTGACTACTGCGCTGCACCACCCTTGAACAGAAATACACCGCATTTGTGTCATCATGCTACCCTGCTTAGCCGACGCATCGGCACAGACATGAGCCTTCACGCATAAAACACGTCACCCACTCGCTCTCATCAGTAGGCTTGGCAGCACTCCGACAATGCGGTTCACTGACGCCCGGCGCCTTCTCACTTAACAGGTAACAACCAATTACACTATTTATGCGTGTCGTTCCCGCTATGCCGCTTTGCTAGTGCTGCCAAGCCCACGCTGCTGCATTACCATTGTTCGCCACTGCACGTGTCTGTCATCCTGCGAAATCATGCAATCTCTGGTGACGTAGAATCGAGTCCCGCCCCTAACGCCCATTCCAGTTCTACGCAGGCATCCTGTGACATAATTACAGTGTTCGAGGAAATAAGCTCAGGTAAGGCGTCTCGTTCAGGTGAAGTTAAATCAATTCGAACCAAACTATCGCAGGACGATAAAATTTTTGACGAAATTAAGAGGCGACTCACAAAAATTGAAGACAATGTTTCCTCCGTAACTGCATTGAAGACCGAAGTTAGTCGCATCAGGAGAGTTGTCGATATAAACACAAAAGCCATTTCCTAGCTATCATCACGACTAAATTATTTAGTAGATAGGGCTCGTCGTTCGAAACTTGTGTTTTGTGGCGTAGCTGGTATTGGGCGCGAAACGTGGCAAGAATCGGAGAACAAGATTGTGGAACTTTGTACTTTTAAGCTTAACATCAAATTAAACCCCTTAGATGTCGAGCATGTTCGTAGAATTGCCAAATACAGCTCTAATAGAAACATACCTATAATTGTCAAGTTAGCGCATTTCAAGGTCAAACAACGTATTTTTCAAACGCTAAAAAACTGAAAGGGTCCAACCACAGCATATCAGAAGACTACTCGGCTAACACTCGGCATGCACGTAAACAACCAATTGAATTCGGCAAATCGCCGCAGAAACCTTTTAAACTTGGTTACGATAAACTAATCATGGATAACAGAACTTACAGGTATCATAACGTTGCAAATATTTAAATCAACTTTACAGCTGCCGTCACGCGCTCCTGCAAGACCAAGTAGTATCCCTGTATCATTTGTTTATACTAACATAAGAAGATTGCTGCCAAAACGTGACGCATTCTGTAGCCTCGTTGGTTCTCCTGATTGTAAGCTTCTTGTACTACCAGAAACGTGGCTGAATTTTACCGTCGAGAGCCGAGAACTTAATTCATTCCTCCCTCATTTTTACATTTTCAGGCGGGATTTTGTAGGCAAACGCGGATGAGGTGTTATGATAGCTGTCCATCGCAGCCTTTGTTGCTCCATTGTCGATATCTCTTCACCTCTAGAAATTTTATGCGTATTGTGCAGTTCTTCGTGCCTACGAATTAATATCGGTGTATGCTATCGGCCTACCGATGCAGATCCTTCCTTCACTATTCCCTTCCACGAGGCACTGCAATCTATTACGACGTCATTTAGTCATGCGCAACTACTCCTCTTAGGTGACTGACTTTTTCATGGTATGACATGGTCCGAACGAGCCATAAGACTAAGAATAACCTCGAATTTTTTTTAACACATGCCTCACCTTTGATTTCCTGCAGCTAGTACCAACCCCAACGCGGAAAAACGAACAGTGCTCTAACATCTTCGACCTTATCTTAACATCCCATCCCGACAGTGTTTCTTCTGTAACACATCTACCAGAACGAAGGGACCACTCAGTACTGCATGTAGAATTATCCTAGCAAAAACCTCAGAGCAAAAAAACAAGGAAAATAGTACTTTACCATAAAGGTGATCACATCAGTATAAATAATTCACTAAGCGAGTTTTACAGTTTCAATATTACAGATTTCGCGAATCGCACAGTAGCCACCAACTGGACACTTTGTAAAAATAAAATGATAGAGCTCACTGAGACTTGCACACCAACTATTACCTTAACCAAGCGACCTTCGTCCCCATGGTTTAACAACAGATTAAAACGACTAAACAATAAAAATAAAGCATTTCACAAAGCCACACATTCCATACCTCTCCTGCCTGGTGAAAATATTACGCCAGAGAAAAGGCCTTTATTCTTTGGCCGCAATAGCTAAACGAACCTTTTACTTAACAACACTTCCTAGTATGCTGCAAAACAATCCCAAGCAATTCTGGTAATTCATTAGGCCAAATAACTGTAAACCATTATTAGTATATGATGACAACAACACTGTTACTGAACATAAACATCTGAAGTACTAAACTCTTTCTTCGGCTTTCACTCCTGAACCTATCGCTGACCTCCCAGACTATACTTACCTCAACCACCCAACCACGCGAGACATAGCACTTGAGGCATACGGTACCACCAAAGTAATAGAATCCCTCAAATTAATAGAATCCCTAAAATTATCATCCTCGGCCGGCGTCAATGTAACCAATTCCAATATGCTTCAGAACACTGCGCACATCTCTATTGTAGTTTTGTGTCGCAACTTTCAGCAATCATTATCATCTGCAGTGGTGCCAAAAGACCGCAAATTTGGTAAGATAATTCCAGTACTAAAAGAAAGGATCATGGTCATCGTGCCACAGTTACCGTCCAATTTCCCTCACCAGTGTTTGTTCTAAACTAACGGAGCATATAACTTATTCTCATGTAAAATATCTAACATACGCTAGTTTTTTCAATTCCAATCAACATGGTTTTCAGAAAGACATGTCCTGCGAGACTTAACAATCTCTCTTCGCTAATGATATCAGCTCACATCTTGACCAAAACCTACCCGTATATGCCCTCTTCCTTGATTTCGAAAAGGCTTTCGGAAAGGTTCCTCATGAACGGATCTTCCTAAAACAATGGCGTCTTAATCTTAACCCGTGTGCTCTCCAATGGATACGCAACTTTCTGAATAATTGTCGGGAGTTCGTTTACGCTGACCAGCGCTCGTCTAAAGTGTCAAGCGCTACCTCCGGCGTGCCCCAAGGCACTGTCCTGGGACCACGACTCTTCTTAATATTCATCAACGACTTACCGAGAGGGCGTTCACAAATTCGTTCATTTGCTGATGATTGCGTAATCTGTCGTCCTATTACCAGGGGGAGGACACTCCCGGGTTTCGGTGGCACAGGAAATTGGCGCCATCTCTGTAATGGGCGAACGCAAAAATCCGTTTCCCTTGCATGGCCTCGTAGATCGTCGCGCGCACGCGCGCCGATCCTGGTGGCCAAGCCCTTCCCCCCGCTCAACTCCTTTGCCCACGCCCTCTCTCGTAACACCCTCGCAACTCCCTCACCTTCGACTGTCTACGCGCCCGCGCCGCCGTGCCGTCCCCGCCGGCCCGGCGGCTGCTTAGTCCGCTACGTAACGCTTTATTTGTGTTATCTACTTGTCATCGAGATGCGTGCGCTGCTGTTCGTTGACCGACGTGGCTAGTTTCGTCAGTTCTGTGGTCCTCGGTAGCTGTGTGCTTGTGCTCCGCGATGTTTCACCCGTTTCGACTCGTACCGCTCGTGCATCGTGAAGTGGTGCACAAATACCTCAAAAACAAGTCCTGCAAGGTTGTTCCGGGTGCCTAAAGACAACAGGTGAGCGCTCAGACCCAAGGACATCAGAAGGCGCATGTACACGAACACAGCCCTGTCCATTTCTGGGCTCCATGAAGCTCCGGACGTCGTTGCGCCTTGATTGTGCTACACTTGCCTCTTCCCGGTAGAGAAAGCTGACAAATAGATGTTCCTCCTCATTGTCACCTGGTCTGTGACTTGTGTTTTTCTGTGCCAAGTCTCATTCTGCAACTTCAGTAACTTGTCCAGCTTTCTATACCGCCCTCAGTGCGTTTTCTGTGTATCACGTTCTACAAACCTACTAACAGCTGAAAAATTACTGTTAGTGTTTGTCTACTATCTCAGTAACCGCCGATGGGAAAACCGCGCGAACAACCTTCATGTGTAGGCATGATACGCTTTCTTTTTTCTTCTGGAAAGCATGAGCATTGCAAGTATCCTACATGCAGATTTTTGCAGTTCGTGTTTATTATACAAAGGAGAGCCCAGTAGGTACGACTTAGTGCCTTAAGCGACGTAATTTCATTGCTAAGCATTGCATTCGGGTAGAAAGAAAAGTCGTGTTGGCTTGTTTTACCTAGTCTTTGATTGAGGAATAAGCCTTTCTGCGAATGTTTTCTATGTGCTGCTGCAAAAGCCGACTACCTTCTGTTCCCCTTGCCACCGTTACTCAATTTGTGGCCAAGTGCAAAATAATGTGATAATGTGTGTTTCAGTTTTTAGTGCAATGTTATTTTTTTCTCCCATGTTTTTTTTTCAATTTGTTCAGCAGTAAAGAACATGTCACGCATTTCATATACTTTCGTGCAGATTTATAAGTAAGCTTACTTTTGGCATGGCTCTCAATCAAACAATGTTAGCATTTTATTCTATCTTTCAGGTATTTTGCGTGTCATTGTTTTTGCCATTACCAGTGAGTTTTCCCTTTTGATAGTAGTCATGACTATGTCATACACGTCGTCCAATTTTGTGCAATATCTTAGTGCACATATCAGGAGCTCGCCTACATTTAGGTATTGAAGACGTTATATGAAAATCTTTTTTTGTGTGTGTACATGAAACAGCCTTCGCGTTTTCTAGCGCTTTCTTTTGTTATTTCGCTATCTGTGAACTTTTGTCGTTAGTACTCTTCTATACGTCATGCACCTTTCACTTTTGCTCATTTTTTAAGCGTGTATGACACCACGTTGTAAGAAAAATGTGTTTTCGGAAACAAAGTCAATAAAGCGAGACTAAACATCTGTTGTGTTGGAAGTGGAATTTTTTTTATGTCCCGGCACATGCTGGTATAGTATATAAGTATGGGCAAGACTGCGTGCGGGCCAACGCATAGCCCACGGTGCACCACGCGTCAGCTCGCAAGCAATGCCAATGCGCGGCGTAGCGCACGCATTGCTTGCGAGCTGGCGCATGGCGCGCCGTAACTGGCGCGCTAAAAAAAAAAACTCGCCGCTTACGGGTAAAAACAAAAAAAAGTGAGCGGCGCGCGCGGCATGGGGGAAAGGGGGAAAGAGAGAGGAGCGGGTCGGCATAATAAGACAAAAAAGAAAGAAAAACTTTTGGGGGAGGAGGTGCCGCGCGGCTGCTATTGCTGTTGCCATGACAACGTAAACAATCATGTGCGCCGCCATTTTGCTAATGCGTCGCCCATTGGTTAGGGCCGTAACTGAAGGGGACCTTGGCGCTAGCGTCGAAAGAGCGTCTGCTCGAAAACGGCCAATGGGATGTATACGGAGTGTCACCCCCCTGCTAGTACAACGACGCTGATTCTCATGCTCTCGAATATGACCTTAACATCATTGAAACTTAGTGTAATATTTGGCTAATATCTCTCAACGTCCGAAAAACATCACTACTTACTTTACGCCGTGGCAAATAATTTATCTCAGCTGATTACGTTATCACCGGTTCTTATATATGTGCTGCGAGTTCTTATATGTACTTAGGTATTAACATGTCCAGTAACCTCTGTTTGCCCTTATACATTTGCAGCAGTAGCAATGATGCCAATAGTGCACTATGCTACCTGCGCCGTAATCTACGTCTTGTTCCACCTTCAGTAAAACTACTTGCATATTTAACATTTGTTCGACCCAAAATGGAATGCGCATGCACAGTGAAAAACGCATACAAATCTAACCTGGCAACAGCACTGGAATCCATAGGCAGTACTGCAGCAAGGTTCATTCACTCGAAGCACTCTTACCACACTAACGTCAATAAACTTTAGTCACCTCTGAACCTTCCAACCCTCGTCTCCCCCTTCCCCATCTTTCATCGCACCCATCCCTCTCCCATGTGTAGGGTAGCAAGCCGGTTACGCTAAACTGGTTAACCTCCCTGCCTTTCCTTCTCTACTTTTTCCTTCCTTCCTTCCTTCGGGCACCATCGCAAAACAGCGAGACAGTCTCTCATTTACAAGTTTTATCACTCGCCGCTTCACCAGACTGACATCAAGCCAGCGCATCGCACTTCGTCCAATCCTAGCCATTAAAAGGCTGTTTATCCCCCTTCAGCTCGCGCCACCGCTCACGTTAACGCCTTCTTCGTTCATACAGCGAAAGACTGGAATCACCTACACGCTGAAGTGGTGGACCACTCCAATCATTCGTTGTTCAAGGCATTCGTTGAATATATCGCCTAGATATGCCCACCCATCTTTTAAAACCTCAAATGGGGTATTTGAGGTATGAAAAATAAATAAAATAGATACAAAATAAGTAAATTGAGGATTCGATCGGGAGTCAATCGATGGAGACAAGTACAAGACAAAGTGAGAACACATTTTGTAAAGAAAGTCGTCTCGTCAATGCCCTCAGTCCACAGCATCGCCTGCGGCATGTTTCAGCTTAGGAACGTGTCGTACATACCCGCTGCTTTTGCAGCGACACCTTTTTTTTTGCGAACCTTCCCGGCTTTCCTGGCCGTGGCTGCTCAGCCCTGCTCGATGCTTATGCGGTCTTATCGAAGGGTCCATACTTACAAAAAAAGAAAGAAAGATTGTGTGCCCGAGGGTGCGATCCAACCTGCGTCCCCCTGAACAGCAGCCCGAGGCTCTAGCCATTAGGCGAGAATGGCTTTTTCTTTTTTTTATATTATACAACAATCGCACGTATCCTTCAATCGCGCCAATGCCAACTAGCCCGTCGCGATGTTTCCCGCGTGCGTAAAATTGCGACGGACAGCTGCGGCAGGGCATGCCACCTCCCCTAATTTTCCGGCGCCAGTTTCTTTTACGCCGAAAACACAGGAATGAAACGAGCAAGTTAGGAACATTTGAATAACTGCTTCAGTAAAGCTGTAATTAATATACAGGTCAAAAATGTTCGTTGCATCTGCATGATTATTCTTCTTAATTTCGTCGGAGAAGAAATAAGAATTAATTTATTCAAAGGGCCGACGAGTTATTCGCGAATTGGCGAACATCACCTCCTAGGCTTCGGCCACGAGCCCTTGAGCTCTTTCATTATGCCTCACTTTTTTTTTGCATAATGAATCCTTACCAACTAGCTCAGCTTTCTGTCGTTCTAACCTTGAGCTCTGGCGGTTTCCTCGACCAGCTCGACGGCCCAAAGTTGGTCTTCGAGGGCAGAGCTGAGCAGCGTAGTCTCCCAGCCCGTTCGAACTTTTCTCCCCCTTGGACAGCGTTGTTACACCACCTTTGCAGGTGCATTTGCGTAAAAAAGGCAGGAAAACTTGCATAATATCTCGCAATTGCTCGGCACCTAATTAAAACATGCATTAAATAAGACGATAATTATTGACTTCAGGGCGTGTGCTACAGTTGCAAAGTTGAAACCAAGCAGCAGCGAAGTCATGTTTGCACAGCAGAACTTGGAAGGCTAGAACCACTTTCCCGAAAGCGTGTTTTAAAAAGTTCGGCATGTATGTACCTAATCGTAAGTCTAATGCAATTTCGAGCACCTTCTTCATTCGCCGTGGCAGCAAAGCGGCTCCGGCATTGCGGCTGCCGAGCTCGAGGTCGCGGTTTTTATCATGGCCAGGGCAGCCTCATTACGAGTGGGCGGAACGCGAAAATCCCTCGTGTTCCGTGCCTTGGGGGTACCTTAAAGAACCCCAAGCGTTCACAATTAGTGTGGAGTTCTCCATTATGGCGTGCCTCATAATAAGATTGTGGTATTGGCAAACCGCATAATTAGGTTTTTGTTTTCTAAAGTGACGCTAGACTAGAATTATTTCTGTGTGTGCATGGAGTGACTAACACTTTGCTTACGTTTCGACATTATAACGTGTGTTATAAAGTGACCGTACGAAAATTATTTAGTGAATATTTCTACACACTAAGACTTTGCAGTTTGTCGAGAAAGTAACATTCGCCTCCTGAGGCGGGTCAACTCAAAAGACCAAACTGTCCATACTGGGCTATGTGTTCCTTTGGACCAAAAAATATTTCGTCTAACTAAAAGAGTAGCAACAAAACACGCCTAAGTGAAGACTGAAACGCAATAGTTGTAGTAAAGTACAGAAAAATATCGCAAATAAACTTCGCATAAGCACCGCAACAATATGCAACATGCATCGAAAATAATTAGGGTAGTACTTTGAACGTTCCAAACACAGGAAACGTAATTATACGGGGCTTCATGGTAAAACACCTTACAACGGGATGAAATAATGTAAAAAGTACAGGTGGATAAATATCAAGTTTTTCGAGTACAAGTTGAATACAAATAGTAAGGATCCAATATGGAATCTATTATCGAACTAATTATTGAATACATAAGCGTGGACACCTACATTAACAGCAGGAATATTTATTTCGGTATAATTAGGTATCATGCTTGTGCTGATGAATCGAAAAAGCAACTAACTACCAGTGACAACTAGGATGAAGTTTGAACAGAAGATAACTAATTTTCGTTAAAAGAAAACAGAGCGAATAGCCTAATAACTTCCTTAGATACTGCTTATACACAATATTTCGAAGAATAAATGGCACTTGTGAGACTAGCTTACCAAAGTGGTAAATACATGGTTGACGAAGAAAATATCATGGACCGAATACAGAATGCTTTTTTATTTCGATGTTATCCTAGACACTGGTCGACGGCATTCAATGTTGATGTGTCCGGCGTCAGCATTGGCCGACAAATTCTCTTGCGAACAGCGCTAAAGTGAGAAGGTTCCGTAAATTTGGACCCAGTAGTTCTAGAATGACACATGTAAATTACCCGTTGCCAGGGAAACATCACAGGTTGTAACGTAAAATATAGAACCACTAGATGCCTAAATTGGAAACAGCACCAAGTGGCAGGCTACAAGGAAACGTGGCATGTTAGCAGGTACGCTTCCGCCGCGAGACCGACAACGAAACATCTATTATCCATTGTGTTTCTACATTCCTTGGAATTTCTTTTTTTTGACGTTGTGTAACTGCTGATAATTTGCGATACTTTGTTCAGCAGACGGAGAAAAATAACGAGGCTTTATCGGCCGACTGTTGTGGAATGTTAGATTACTTTCAATTTTCGGAAAGGGCGAATAGTTCATTTTCGAAGGCGAATAGCTCACGTACTAGATTCAGTTGGTATTCAAAAGTTGGAATATTCGCCCATCGCAGTAGTGAAAAGCTATAGTAACTTGAGGTGGAATGCTAATTACGAGCTAATCATGTGCGCTGACATATTGCAATGCTTCTGCGAGAGCACTTGCGTATTAGGGACCGGAAATAAAGAAGTTGTTCATCACCCGAGTTAATTAGAGCGGACAGCCCTCCGAGGCGGCGGCTCATGTAAAAAGCGCGTGTCGCAAGAATGAAAAGGTCTCCAGGAAGCGCATAGCATCAACGCGGCGTCGTTTATGGCGCGACAGTAAAACTAGTCTGCCGGTCTTTCATCGATCATTCTGCACTGTCGCAAACATTTCTGATACGTTCATTTTTTTAAAATAAAGTTTGTTCAGGTCAGCCAGAACAACGGAGCCGCTATCGCTTGCTTTTTATTTTAGTTTTCGCCGAATGCATGTCTGTTGACACGAGGCTACTGCAATGACTTACGTGTCAGCGCCAGGACGAAGCAACCAAACGCCATCTGTCATCTTCGTTTTCTTCGAATGCCACGTGTTGTCGAATTTTATTGAAAAACCGCTGGGCTAGCAGCTCTGGGCCATCCAGCAAGCCGACGATGCGGCCAGGGAGTTAAACCTTCCGGTCCCAACGTGGGAGTAATGCGCTCTATGGGGCCTTGCGCCCCATCGCTAGCAGGAACTTTCAGTAAAGTTATTCCATGCATCCATCGCGTATTATGTGGAAGTCCTTAATTTCAGCATTAACATTCCGTTCACTGCCGTTATATGTGCATTCAGTTGCGGTCTTGCCCGTTTTAATAAAATGTCTGCCTATAGGTGACGCTGACGCATGAATTAATGTATGGCGCTAAAAAACAATAAACTGTTGTCCCTAGGCTGCATGGATATTCTTCAGAAATGAGGAGCTGCACTGCAAAGTTTTAGAATGTCACGCGTCAAGAAAGCAGGATCACACCTAAAACACATCACACACAAATCGAAAACCACATCATACACATCTTATTGTGCTTAAAATCTTAGAAAGAAAGATTGTGAAAGGTAGTAAGGGACCTAGTACATAAGTTTGCCACTCATTACTACCACATTACCAGCGATTACTATCTTCGATACATCAAACTAATAGTAAGTGTTACCTTTACTAGGAGATTATTATATTTCACCGCGAAGTTATGAAAGGCAATACCACCGTCACCTGTTGTATATTACGTTTTGAAGAAACAGTCTTAATACGACGTTTAGACAAGCTGTAGCTTCTGTCATTATGATGGACTGATAGTTATGTGCTGCGTTGTCGCACACCTATGTGCAGGGGATGCATATTATAAATATCGATTCTTAGCTTCGTTTAAATATCAAAATACATCCTGCGCAACCTGTGGCCCTAAATAATATGGCAATATACGAGGTCTGTTACAAAGGTATCCGACCTTATTTTTTTGGAAACACCTTATGGATATGAAACAAGCGCGCTTGCATCAGCCGACGTTGAACCTCCGTGCGCATGCGCGAATTTTTACCGCCAGCCAATAGCGTCAGTCGCTGGGACGCAGCGTTTTAGTGAGGTAGTGCGCAGTGCTCTCGTCGGTTTTTTATTGCAAGGAGAATGGCGGAGCAACTGGAGCAGCGCTACTGCATCAAATTTTGCCAGAAACTGCACGACAGCCAAGTGGAAAGCATTCGGAAGATTCAAACGGCTTTCGGTGACGATGCTATGATCAGCACACAGATTAAGGACCGGTACAGCTGATATAAAGACGGCCGCAGACCGTTGGAGAGCGAGCCACGCTCCGGTCGGCCATCAACATGCCGATATGACCAGGTCGTTCCCGAAGTCAATGCTGTGGTGATGCGGGACCATCGTGTGACTGTCCGATAAATTGTGGAAGAGGTGGGAATCCGCACTTTTTCTGCACATTCCATTATGACTGAAGATTTGGCCATGAAGAGAGTTGCGGCGTAATTCGTGCCGAAGCTGGTCACGATGTAGCAAATGCAACTTCGTATTGAAGTCTCACAGGACACGCTGGATTCTACAAACAGTGACCCCGACTTCATGTATATCATAATCACTGGTGACGAGTCTTGGGTGTACGGGTATGACACGAAAACCAAATCGCACTCGTCACAGTGGAAGCACTCCACGTCACCAAAACCAAAGAAGGCCCGCCAAGTGGTCAGCAACGTCCAAGTGATGCTGACTGCTTTCTTCGACTCCTGCAGTGTGGTACACCACGAGTACGCAGCACAGAGTCAAGCAATCACCAAAGAGTACTACAGAGATGTCCTCCGTCGCATGCGTGGCGCTGTGCGGCGCGAGAGACCGGAGTTGTGGTCAACAGGAAATTGGCGCATCCATCACGACAATGCTCCTGCACATTCCTCGCACTTGATTCAGACTTGTTTTTGGCGAAAAACCAGACTCCTATGTTCAACAGGCTCCTTACTCATCTGATATGGCCCCCCGTGACTTCTGGCTGTTTCCCAAAATCAAGAGGCTATTGAAAGGAGCGCTATTTCACACAAAAGAGGACATTATGGCTGCAACGAGAGCTGAGATAAATTCCATTCCGAAAGAGGCCTTCATGGAATGCTTCCAACAATGGCAGCACTGCTGGGAGAAGTGTGTGTGGAGTCCCAAGGAGACTACTTTGAGGGTGATTAGATTTCCAACGCTCCAGTTATGCCAGTTTATTTGTCTTCGGCCAAAGGTCGGATACTTTTCTAACAGACCTCGTATACTCATAAGGTCGTTTCTGGAAACATGTTGCGAAATTTTTCTATCGCGCTATGCGTCCTTCAACTCGGTCGCTTGTTCGTTTCAGTAAAGTGCAGTTTATTAATTGCAACTTAATGTTCTCTTCGTAAAATAATTATTTGATCCTGTTTTAAACACCACTGAACTGTACGCCAGTGCGGTCCTCTTTTTTTTTCATCCATGTGTTTACAATACATTATTAGAAGCGGAGCCACCTAATTACATCTTCGCAACGCAAGGACCGCTTGTTTGCAAAAAAAAGGCCCCACTAACAAAATCTGGTAGCAGATGCTACCTTCCTTTGCCAATAGTATCTCTAGTTCCTCAACTAACTACCCGTGCTGGCCGTATGCACCACACCTACTTTGAGTAGTAGATGCAACTACCAGCATCCTGACTACACAATCGAAGTATAATTTATGATCAACAATTATCAGCATTTCTATGGCAAATAATGCTACCTTTATCTCAGAATGCAATTTTGACCCCGTTTTCTCCGTGCATGAGTAGTCGGAGCAATACACGTAGTGGAACGTTTAGAAATGAACAGAATCTGCACTGTTTTCTAGGCAGTGTAGATAACACATAGCAATAATAATAATATTTGGAGTTTTACGTGCCAAAACCACTTTCTGATTATGAGGCACGCTGTAGTGGAGGACTCAGGAAATTTTGACCACCTGGGGTTCTTTGACGTGCAACTAAATCTAAGTACACGGGTGTTTTCGCATTTCGCCCCCGTCGAAATGCGGCCGCCGTGGCCGGGATTCAATCCCGCGACCTAGTGCTCAGCAGCCCAACACCATAGCCACTGAGCAACCACGGCGGGTCACATAACAATAGTGCATTCCAATTTCTTGTGTTTGCCCAAGTATGTTTTCTTGCGTTTTGCAGAAACGTTGAGTAGAATGCATACCCGGTTTAGTCGGCATTGTTTTCTAAAGTTAACCCAGTCTGCTAGTAATAAAGGCACACAAGCTCAATTACGGTGCATAGTATACCAAGGAAGGCAAATAGTTACTTGTGGTTATCTTTCGTCGCATTTTTACTGTTTGATGTGGCTATGCTAAAACGCGCATGTATGAACAAGCTCTGCAATCAGAAGAATACGGGGGCATGCTTCTTCAAACTAAATAACGGGCAACAGTATGATGCCAGTAATTGTTCACAAAATGCCACATTTCATATTTATTTCTTTTTTTGTAAGAGCTTGTTTGCTTAAACAAGAATGGAAGACGCAGATGTTAGTTATTCAAAAATGTCGTTCGAAATTTTTGTGAGGTGGGTCTTTACGCAACGAATTAGAGTGAAAATGCGCCTTCTCCTGAAATCTATACCAAGATACAAGCTCACCACTTTAGTTTCTCATCCGGAATAATCTGACGCAGCAAGCGGATTCATACTTTGCAATATAAAAAACACAGGTACTAAGGAAACGTTTAACGGAAATTGCTACGCGAACGCCTCTTACGATTAATTATACTAGAGTGCATCACTACTGGGCGGTTGCCAATAGTGGCGAAGGCGCCGAAGTGCGCCTACAAGCAGGAGTCATATCGACGCCAAGCGACGTGCTGAAAATCACAATGAAAGGACGCGTTCTCATGAGCCCTACCTTGTCTGTGTCTATGTTATCTGCCAGACTATGGATCATGTTAGCAAGGCAATATGAAAAAAAAAGGAAATATGGCGCAGTGAATGATTTAGGAACCCAATTGCTGCTCTTGGCAGCAAACATTGAGTGTGGCCCTCGAGGGCCGTCGCTGGGAACCACCGTAAACAGTGGAATTTCCACTGGTGGCAACGCGAACGCATACCTTTACCTAGGATAATGCAATAATTCGAATACTAAGCCAAAAAAAGAAGCTAAGGCAGCACGAGAGTCTCAATGCGTGCAACGCGATGTCGATAACCAAGCACTGAAGAGAGCGGCTTCTTCAAGTTAGCCAGGCGGAAGCAATATAAACGCTAATTTCGAGAGTGTGATGCAAAGCAGATCCGCGTGTGATCAGGCAATCAAACCGGATCCACTGCTAGTTATCCTACCGGTCTTCCCATCCGACTTTACATGCGCGATAGGCACACGTGGACTACCAAGTTAATTGACTTTCAATGTGCGTTGCCTGTGTCGCGACGTCAGCGGCGAGTCACACGTGGCGCCAGCCGTTGTACGAAATCCGACGCGTACCCGGACAAGCATTCCCAGAGTGATGTCTGGGAAAGAAAAAAGAAGAGTTAAAAAGAGAGAAGGAGATAAACGTCAGAGAAAAATGACTGCGTCACTGGGGGTGTCTCCGGAAGGCGAATTTCTGTCCGCCCGTAAACAAATGTATCAAATCTCTGGGTGCTCACAGCAAAGGACCACCCTTTACTTGTAAGGAGAGCAGTCATGTCGGATGGCAACCATTTCTGCGCCACTCAGTTCCCCGAACACGTCCGCTGCGAACCCGCAAAAACATAAAAAAACAGAATTAAAAGCGTACAAGGCATTAGGAATGCAGAGAGCCACACAAGGCATGCAGTCGAATCGCGTACGTGTGTCGGAGAGAGATGTAAGGAGAGAGACATTAAAACCGGGAATGTTGCGCGGGGACACGTGAACCGGCAGAAGAGACTTGTGTTGAGCCATTGCAGGAGCGCATTCCTCAAGGACGTTCGCGGCGTGACGGACGAGTGGCGAAACACGGCCGGGGTGGAGGGGGAACACACCAGATACATACATAGGCCGGCGAACCCGCCCCATGAAACGAACCGTCGAACGCGTCGCGGGCTGGTAAGCACTGGGAGCATGGAAGACAACGTTTGCATCGCCGTGGTTGTCTTAGCTGTGAGCCTTTTGACGTGCAATGGTGAGCTCGCACCTTTTTCTGTAATGCTTTAGAGTTATATATTTAAAGCACGAAAAAAAAAACAGCGCCATTCGTCTTACCAGTTATTATGCTACAGGTAGGTGGGTACTACATGTGCAGGAGTGATTTTGGAATCAGTTGGCGGTTTCTTGCTTCTCGTTAGCGCTGGAGGTGGCGCTTATAGAAAACGTCTATAGATAGAAGGAAAGTCTCGTCTATTGAGCCGTGCCTTCATGTCTATTAGACTGAAGACAGCTTGACAGTTGTCATGACATTCGGGAAGTGTTCCTGTAGGCATCTTAGAGAAATGCCTGATGATTCCACAGCTATTTCAGTCCACGGCAAAATTGGGGCTACTAACGTGATGCCTTAAGAACTGTAATGGGAAAATTAAGAGCACCCATATGACTTTGTGGACAGAAGGCTTAAAGTAACTGTGAATATTTCGTTGTCCTCAACGGCATGAAATAGTCTTAAATATCATCCTCGAATGCCAGTACAAGCTTGCTGCAATCGGCTGACATATTGACCTGATAATCCTAACATGAGATTGCAGTTAAACCAGACCAATTTTCGCTGCTTTATGAGCCAGTGATCAATTAACCCGCTGTGTGAGAAAACATTCTGCTACATGCTCGTAACACGCCGTCAGATGCTCTGTACAGCGAGCGGTTCAGCAGATTCTCCTCTCCGGTCAGCCTAAATCACACGAAGTGTTAGGCACTATAGTGCGGCCAGCCTTTAAGTGACACTCTTTAATTATAAAAGGTGCTGCTTTTCCACCTCTAGTAGTGCTAAGGCAATTGTTTATATCGATCCATATTAAATGGTCCACACTTCGCTTATGAATTCTGTGGTACATCATCTAGACGTAGCTAGATAGACGTAGAAACGCAGCTTATTTTCTGACGGATGCTCCGTGGTCAATTCAAAGGACTATAAAACATCTTGCTTCCACCAACTGGAAGCAAGCTTCGAAACGCAAGTAGCCAGGCTGAAGCTCGCAGGTTTCCCGGTACCGCTTTTCACCAGCATTGCTGAAAGCCTCGCAACAAGCTCTAAAAGAAAGCAATCGGCAGTCACTCAATTTGAGAATCACTCACCGCAAATGGTGGCGGTTATCCCATATGTGCACCAGGTTGCGCATAATCTCAAGAAGGTTGTCAGCAGGGCAGGCGTTAGGTTGCTGTTCACTGCCAGAAATAAGTTAGGCAGCCTGTGCCATCAAGTCAATCGGGAGACCGACAACAAGAAAAGTTGTAAAAAGTAGCACTGACAGAGGTTTGTTGGTGACTGTTGCGAGTGTATGGTTTACAAGATTCCTCTTTCATGCAAGCATTTTTATATCGGTAAAACGGGGCGGTGCATCAATGACCGCAAGCGCGAACACTCAAGCAAATTTCAAAAAGGAGCCAGAGATAGCCAGTTATCACTGCATTGCAATGATTGCGGCTGCAAGCCGTCTCCTAAAGATGTGACCTACCTGTGAAAATACCGCGATGACCGCGCACGTCTTATTTCCGAAGCTTTCCACATTCATGCTAGCGGCGAAGCATGTGTAATACTCGTGTCACACGGGCAACTCGGATCTCCTTCAAACTTCCTTCGCTTAAAGGACCGCAAGGGAGTTTCACCTCAAAGAAGTTAGCTCCGTGTCACAAGGCCTATAGGCGAGCTTTTGAAAGCTGCCGCTGGGGGCTCATTAGGCGCTACTCACCTCGTACGCAGTCATGAAAGAAACAGGTTATATATTGCTAAAAAGTCTTGGGAAAGACGTGAATCACTCATTCCGCATGCGCGAGACGTGCGATCGCGTTGACCAAAACAACGAAAAATGGCGCAGTCAGGGCAAACGCAGCAGCCATTCCGAGAACGCCCGGTTCGAGAGTCGAATGTGGCTCCTCCACTCAAATATATTTGTCAGTGCTCAAATACTATATTATATGCAATAAAAACAGTTATAATTGCTGGTAAAAGTGAAATTAATAAAAATGATGGTGATTTGTTGACTTCAAATTCAAGCACGCTGGGAAAAAGAGTACTCCCTTCAGTCTGCAAGGGAGATGTTCGATCTCCTTTTGCTAGGCACTTCCTTAAACTTCATTTGCTAAAGGACTGCCGTGTGACACGGCGCGCATCTCCCTCGAGATAAAGACGTCCTTGGTTAAAGGGAGTTAAAAGGACTTTAGCCGCGTCCGTGTGACAGGGGTATTAGCCTGCCCTCTATTCCCCTCCTTCCGAAGGAGATTGCCTTCCTATCGCAATAATTGCATTTTCCCCCTGCGCATGGTGAATTCTGTCGATTCTGTCTTTTGAGATAGCGGCGGAGTATATATATATGCTTACTGAAAGAATAAAGACACTTGGTTGTTAGACAGCACTGGTGTCTCTATGCCTCTCCTCGTCCTGTTGTTTAGCGCTGTTTTACTGCTTGTAACACATGTAACGTTCAAGAGTCAAAACTAAAATAATAGAATAATGTTCAGAAAAGTTGAAAGTTAAGAGCAAAAGTTTTGCTCCTATGATTTCTAGCTGCCTGCGTTAACAAACTAGCTCTCGACGTAATGCCTTTGTAACGTTTAAACAATACTATTTAGCCCATATATTTGTTCATGCAAGACATCTAGACTCGAGTATAATTTCCAGAGCAAGCATATCTGGACCAATCGGATAATCAAAGAGACAGAACACAATGCAATACTACAGTTTCATTCGCGAAACATCAAAACGTGATAGTTCCTGGGTAAACTGGAATATTTCTCTACCATGAGACT
Source organism: Dermacentor variabilis (assembly GCF_050947875.1). Lineage (NCBI taxonomy): Eukaryota > Metazoa > Arthropoda > Arachnida > Ixodida > Ixodidae > Dermacentor > Dermacentor variabilis. The sequence goes on along the minus strand of NC_134570.1, from coordinate 136,214,534 downwards.
CATATGACAATTCCACGGTCCCCGTAAAGAGATACGCATGTTTTCCAACGTATACAAAAATTGCCTTCCCTAAGATAAATTATTTCCACAGTTTTGCCAGTTTTATATCTATTTATGTATCTTCTCAGCGCACTAGAGTAAAGTATTTTTTTTCACACAATACTTAACGAAACATTTCTCCTAACCTAGGGTACCTGCTGTGTGGTACCGCACCATCCAGGGTAAAACAGAACGTGGATGGCACCGCGCCATCTTCGCAAGCGTCACCTGTGCACTGGCCCTGGAATGCTGCCATCCACACAGTCGCCAAATTCCGGCCTGAACAGTACTGTGTAGGGGCGCTGATAAGCGACCAGCATGTGCTTACAGCAGCACACTGCATCGAGTAAGTTACTCTTTTTTATAGGGTACCTACTACTACATAAAAATAAACTTGATATCATATATCCACGCATGCTTTTTTTTCATTGCTTTCTGAGTAGGGAAGCGCGTATGATAGGGAATTTCGCGGAGTCTCGAGACCCACCTACATATTTTTTGCCATGTTTTCTTTGAAGAGGAACATTCTTTAATATCTTGCTTGAAAAAAACAAGTTATGTTGAATACATATTTCTTTCTTTTTTTGCTGCGACGAAATAAATTGCAATTAAGCGCTTATAGCTACTCCCATTTTCATTGCGCCGCCTTCTGTTTAAGTATAACATACTTGTATTTAATTACAATATGAAAGTTGTGTTGTAAGCGCTAGCATGCTTTCATTCAAAATCTGTCGTCGACAGAGATGAGGCCTACGAGCAGCTTCAGAACTTCATCATGTCTCTCCAGCTAGACGTATTATTCCCATATTGTGTCAATTTGAATGGGACCTTGAAGACACCGGATCACTTTCGGCAATCACTTCATATTTGAAAACGTCCTTTCTGGCTCTCGGCGATAAAGGCTGTTTTTCGCTACCTGTAGTGGAGGATTTCCATGTTTCTAATTTACGCTGAAATGCATTTCTAACGACCTGATCGAGGTGCCACGAATTGAACTATATTTTTACGTGCCCGTTCCACTTTGTTAGAAGAATCGCAAAAAAGTTTCACTTGACGAGCAACATAGTGCGTAGTTCAGCGACGCCGCTCTCCGGTGACGTCGTGAAATACAAAATGGAATGATAATTTTTGCTGTGAAGATTCATTAGCGCAGATTTTGCTTACTAATTCAACATTCCTCGTCAGCCACATTTAATTGCCTTTGAGAAATATTTGGTGCACTATTTCCGCTGTAAATTCTTTAAATGTGTTCAGAAGGAAGCGTGCCAATAAAGACGCGCAAGAAAATCGCGCGCAGATTACACCTTTGTGAAGTAAGACTACAGAGGTTAACAATCTCGAGAGTGCTGGGGAAAATGTAATAACCCGCTTTTCAAAGTGAAGCTTTATATGGCTTGGCGAAACAAATATCCGTTTGTCCGCGCGTGTGAACAGAAGAGTGTCATCGTTAGCAATGGCGTCGTCGTTTTCTTCCACAGCTAGCTGCGTTCGGCCAACTTGGGCTGCACATGCCACCGGTGGCGAGTGCTTTGCACCCGCTGCCTACGTTGCGGCTCGTCATTCCAGCGTAGAATTTCACTTCACTCATGTCGTTGTAATGGGAGGCCGCGTTTCCGGGAGTGTGAGCGATTGCTTAAGGGGGTATGAGCCATTCAATGCCTTACATGATGGATGGATAGCCCAATCATGACGAGGTTGAAGAGAGTTGGCGATATGACTGCCCCTTGTGGCGTCCCCTTAGACCCCAGCTTGATCATGTCTGAAGTCAGGTCCCCGATCTTAAGGGTGGCTTCTCTGTTTGACAGGAAAGATCTCGTGTAGGAATAAAAGTGCTTCCCCAGGTTAAGACTCGAGATTGTGTTCAAAACGAACGAGTGAAGAACGTTATCGAAGGCCTTTTCCAGATCTAGACCTAGTATGGCTCTCGTGTCCCGCGTAGTACAGTCAATAATGTGATGCTTGATGAGCTTCATCGCGTCCTGCGTCGACAGTCCGACCCTGAAGCCGACCATGTTGTGCGGGTAAATGTCGTGGTCCTCCAGGTAGCGTGAAAGCCTGTTTAGGATTGCGTGCTCAGCAACCTTCCCTATGCACGATGTGAGCGAAATTGTGCGGAGGTTATCGAGGCTGGGCGGCTTGCCTGGCTTGGGGATAAGAATGGTGTTGGCCGATTTCCACATTTCCGGGACTTTACCGCTGCTCCATATTTGGTTAATGATGTCCGTTAGGTATTCGATGGACTTTTCGTCCAGGTTCCGTAGAGCTTTGTTTGTGATCTTGTCCGGACCCGGAGCCGATCTGCCGTTGAGGGCATGGAGCGCCTGCCTGATCTCCTCAATCCCGAATTCTGCGTCGAGCTCAGGGTTGTCGGAGCCTTCGTAGTCAGGGGAAGGTGGTGTAGGGCCCGATGCGACTGATAGGTACTTCTTCACTAGTTTGGATAAAATTTCATTGTTCGAATATTTTCGCTTTGCTGTGTGTAGGGTGCGCGCCAGTGTGTGGCGTTGGTTGGTTTTAGTGTTTGTCTCGTCGAGGAGATGCTTTAGGAGGTTCCAGGTGCCCCCGTTGCGCAGCTGCCCGTCGATCGAGTTACACACCTCATCCCATTGTTGCTTAGAAAGGGCTCTGCAGTGTTCCTCTATAGTTCTATTGATTTCCGATATCTTTTTTCTTAGCCTACGGTTGAGCCGTTGTCCTTTCCACCTGGCGAGGAGCGACTGCTTCGCCTCCAACAGGTGAGCCAGACGGCTGTCCATCTTTTCCGCTGGAAGATCGGTACAAACCTCTTTGGTAGTAGCTTTGATGTCTTGTTTAACCTGTACAACCCATTGTTCGAGGCTAGGCTTCTCCACACACTCCGTTCGCTCTTCCCTAATTTTGCGAAATTTGTCCCAGTCTGTGTACTGGAACATACGCTGTCTCTTCTGCTCGACTTGGAGGTGCGTGGCCAAGATGTAATGGTCGCTACCAGAGTCTACCCCGAGGTTCGTCCACTTGACGGCTGCATTGCTCCTGACAAAGGTGAGATCCGGAGTCGTGTCACGGCTCGACGATGTTCCACATCTGGTGGGGAACGCTGGGTCCGTGACTAGCATCAAGTTTAGGTTTATGGCTTCACGCCAGAGTTCCTCCCCCTTGTTAGTGTTATATGGGTAGCCCCAGGTGTGGTACGGCGCGTTGAAATCACCAGCTATGATCAAAGGGGAGTCGCGTGCTAGTTGCGTGGCCTTGGTGATTAGGGCTTTGAAGCGTTGTCGTGGAGCTTTGGGACTACTGTAGACATTCAGGATGAATATACTTTCGCGGTTAGTTGGGCTAGGAATTATCTCTATCATCATGTATTCGACTGTACTTGCGGTCATATTAAGGTCGTGAGTGATGTGGGTCAGCTTGTTGCTAATCAGTACGGCGATCCCCCGTCCTTCTTCATGTTTTGCTACGGGCTTGTAGCCGCGCGCGGATGCTGCTAACCACACCACCGAGGAAACTCGAGACATCGAATGCAAGCGACAATGGCGGACTGCGTGCATACTGTCACTGACATCGTCCTCTCCGTCGCAGCCGAACGTGTGTGCAAACTTATTAAGAAACACAAAAACCTAACCAATAATTGAGAAAGACTTGAATTAACCTTCGTGTTGAACCCAGTGATAAATACCGCGGCCGCGCATTTCAGCTTCGCTGGTTAACCATCGGTACGGAGTGTTTTGGAGGGTGATTTTTTTATTCGCTTTTTTTAATCTTGCGGCTCCGACTACATGTCCAGCTTTGAAAATGCGAGGAGTATTTTCAAGGGGGATATAAAGATCTCTTGGCCGTTGGTGGCGCAGCAACGATGCTTTAAGGATATGACGGGAAGGAGAAATGTGGCTTTCAGCATCATAGTTTTATTTGTTACATATGCAAGAGCTATCCAAATATGCCGCTTTTTGTACAGCGCAAAAAATATTCAGTGTTCTTTTTTTTCTGCAAAATGTTTTTTAAGCATTGCCTATGACAGCTGGCATAATTCTAACCCTGAATCTAAATTACATGATGAGGTTGCCATTACTTCTAAAGGAAATCAGAATGTTAAATTGAATAAGGTAATTATTCTAATTAACCGTTTAATTAGTTATTTCACGCTACACATTTCAGTCTACCAATTATAGGCGCAGAGTTTGCACAGCGTATCCACTATGAATGCATTATCTGGAGAGCGCCAGTGGCGAGATATTAATTTTAGAAGTGTCTGTCGAAATGCGTTGGCGTCCAATGTACTTTTCTATTAAACGGCTGTTTTATACATTGAAGCACAAAAGTAGCTGGAACACCAATGCATTTCAATGGGCACGTTGAAAATTAACATCTCGAAATCGGTGCTCTCCAGAGACTTCGTTCCAAGTAGATACGCCGCGCGAACTCACCGGCAGATTAAGATATGCGACGTAAAAGTAATCACTGAAAAAGTTAATTAGCGTATTTACATTATTATTCATTAGAACAATATGATTTCTCGTAGATATAATGATCTCCTCATCGAGTGATTGAGCCCAAGGGTTAGAATTGTGCAACCTGCCGTAGGTAACCTTTAAAAAATTTGCTGCAGCTAAAAAAAACACCCTGTATACGGTGGCACAATGTGGATCATTTTCGGTCCAAAAGCCTTGTCCTAATAATAAATAGTGCTGAGTGATTCAAACGCTCTACTGGAACCACATATATACAGATGCCACCCCGTATGTCACTTGTGGTTCTGGAAAAACTGAGCTTATGCATGTGGTATACGATGAGCTTGGGCGTTTGTGAGCCATGGTGACTGCATTCGGCCCCACAGCGATCACTTAGCGATCACACGCGGCGCTACAAGCTATGGCCGCCTTGCTGTCGGAATGTCACGTTAGAATCGCTCACACTCAGCGCATCTATTGACGCTCCAAGAAAATTAATTACTTTTTTTCATCTGTTTCAGCAAACGAACCAGCGATGGAATAAGGATTCACTTGGGGTCCTGGCGGCGAAGCACACTCGATAAGGGTGAACTCGCAATACCCGTGAAGGAAATGTGCATTCACAAAAATTTCTCCGGCAGCGTAAGTGAAGGAGCATTTCAATACGCTTTTATTTTCCCGAAATCATCTACAATGTTGCTTCATAAGTGGAAAGAAGAAGTTGCTCACCTATATATTTGATGCATGTAGAGAGTGCTTACCTTTGTAAGAGATAAAAAATATTCTGTGTGAAAGAAAGCTTTTGCTAATGCAGGGGCAGTATGACATACAACTATTCCATTCGGTCTCCGTGCCAGTCTCCTGACGTAAAATTTCCGTAACCATGGTAGCAAGCATAGGGCGGTGACCCGCCGTGTTGTTTGAAGAGCTCAACCAAACGATTTCCTCGCTTATAGAAGGTCATTTTTGCTTTGCTTGAAAACAAATAGCATTGCCTACATTGACCTGTATTTCTTATCTAATTGGTTGATAAGAGGCGATAAACGCGAACAAGGGGAGAGTGTTTTGGTGAGTCCGAGCTAATGCAGGGAAAGCAGATGACCGGACGAGGAGGGCGGCGCGGGCGTCGGTGATTGGTCCGCTTTCTCTTCCTTAGCGCGTGCTGGATGTTAGAAAAGTGCGGCAGCTTGCAACGAAATGTTAAACATATTTTTGAAAATATTTATCCTCTGCGAAGAATATTTGGAAGAGGCACGTCAAATACATTTCGGAAATGTTCGACAATTGTATACTGCCGTCCAGAAAAAAACATTATTATACGGAGACAAATCGATTCTCCCAGGCTGCCATCCTCTATTAAAATTGGAGCGGGGCCAGTCTGGCTGCTCCGAAGAAAAAATTCAGCTTTGTTAGGCATGCTAACGCATCTAGTGCGTACATGTCACCTCGGCGTGGTGAATGTTCGTGCTTATCTGACGTGGCGCGTCCGGCATGTGAAGTGGGCACTGCCCGAAAAATTGTGACTTAAAGCGGAGGGCTAATGGCGGAAAAGGGGTACAATCACAAATAATTATTTCTTTCTTCGGCCCAATCATGCGTAAGCAGTGAGATCAAGTCATATCAGATCGGGAGGTTTTCCGGATTTCGTGACGTCGCATCAACGACGTCAGGTAAAATAGGGCTCGCCTGAAAAAAATTTAGTCCACTCGCGGATTTCCAGGGGCAGAAACGGAATAGAAACAGATTAGAATAGCTTTAGGTTGTAGCGCTCAGGATTCAAATGTTTCACCGAAAGCTGTCCATCCTATAGTGCTTGAGCTGCCGGCACTAGCCAAGAAATGAGGACTATGTATGCTTTAATTTCAACAAATACAAGCTCGGCGAGGGTATACTACAGGTACCCAACACTAATCACTGCTCCTAAAATGGCGCGAGATGATGCTTTATACGGCAAAAAGAAATAGCATAACCTGTTTTTGTGTGTCATTAGAGGCACAGGACATAGATACGCCTAAGTGGCATTACTCTGAGAATGCTTAAAACTTTCCTGGTTCATCTATTTTCCTAGAAAACTTTAACATCGAATACAGCAAGAACTTCATCAGCGACGATAGCTCGTCAGTACAGCACATGCAATGGTAGTTTTCTGGCAACAGCCTTTGTCGTCGCAGCTTGACGCGCAAGCTGAGTGCTTCCTGATGCACGGTCCGAACAGAGACTTCTTTACAATAAAGGAATTGTGGAGTGCGCAGCTTTAATTTGGCTTCATTTTCAAGGTGCAAGGAGTACAAATTGAAGGTCCGTATTATGACCTGTGTTTCGGCTCTCAAAAAGCTTGATGTTATACCAGAGCAGCGTGTGAGGTACATTGCAATGGTATACATTACAGTACGATTTATTTCCGTCAATACACTCAGATGGAGGAGGTGCGAAAAATGTAAAACCGCCTTAACGAGCTTCCCACATCCCTTACAGCAGAGAGCGGACGGATGACGATTGCCATTCTCCCTGCGCATTACAAAGGAAGTGCAGTTCAACTTGAGCAGCATCAGAAGACTTTTATTTGCGGCTCCTTATTCAAGGGCACAGCGACCGGGAACGGCGAGACAGCCCGAAGCACTGTCCGAAACGACGCCAGCAATCAACAGCGCGAGCCGAGACGAGCCGCACATTGGCTATGCGGCTGGGCCGCGAGACGCGTGTTCTTTTTCACAATCTCCCTCCCCCCCTCCCCCCTCGGACAAAAAGAGCTATCCTGACGCCTTAAGAATAGGGAGGCAGAGGGTCATAGTAGGTCTTGAGACGCGAGACGTGGATAATGTCACGTCCATGCCGGCGCAAGTCGTCGGGGTGGTGACAGTGGCTCAATGAGAAAATTGACTGGTGTTGTTCGCTCCAAGACTCGGTAAGGCCCTTCTAATTTTGGGACGAGTTTCGAGGAAAGCCCTGGCGTTTGCAAAGAAACAGACAGCCATGCAAGAAAGCCTGGAGCGTAAGTGGTGTTTGAAAGTGAGTCGGTGCGGTTTTCTTTATGGCGCTGCTGTTTCTCTTCCGTAAAGGAGCGCGCTAGCTGGCGGCATTCTTCGGCTTGTCGGGCGATGTCGGGCACAGGTAGACACTCGGAGGCGTCACGACGGTATGGAAGGAGCGTGTCGATGGTATGCGTAGGCTCGCGGCATAAAGGAGGAACAAAGGTGAAAATTCCGTAGTGGCCCGGATCGCGCTATTGTACGCGAACGTGATGAATGGCAGGATGCAATCCCAGTTACCATGATCAGATACCACGTAGATATAGAGCATATCACCAAGTGTGCTGTTAAATCGCTCTGTGAGCCCGTTAGTCTGTGGATGGTATGCCGTGCTTGACTGATGCATAATGTGGCACTCCGAAAGCAAACTTTCGACGACTTCGGAGAGGAAGGCGCGACCTCGATCGCTGAGGAGTTCTCGAGGTGCGCCGTGTCGAAGGATAAAGCGACGTAGGACGAAAGAGGCTACATCCCGCGCTGTAGCACTTGGTAAAGCATCAGTTTCGGCGTAGCGTGTCAACTGGTAAACAGCAACTACGATCCACCGATCGCCGTCTGGTGTCATAGGAAGCGGGCCGTATAGGTGGATGCCGACGCGATCGGAGGGTGTGACAGGGCATGGAAGTTGCTGCAAGACACCAGACGGGCGTAAAGGCGGTGATTTGAGGCGTTGACAGTGATGAAAGCTCCGAACAAATTTTTGTACAAAATTGTACATGCCGCTCCAGTAGTAGGGTGGCGAGTTCGTTCGTACGTCTTGAAAACTCCGGCGTGGCCACACTGCAGATGGTTGTGGAAAGAAGCACAGATTTCTGACCTTAAGCTGCGGGGAATCAGCAGAAGCCACCGACAGCCTTCAGGAGCATAATTGAGTCGGTGGAGCAGTTGGTCACGAATGGCAAAATGAACTGCTTTGCATCGGAGGGTTCGAGATACAGGGATGGTCGATGATCCAGATAGATAGTCGAAAAGAGAAGTGATCCACGGGTCACGACGTTGTGCGGTGGCAAAGGAGTCCATGTGGAGATATGACACGGAGTGTGCGGAATTTGTTCCGTAGGCCGAGTACGGAGGTAAAGGTGAACGAGACAGGGCGTCAGCGTGTGAATGTGCGCGCCCGCTGCGGTATACGACGCGAATATTGTACTCCTGTATGCGTAGTGCCCAGTGGGCTGGGCGGCCAGCGGGATCTTTCAAGTTGGCGAGTCTACATAGCGCGTGGTGATCTGTGGCCAAGTCGAATGGGCACCCGTATAGGTATGGTCGGAACTTGCCAAGTGCCCATACTAAAGCCAAGCACTCTTTTTCCGTCATGTTGTAATTGGCCTCAGGCTTCGTCAGCGTGCGACTCGCAGAGGCGACTACGTATTCGGGGTAGCCAGGCTTTCGTAGGGCGAGGATGGCGCTGTGACCGGCCCCACTGGCGTCTGTATGTACCTCAGTTGCAGATGACGGGTCGAAATGGTGAAGAATAGGTGGGGAGGTGAGAACACGGTGCAGTGTAGCAAAGGCGGAGTCACATGCAGGGGGCCAGAAGGAAAGCGTGGCGTCACCGCGTAGAAGCTGAGTCATTGGAGCCATGATCGATGCGAAATTCCGAACAAAGCGCCGGAAGTATGAGCATAGGCCCACAAAGCTTCGAAGTTCTTTGATGGTATTAGGCTTCGGAAACTCAGCAACTGCTCGAAGTTTTGCAAGATCAGGAAGAATGCCGTGCTTGGACACAACGTGGCTTAATGTGGTGAGCTCTCGCGCGGCGAAGTGGCACTTTTTAAGGTTGAGTTGGGTGCCAGCGTTCGTTAGACAGGTCAAAACATGTCTGAGGCGGAGCAGGTGAGTAGAAAAATTAGGCGAGAAAACCACGACATCGTCAAGGTAACACAGAGAGACAGACCACTTGAGGCCACGCAGCGTGTTGTCCATGCATCGTTCAAACGTGGCAGGGGCGTTACAAAGCCCGAAAGGCATCACGTTAAATTCATATATGCGGTCAGGCGTAACGAATGCGGTTTTCTGGTAATCGGCCGCAGCCATCGGGACCTGCTTGTGCCCAGAACGCAAGTCTAGGGATGAGAAGAATTTCTGCTCCCAGAAGACTGTCGAGGGCGTCGTCGATGCGCGGCAAAGGATAGACGTCATTACGCGTTACCTTATTTACCCGACGGTAGTTGACGCAAAAGCGAATAGCCAGCGCGAGCCGAGACGAGCCGCGCGTTGGCGATGCGGCTGTGCCGCGAGACGCGTCTTCTTCTTGACTAGTATACTATAATAACGAAAAACAACGGTATATCACCTTGAGCAGTACAAGAAAAGAAAAAAAGACGAAGTGTATGGCTAGTTTGTAGTTTCGAAGTAGATGATTGATAAGAACATTACTTATAACGGATATTAAGAGCATTTGGATGTATGATATTTACCTAAGCGGCGCTGACGAGGCTAACCTTATTTCCTCAACCTGAACTCACGCAGGGCCAAGTTAGTGACGTTGCCTACATTATTGGGAGCTTCAGATAATTTGATTATTGCTTGCGGCAACTAATATCCTATTGTTTGGCATTCAAAATTTATTCCGACTGCTGGCAATAACCAGCGGGGTTTCTCGCGGTGTGGGTAAGGTGATTACAGCACATGCAGTAGAGCGAAGTGGGAAATACTTTTCAAGTGCCTTATTTGTACCAGTCTATACGTGAGTAATAGTTTACACGTTATACGAGCTAAGTATGGTTATAATTCCTTGGGTTTTAATTATTTATTCTGTTGAACGTCCTAATACAAAGTCAAAAGTAATGCGAAGAGCACGTTTCTCAAGGAAGACTCGTACAGTAGTACCCTCATACCAATCTACTGTAAATAGTGTGTAGCAAACTGGAGCGTGATATAGTAACAACTTTTTTTTGTGGCAAAATACCTCTGCAACATGACAAAACATATGGCGTGAGAACGTTCAATGCTGTATGGTTTACGTGCCATTTCGTATGTTCTGAGAAAATTGCCCCACTTGATATAAACAATCTTACCCACTATTTTTATATGGATTATAATATAAATGACGGTGTTCTCTGCGTTTCTTATTGATGCGATGGAAATGTATTGCCTTAGGTTTATCGACATTAAATATAAGTGCATTTTCCTACGACCAAAGTTGCTCTTGTCCGAGTAAAATGTTCGCAATAATCGTTAAATCGCTGCAAGAATTTACAGAAAGCGTGAATTATAAGACGAGAATTAGAGTTCAAGTTAACGATGCCATTATAGTATAGTGAGAAAAATAGCGGGCCTAGATTGACCTCTGGAGGTAATCCCCATGAAACAATTCGCAATGTTGACTTGCATTTATTTACTTGTACATATTGCTGACTTCATGACAATGTGAGCTCTATTGCAAGCAAGGCGTTGCCTCTTATTCCGTAATACTTAAGCGTTTTGAACAAAATAATACGATTTATTCAGTCCAATGCTTTCGTAAAATCTAGAAATCACTCTCGTTCAATGTTCTTGCGCTCAAGATTACTTATTATTCAGATCTTTTTGCTTTTGCAGTTCTGTTGATGGGTTCACATGAAATTCTTGCTGTTAGTTTGTAATAGCACTGTGTTTCTCTAGAAGCTGTTCAAATCGTTCTATAATGAAATTTCGAAATCCCAAACTCTTCCGACCTATTTTACGAATAGCCATGATACTTGAAATGGGAATTTTGGTGGACAATTTGCATTTCTACGTATTGACTATAAATATATTCGAAAGTCAATATCGCATCAATTACGTGCTTCAGCGGACCTATCTGTATTTTGTCTGCATGGCATGCGATGTCATTCTTTAGTTCTAGGAGTGACTGAAACAACTTCCAATGCAGTGATAGTGCTACCATCAGTTTTAAAGAATGCATCACCAACTAGACCAGCACCAAGTTTTACTGAATCATGCAAAATGCCTGAAGACAGAAGCAAGCTTTTTTATGAAGTCTTTATTTCAAGAAGACCTTATCTAAGCCGTGATAACCATTATTTAACGGTTATTAGAAGCTGTGCATTCCATATGTCATAGGTCCCATGGAGTCACAGAGGCATTGATAAAAAACGTGCACCGAAGATTAAGTCAAATTTTCATCGACGAGTTACTGAGCAAATTTTCCGAACGATTTCAAAGGATGGTATTAGACAATCCCCATGGCCATGCTGGGGCATTTACACTTATGTTGGGCAACGTGAAGGCCTCTATATAGCCTTTTTTTAGGTCATTGCCTAAACTCACAATTTTGATAAATCAAAACACATGTCCTGGCACTCTTTGGCCTTATGCCCTTGCACCAACAAAACATCAATCAGCATCGTGATCATCACATTTATATCAGGCATTTACATAGAAAATTGTTGATAAATATCAGAATTAGGTGCAGTTTAGAAGATTTCAAAGAAATAGGGATGCATTGATATCTGAGTGTCTTCAAACTTGCATTGAAGCAACTCAGCTCACAATGCTGTTACTGTTCTCTAAGTAAAGCCCTTCATCTTTGAACTATTCGAGCAAATTTGTGTATCTTACCAAAATATTGCCCCAAGATCCCCAGTATTCGCCGCACGAAGCATATGGGAATCAGCGCCTTTTTGGCATAAGATAGATCACTAAAACCAGTCTTGGATCATGACCGTTATTGATATTCTTTATTTTTGCCACAGACCAACGACATCGCCGTCATAACGCTTGCACAGCCTGTGAACTTCACGAGTGCTATTAGGCCAGTTTGCCTTCCTTACCGAAAAGAAACTTTCCCAACAGACTCGGAAGCCTACACGGCGGGTTGGACAGCAAGACCAAGTATGCTATCAGTTTCGTTCCCTCTATACTTTGTTGAAAGCATGGAAACGGTCAACTAGGCTTGCCCTGACCATTTCATGATACAGCTGTTGATTGTGTGACGGCAGGGATAGTGGATTTCTTTAATACATGATATCGTGTACATGATATCGTCCTTTCTGACTGGTAAAATTGTCGTCCACCCGAATGTACCAGGAAGTTAGAAATGACCAAGACGAATTTTCTCTGAACGACTAAGCTTTAATTCAGAGAATATCCGCATAGGGTTTCTTTGTAGCTTCGTGCTACATTCGGGTAGAAGCCCCAATTTTCCCTTTCATGATATTTCCTCTAACTTGCGGTATTCCGCAGAACCGATTTGCGATATGGTTATTGTGATGTCGTTGACAATAGGAAGACGCCCAGTAGATGGGATGAAGAAATGACTATTTAAGGCAGATGAAGATCACGCATTAGCATCATGATTGTGCTGATTGAACCAGAAAAAAAAGTAAACTCTGTTCGAGAAATGCCTAAGGTAATTTTAATACGGCAACTAGAACATTTGCAGCGCTAGGTTTCGTTGACTGCGGCTGTCTATTCCCAGGCATATATATCTTCGTTGTATTGTTTCTAGTGGCTGACAAAGCAGAAAAAATGGTCCTGTTTAAAACAAAACAGCTTTATTCAGTGCTGTGGATAAGAGTACAAAGGCAGTCGCTCATCGGAGCATTTTTCTTCACAGTTTTCATACTTTAAATGCGTAGCACTTGCGATAAACATCACAGGTCGCAATTTTAGTGCATTTGAGACATGTACTTGTTATATAACAAAGCTTTACCAGCACTCGTGGACAATTATCCTTGCTTATTTTTCATTGCACAGGAAAGGCCCACCGTCTCACGAGAAGATCGCTGCAGGAGTTAAAGCTTACCCTACTTAACAGGAACAAATGCTTGGAATATTTTGATATCACCCTCTCCGAAGATGTACTGTGTGCGCCGCATGATGGGGGATCACTTTGCGAGGTAAGGATCTCGAAATTTGGGCCTGATGTACAATTGGGGCTCTTGATTTTAGTCCTTGTATTTTGTTGCCATTTATTTTATATATGCACAAGGAAATGTCACAATTTTTTACCGCGTTTCGGTAAGTTCAGAAAATCCTTAGCAGACACTTCTACGAAAGAGTGGGGTTTTCAGATCCCTATCACTAATCCACCGAACAAGAATGTTTGCACAGTGTGCATATATTTAACAGGCTGAAAAGCCAATAAACTTTCGAAGGAATGGTAACACATCATTGCCAGACACAAGAAGACCGTTGTAGCGCTCTCTAATTTTCATTTTCCTACTATTTATTAACGACCAGCACTGTGCAGCTTCTAACCACCGTCAGTAGCTCCGAAGTTGTTCTGCTGAGGTACGATGCTAAAAGCTTGTTTGTGGTAGCAAGGTAACCTTGGAGCCGGAATGATAACATATCAAGTACATTAAGGTTCAGGTCGAAGAGCCACGAGTTAAGCCGCACCTCCACCAGTGCGTGGTCCCAGAAGTCGTCATTTTGCTCTCGGACGTAACGTCAGATAATTTTTTTTGTGTGTGACGGATCAGCAATATTATAGCTGTCTCATATACATCTAAACTGCTTGCTGCCGGATAAACAAAATTTGAACCTCCGTAAACGTGTTTCTGTGCCAGCATCGCTCCTGATTCATCAGAACCTCATTTCTTCACATAGAAATGCTTTCGAGTTTTCTAATAGCACACAGTGCTCCGGTTTTGCACTTGTGTGATTGAAAACTTCTGTGTATTTATTGCAGGGAGACAGCGGCGCATCTATTGTGCAAAACATTGGCGGCCACTGGTTCTTGCAGGGTGTCCTTTCAGGCGGCCCTCCCACCTGTGGAGACTCGACGTTGCCTATGGTCTTCACGCGCGTTGCTAGCTTTATGGACAACTTCATCCATCCTTATTTGAGTGCCAAGAGCCGCGACGCGAAGACTAAATTTTGCATACTCAAATGACAAGACCAAGGCCGTCGGAAGCAACCAACCTATTTGCGGTACCACAGGTTACAATTTCCTAAGCATTCGAATTACCACTGTTTCACAGTGTTCATTATGTAATCATTATTTATGTCGCAAAATTCATAATCACCATGAACGGCGGAAACGCACGATTCTATTTCTCTATTTATGCGAACAGTGAAAAGCTTGATAACACTTGGTTTTCTAGTCGAGGAATCATGTTTTTTGTCTTTTGTTTCGTCGTAAAGTGACCTCTAGAGGGTGAATTTTTGCTTATATATCCGAAACATGCACATGCGTTTTCACGTTGATTATAGATCAGAGCCAACTTTTACAAGAAAACACTTTTAGTGTTCCCTAGAATATCTGAAGAACAAAATAGAGAGAGAGAGGAGCAAAGTATTGACCACATAAAATTACCATGTAATTTACTATGTAGTTTACTATTTAATTGCTATGGTCTATTACGGTGTCAGAGCACATGTTATACTGTTGCACTCATTCAGTATGTCGCTAACGTCGCTAAAGAATCAGAAAGCCACCTTTAATTTAGCGGATTATAAAAATAAAGTGAATTATGAAAACATATATGTGATGCTCTCTATTCAATAGACTTGCCTCATCAGTTCCCTCTGAGAATTTTATAGTGCGTGTGGATTATAAAACCTCAGTGAAAAGAATCACATGCACTCTGATTCCGATGCTCATGGTGAGCATACTTGTTGAAAAATGTGATATTTCCAGAAAGACTATCGTTCTTGTAATCAATGCTGCAGCACGTTACGCGTAACAAGAGCCCGTGGCACGTAGGAGTGTGTGAGCAAGTGTAAAATGAAACCTGAAATAAACTGTGTCTTTCTTTATGTAAAGTGAAAAGTAATAATAAATTTGAGAAAATTGAAACAAATTTTTCCGTGACAATATTGCAATCGGCACAACTGTTCATTCCATGGTATGGTATACTACCTCCTATATTTCAGTTGCTTCACTTTAAGTTTACCCGGCCTTGATAAGCAGTCGTGTAATATTTCGTGCGTTTCCATTTTGGAGGCCGGCTCCTAAAGCATACAGAAATTACTCGGCTGAGAAATGCTAATGGAAACGCTAATTAAGAAATTCACCAATTAACAATAAAATATCGCCTTCAGCAGACCTGTTACAAGTAGTGGAATTGAAGACGAGTGGTGGTGAAGACCATGTTTGCTCAGCATAAAGAATAATAACGGCCCTTTCAAAATGACTGATTGCGCAATGAGGAGGTGGCGGAAAAGTACGTCTCGAGATGACAAGGTAGATGATGCTGAACTGTGCAATGGCGCGATCTCATAGTTAACGACAGTAAATTGCCTTACAACCTTGTTAGGTCAGGTCTAACGCGAGAAAAGCTTTTCGGAAGGACCTACACGACGAGCTGGAGTCCAGACACGTACAACAGATCTCGCAGAAAACCAGAGGTGTCACACGCTGGCTGCGGTCGGTCCCATTGAAATAATAGCGAGTCGTATAGTCGCTTTTGAGCGATCTAACGCGCGAGATAGTCTCGCGCGTTAGCACCGCGGCCACACTTTGTGCCATCTTCTACGACAGAAGGTAGCAGCGTGTCTAAAGACAATGCTAGATGGCGACCAAACAGTATTTAAAATGGCGCAAAACCGGAAGTGTCGAGTGGGAAGGACTTGTACGCGAACGTGGCGTATGACAAAGTGCTGCTGCAGTCACTATGATTGTCAGACACGTGCATTGCCAGCAAATCGATGAAAGTGCGATTCAGCCTCTTGGTGAGCACGCTGGTCAGCGAGTGGTATGCACTATAGAGCTTGTGCTCCACAGAACGGGAGCGAAAGCGTTCATTGATTACATGGGACAGTGAGCAATTGCCATGGGCCACCATGATGAAGTACAATGTCATGAAGTAGGGAACCGGTGACATCTGTGAAGCAACTAGTCGGCAAAGCTAGCGTGATAGCATACCACGTAGTGCAGTAGGTCGCACCTACCCCCTCGTTCCTCGAGCTAGACGTCGGGAATGGGCCCATGAGGTCAAGACGAATATAGTTTAATGTCTTCTTGGGTATGTCACTGGGCTGCACGAGACCTGCAGGCAACACTGAGGACATTTACATCGCTGACAAAGGTCACACGAAGCAACTTAGCGTCGAACAGATCGGCACAGACCAGTCCCGAAAAACCGGCGCCTGCCGTGGTCATATCTGTGGGATACTCTAAGACGGCCGGTGGTTCGGGCATCGTGGAGTTCTTCGAGAACAGTAGCACGACAAAGTTGCTTGGGAAGAACAAAAAGAAGCTCTGGGCCGTCTAGAGAGGTACTATAACGGTAAAGAATATCGTTGTGAAGGTCAAACGGTAGGAGCGATGAATCGGGCTGACCAGAATGGAGGGGTTAGAATATCGATTGTAGCGTCTCGTCGCTTTTCTGTTCGGTACGAATGTCCATCAGGTTTGAAATAGCCATGACAATGTCATCGGTATCAAGCTCAGCGGAGTCGGGAGTGTCGACAGGGTAGTGTGTAAACAACTAGCACCTTGGGGCATCCGGCCAGACTTGTACAGAGCGTCGAAGGTGGACTCTTAGAGCAGCGACGACCAGCAATCAAGCTTTTCTGGAGAATCCTTCAGTGATGAAAGTCAGCAAAGGGCGTGGTAGTCTATGACGACATGTAAGGCGTGGTCACATAAGTATGGGCGAAATTTTCGCACTGGCGCAGAATAAAGCGAGGCATCGAAAAAGTTCACTCCGAGGATGACAGAAGGCGGCTCGTGCATGCAATGACACGTTCTTGCTCGCTTTCGCGTTGGGCGAGGACTGCACCTATGTCGTAGCTACTAGCGTCGGTGTGAACTCCTGTAGCGACCTACCGGTCAAAATGCGCCAAACTGGGCTCTGAAGTTGTCACAAACCGTAGTAGGGAGCAAGAGGTGTATTTACAGCATCTTCTCCGTGAAAAACGTACATCAAAGACGCAAGTTTCGGATGCACAAAGAAGCTGTGGTCCGAAGGTTGAGGCGGGCCGGGGCGCAGTTGCTGAATGCAGTCATGTAGGCATTTAAGGTATTGCAGCGGGGGAGGAGAGAAGTCTGAAGGAATGAAGAAGTCACCAGAAAGCCGCAGCGGTGCACCATAGACGACTTTGGCCAGAGAATCGCCAAGGTCGCGACGAAGGACAGCGCGTAGGTCGAGAAGCACCATAGGAAGGTGGTCAACCCAGTGCTCCCGATCCAGGCGCGCAGTGAGTGCAGCCTTGAGTGGTCGTTGCAGCTTCTCAGCCATGTCGTTGGCACAGGGCTGGTATGCAGGGGTACGCCAGTGCTTAGCGTCGAGCACGTGTTTGAGGGAAGTGAAGACGGTACAGTCAAATTGCCGGCCGCGAACAGTGGTTACGATGCTGAGGCAGCCGAAGCGGGAAGCTCAATCTGAAACGAAGGCTTTATAGACCGTTTCCGCAGTGAGGTCCGGAATGCGTGCGGCATCGGGACAACAGGTGAACCAGTGAGTCATTGTTAGAATGTACCGGCAGTCGTGAGAGGGAGGAAGTAATCCAACCATTTTCAAACTTGAAACAGTAGGCATTGCACAAATACTTGTTGTCTGCATTTCAGCGTTCTTGAGTAATCGCAAACAATACATTGATGTAGCGATTCAACACTCGGACTGTCTTCCGGTAACATCCGGTGTATCTCAGCGTAGCGTGTTAGGCCTTTTGCTCTTTATATTGTATATTGATGATATTGTTGATGTAGTTCGCCCTGGTGTAGAAATAAGATTATTTGCTGATGATTGTTTTGTTTAATGAAATTAGTTCCACTAACGATTACAACAATCTCAACACTAGTCTAGGCAATATACATCAATGGTGTGTAAAATGGGGAATGCCCCTTAACACGAGAAAATGTGTCTCCCTTTCAGTAACTCGCCAAAAAAATCCACTCTCATATACATACATATTAGGGTCTTCACCATTACAAGAAGTAAGTTGCTGTAAATATTTCGGTGTAACACTCACTTCAAACCTGTTTTGGAATTCTCATATTGATAATGTTTGTTCATCCGCCTTCTGGAAGCTTTGTGTCCTTAAACATACACTTAAAACTGCTCCCACTAAAGTTAAGCAGCTCTGCTATATTGCTCTTGTGCGGCTAAGACTGGAATATGCGTGCATTACATGGGATCCTCATACTAAGCGCAACATTGATTCTCTTGAACGTATTCAAAGAAAGGCCATAAGGTTTATTTTTAATAAATTTTCACCATTGGACTCACCTTTTGATTAATTGCAAGAAAATGGCATTCCCCTATTACAGGTACGAAGGCAAATATTTAGATTAGAATTTCTTTCCCAACTCCTGAAAAAAAAGCTAGCGCTAGATGCATCAACATATTTGTCACCCTCAACTAGCAGGCCCACCCGCTACCACAATAAAAACGCCGTTACCCCATATTTTGCTCGCACCGACCTATTGAAGTTTACTTATTTCCCGAGAACCGTTAGTGAATGGAACTACGTTATCAAAGCAAGTGATCAAACTGTGAAATAATCTTTCTGAGCCTGTATTATTGTTGCTTTCTTTTCGTTGCTGTTTCTTTTGCATTTCTTTTGTATTTGTATCGACCACCCTGCTTGGACCATGAGTTCGCAGTATTGTATAAATAAAAAAAATTAATAAAATAAAGAGTTTGTACGCAAGACAAACCAGAGGCTTATTATACATTAGAACCTTAGGAGACAGGTTCGCAAGTAAGTGGCGACACAGAGAAGTCTCCGAGGTGATGTGGTGAAGATCGAAGGAGGCTTCGATCAGGGTGAACCAAACTTCTGGGTCCTTGCGCCAGAACGAGGACAGGCGAAGCTGTAGAGCTGCCACGACACGTGGGCGCGAAGTAGCGTCAGGCTGCCCGAGGCCGGTAGGGCGCTGTGGTCGGTCATCTTGTATTCTGTCCAAATTTAGCAAAGTACCGCACCGAGAGGTTTCAGAAGAGCGCCAGAGCAAGTGGAGCAGCTGAGCATGCTCTTATAACAGACAAGCACGCGTCGCGCTAGCGCTGCATCCACGCGCCACCCAAATTTATTTTCGTCATATTTTTCAGTGCCGACCGAGAGCGCCGAACTTTAGCGTATGCGCGTAGCGACATCGGTGGGTGCTGCAATGTAAGTAAACTGGCCAGGGTGGTGAAAGCAATCTTGCTCATGACCCTAGGAAAAATAGACGTCCTTCTTGAGTAGATCTGTAAGCGGCCGGCCAATGTCGGCAAAATTCCGGACAGAGTGGCGGAAGTAAGAGCATAAACCGACAACGCTCTCGACATTTCTGACTGAGCGAGGAACAGGAAAGTTTTGGACGGCACACACCTCGTCACGGTCAGGCTGGACACCAGTAGCATAAACAAGGTGACGGAGAAAGGCGGTGTGACGTCGAGCGAAACGACGCTTAGAGCAGTTATGTTGCAGGGCAGCATTGCGAAACACAATGACAATGGCCGCCAGGCAGGTCAGGTGGTTTTTAAAAGTAGGTGGAAAGACAATCGCGTCATCTAGAAAGATGAGTAGACCACTTAAAGCTTCTGAGGAGAGAATCCACCAGCTGGGCAAAGGTTGCGGGGGCATTACACAATCCAAAAGGCATAATCATCCACAATTAAAGTTGACCTAGTGTGACGAACGCGGTCCGTGGCACCAACGGTAATCTGCTAGTATCCGTACCAAAGTAGATGGAGGAAAAGTCCGTGACTCGGGGTAATGGGGATACGTCCTTGCGCGTGATGTTGTTCAGCTGTCGGTAGTCAACATAAAAGAACCAGCTGCCGTCTTTCTTTTTGAGTAGCATCGCAGGGGACGCCCGCGGACAGAAACAAGGTTCAATAACGCCTTTTGTGAGCATTTTGTTAACTTCACCTTGAATTACAGAACGCTCAGCGAGGCAGACACGATAGCGACTCGCGTCCCCTCTGTCGATTCGATGCTGAACAACAGACGTTTGGCTCGGAGAACGATCATCGAAGTCGAAAATACCATAGTATGACTGCAGGAGGCGGCAAAGGTCGGTAGCATCTGCAGGAGAAAGGCCAGCTGGGATAATTCTGACAAAGGCTTATCGCGGCAAACTGAATGTGGTGCAAATTAAAGATGAACTGAAGGGAATGGTGGGATCCAACGCGCCAATTTCAGACTTGGGCAGCAGTGATGGTGGCGGGCGACCTGCCTGTCGTAATTAGTTGAGTAGAGGCGCTGAAGTATAAAATGGGAATGGCGATGCGATTCCCCGTTACAGTCAAGAGAGTATTACATGCTGAGACGGTATTTTTTTGTCAGCAGTACATCTGTTAAAAGGCGGAGAATGTAGTTGCCATTAGCCAAAGGAGGATTGGTGATCATGGAGACATACATGGCGGCTTGGGGGACATGCGCACATAGTCGAGAGATCAGAGGCGGGACGAAGGCGTGGTTGGAGCGCCGGCTAGGTGAGGTTATTCGAGCTGTAGGAGACCAGTCGCACAGAGCATTAGGGCCTAGCAATCCCTACCAAGCATAATGTCATAAGGGTCTTACTTAAGAACGGCGAATAAAACAGATGTATGCTAGCGCGCGCTCTTCATGCGGGTGGTGCACATTCCTCGACGGCGGGGTTCGCTCCATCGCCCACGGCTACAGCGCAGGGATGAGCCGGTGTGACCACCACCTTTAGGCGACGGCGAAGAGCAGACTCACGGCAGAAATGTGAGCCCCGCTGTCGAGAAGTGCACAGATGGTCACACCATCAAGTTCCATGTCCGGGATACTTAGTCGGGATAGCAGAGTAAACAGAGGGTTTTCAGGCGGAGTCGTGGATTCAGTGTTGCCTCTGGGCGCTGTATCGTCTATTTTTCCCGAGAGAAGGAGCCACAGTTGACCGGTGACGTTGCGTGGCTAGGCGGTGGGGCGCAGGAGAACGGATGGCGGATAGGTCGCGAACGGAATTGATGACATCTAGGTGGCGGCGAGCGGCTGGACCATGTCGTGGCAGCGTCAGGATTGTATGCATGTGCGGCACATAGCTCCTCAAAATGACTGCGCTCAATGCGGCGAGCATGTGAAAAGGATGGTCTACGTTGCGGGAACGGTCGGCGATTGTTACAGTAAGGAGCTAAGTGCCCGACATGGCGGCGATTCAAACAGGTAGGTCGATCGTGTTCAATTCTCCAATCAGCGGGGTTCTAAGATCGTGGAGCGAACCGTTGATAGCAAGGGAACAATGTTGGTGATTAAGACGCGGACGTAGGATTCGCCACATCGCCAACTTCGTGAATTCCCAGATTCGCAAGTTTCTTTCACACGATGGCTTGGACAAATGAAACTGCTAATGTGTTCATGTCACCGGCATTAGAGTTCCGAAAGAGGCTAGCTGGAGCCATTGCTTCAATTTTGCGGCGGACAGTCCACGTCAGTTTGGCCGAAGGCGGTGAAAGGTGAGATGGCAGCCGCTCTTCACTCAAAGGAATCGAACAGTGTTGGGAACCCGGGCGAATGGTCATTAAGTACGGCGGCTTTTGGCCTGCATGAAGCTCTGGCACTCCTCTATCCCGGCATCGACGGTAGCAAGATTTATGCTCATGAGTCACGCCCCGCCAGGTCGTGGCCAACCTTGTCAGACTCCGGCATGTCACTGTCAGCTTTACGGCACAGCGTCAGTACATCCTACGACAGGCCAAAGGTCCGTAGACCTTTGGCCTTGAGTTGACAGCTGTTTCTTCTCAGCGATTTTTCGACTGGAGGCCTTACCGAACAGGTCACAGACTGGTCAAGACTGTAAAACTTAATTATAGTCCTGCAGGGCGCACTCTGTGCGTCGCGGGAGTCTCCCACGTAAGGCCCGAGAGCGAGTACCAGGCGGCCGCTTCGCGGGCCTGCTGGACAGCTCATTACTGGTCGGCGAGTAATGAGCTTCTGAGGCACTTCTCCCACTTGTCCGAGGTAGAGTCGGAAAGAGCATGCGTCCGAGTGTCGTCGTTTCTGCGCATGACATGAACGCGTCCGGATGAAAAACGCGTAATTTGGCGGGGTTTGGGCACATGTGCCTCTGTAGTAAGCGTAGTATTGGCGCCTGCGGCCTGTTAAGTTTGGGGTGTAGTGGTGGAAAGATTCGGCACCACCGGTAAAAGGGTTTTGTTATTTCGCTGTACCTGTTGAGCACGTCCCGGTTGTGCTCTAGCTCGACGAGATGGGGCTGTCCGGGGACGGCGCGGTCGGTAAGCGCGCACGCTACGTAGGGGGCGATTCCGTTTTTGTTGGGCGGCTGAGGTCACACAGCTTTTGCTTAAATGTATTGCAACGCCCAAGTTCGGTCTCATAATTGTCATACCACACCGCCGTTCCACTAACATAAAAGACCACATTGGTAAGCTTGACAATAGATCTATTCGATTCATCCAAGTTTCTCTTCACCTTCTGCACTTATTCACTGTGCGCTGTACGTAGGCATTCTATTCCCCAAGGTGAAGCTGTGCGCCCTGCACCCATGGGGTGCAAGGCAAGCTGCCACCGCGGTGCAATGCACCCTTCAAGCCTGCGTTGAGTGGGTGTAGCCCGGCCCGCCATAACTGGCACACCCTGCACCTTTTCGTTCGTGGTGCCATGCACCTTTTTCTGAATCGAACAAATCTTACGAGTTCCCAGTTAATGTTATCACTGAGCCGTCCTTATTGCGTTATCCATACCTCAACATCGACGTCATCGGTCCCGTTGAAGGTTCCAAGGTCTCGAGAGTGGGCTAACACAGTCCTAGTCCCTGGGATGGAAACATAATCCGGCTGGTCTGCCAGGGTGTTCGCTTCACAGCGCCAACCGCTTCGGAGCACCGTCGTCTGGCGAGAATAACCCACACTTCCACCATAGTGTGACGGGGCGTAAAATACATGAAAAGAGAAGGAGAATTTGTAAACAGACAATTTACTGAAATGGACAAGATGGCTGAACACGCGCAACCGTGATCATCGTCTTCTTCGTTAATACAAGGAGTTGGCTCCTAACAATATTCCGTCCCACATATTAGTAAAAATATATTGCCCTTCTAATTAAAATAGCAGAGCGACTGTATATTTTGCCCTTCTAATTAAAATAGCAGAGCGACTGCCAGAGGGACCACTCTAGACAAACATTTAACGGGATCGTCAGCGTGTTTCTTAGCAGGTTTTGGGGACGAAATTATCGAAAGCAGTGCTAGTCTTAGGATACCTGAAGCAGACTTGACTTCTTTACGGCTCGGCTTTGACATCGCACATTAAACGTGCACCGCACTATGGACTACAAAGAAGTAATCAATAACCGTTTTTATTTAGCTAAACTGGACCTTACGGTTCATTGTGGAAGTAAAGCCTGCCTCGCCAAGTTGTCGACTCAGAACAGGCTGAATAGCGTAAAATGCTCCACGCGATCAAATAGAAAAGTCTGTTCTAATTACAAAACCAAGAAACAGAGCGTTGTGATAGTTTCGTCATTTCGGTACAAAGTATGTGGGAACATGACTTATGACGTATCAAATTTACTCAAGGGTGTTTTTTTTATATTACACAAAACTTTAAATATCCCCTTAGGCAGATTACAAAATTCAAGCCTTTGAACTTGATAACAAAAGGAAGCGCCCAATACATGAGCGAAACATTTCGTGCATAATAAGTAATTTACCTAAACTTCAATAATTACCTTTTAACTAAATACTTTACGACCATGACTACGACCATGGGATAGGGGCTCAAGAAGTGGGGGCGTAGCTGTAGTGAAATCATCAGTTAGGGCCGAAATAATAGACTGTGGTCTTTGAGAAGCAGTGTAGTGCAAAATCTCATTAAATGGCGTTGCGTTCATAGTGGGAGGCATATACAGGGCCCCTGCTACCACGCCTGAGTTCCTAGACGAATTAAACGTTTTCTGTGCACTCATTTGAATAATAATACAAGGCTAATAATGACTGGAGAGCCTAATTTACCCCACATAAACTGGAAAACTCTCTCGCCCGCACATACGGAAGTTTCGAGTGCTGAGAAACTACTGAAAATTATGATTTATCATAATTTACGGCAAATGTTGCAGAAAATACACGAGAAACTTCATATTCTAAGTCATTGTTAGACCTTGTGTTCCTATCTTGCGAAATTGCTGCTAATATTGTGTCAGTCGAACCAGGAATGTCGGACCACCAAACGATATCTGTCGATATACCAATCGATGTACCCAGTCACCGGCGATTACGTGCTTTTAAACTTATAAATGAATACGCACGGGCAGACGATACAACAATAGTAAATAACCTAAGTCCACCTTTTAGTGAATTTGAACTTGCGTCATCTAGTGAATCTGTAGAAGAATTGTGACAACGTTTCAAGGGAATCTTCAAGCATTGCGTAGATAAATTTATTCCTACCCGCATGAAAAAAACAAAGCAGCATAGCCCATGGATAACTCGGGAAATAATACACCTAAAACGCAGAATAAAACGATTACGCAAAAATAAACAAAACCCAGCCCGGGAGTCTAATTTGTGTGCTCAACTAAAATTAGCGTTACGGGAATCTATGCAAAAGTACTTTAACATAAATCTTCCTGGGTTCCTCAAATCTTCGCCACAAAAGTTTTGGATGCACTTAAGGGATAAAAAAGAAGAGATACACCAGATAAAAAGCGGATCTCAAATGATCACGGAAAAGACGCACATAGCAGACTGCTTCAACTTATTCTTCCAGTCAGTATTTACGAAGACGAGAACTGAGCAAGGAAATAATGAACGCAGTGAATTGGGCGCCTGCGCAATGCGCCCACTAGAAATCACTCAGGTTGGCATATTTCAGCGATTGCTTACGCTTGATGCCAAGAAAGCAAGCGGGCCAGACAGGATCCCAAGTCAATTTTTACGCCGATATGCTGAATGGGTGTCATTTTACTTAACCATAATCCTTAGAAAATCCTTGGAAACCAGTTCACTACCTCAAGATCAGCGTAGCGGTGTTGTGTTTCCGGTTTTTAAATCCGGCAGTCGAAATCAAGTTAGCAACTATCGTCCCATATCACTTCTGTGACTTGTAAGCTTATAGAGCATGCAGTAACAAAGCATATTATTCTTTTCCTTGAAGCCAATAACTTTTTCTTTTCGTCACAACATGGATTTCGAAGCGGATTATCCACTATATCGCAACCCATTGAGACGGTTCATAATTTTTATCTAGCTTTGGATGCCTGTGAACTAATTGACGTCATCTGCATAGATTTCGCAAAGGCCTTTGATAAGGTACCGCATGCTAAATTGCTTTTTAAAATCCAGAACGCAGGTATTGCTCCAGACATTGTGAACTGGAATGCAGCCTATGGTCGTGTACAATCCGTCTGCATTGCAAACATCATGTCTCATTCACTAGAAGTATTGTCTGGTGTTCCACAAGGGTTGGTATTGGGGCCGCTATTGTTCTTGATTTACATCAATGATGTTTCCAGTGGCAGTGACAGTGGCAGATAAAACCGACCAAAGGAAAATTAATCCGTGCCTCCAAGGTTTACATGACTGGTGCATAAAATGGGGAATGGAAATGAATTATTCGAAATCAATGTTTGCTCATATAACAAGAAAGAAAACTGCGCCCTCATTTGACTATAAAATTGGTGTCAACTCTTTGTTGAATGTACGTAGCTTGAGGTACTTAGGGGTGATCATTAATCATGACTTGTGCTGTCGCCTCCAAGTGGAGCAGGTCTGCTCTATGGCTTACAGGAAACTGTTCTTTTTAAGAAAAAGATTTGCAGCATGCACCAACATATTTGAAGCTCATTGCGTGCAAAACATTTGTTCGCCCGGTTTTGGAGTACGCCTCCCCAGTTTGGAGCCCTCACCAACTGTACTTGCGAGATAAACTTGAAAAAATTGAGAGAATCGCGATGCGTTTTGTTTGTTCGCGTTATCGGAGAGCCGATTCTGTAACGCACATGTTGAAATGTTGCGACTTGGAATTGCTAGAAACCCGACGAGAAAAACAACGAATGAATTTTTTTCCAGATAACCAGAAATCAAATAAGAATAAACAAAGAAACATACATTCGCCCTCCTTTAAAACACAAAGCTAGTGTACAGCCTTATAAAACACGCCTTGATGGTATTCAATACTCGTTCTTTCCTTCGTGTATTAATATATGGTATGACCTTCCGGACAGCACTGTAACAGCACGAAATGTTAACAAATTTTATACTCTATTAGAAGCGCATTACAGGCAACGGCATAATTAATTGATCATGCTTACTGTTATTCTGTGCATACTGTGTATACTTGCTGGCTCCGTTTCGGTGTTGAAATTTATATTTTTATTTTTTTCCTCTCTTGTAATGGGGGGGGCCTTCAAGTGAGGGCTACAGTATTCCTAAATAAATAAAAAAAATATTGTAACTTGCGAAATGTAGCCGGTGAGCTTGAAAACATATCCATTTGGAACGAATTGTGAGAATGGCACCCGTTTCCAAATATGCACCATAAAACTTTGTGAAAAATACACTCCTCAACTTGCTTTACAAGATAGCCGTTTGATGAATTAAAGCGCGAACATGAATGCGATATTCATGTATATTTTCGCACACTTTGGGGATCAATATCTCAGCATCGGTGTCATCCTGAAAATTTCTTTGAAGGAGACACGACTTTGGAACGCACCGACTACTACCCCCAAACTATATGTGCCATAAAGTACTTATTTAACAACTTATTTAGGGAGCTTTCGTTAATTCGTGGAATATTCATTTCCATTTTTATTTAATGTGTTGTCCACTTCTTTGAGTAATCCAACTCAGCTAGTTTAATTACGCTAGTGCACCAGGTGATTTTTAAGAATTTTCTATAATAAAAAACACCCGACAATAAGAATGTGTATGTTTGGGCAACGTTGAGGTCATTGTTTCGGCGGTTTTTTCCGATGCTGTCCCTTCATGCACTTGAAAGTCTTGACCACTTGCTGTCACTTTGATGAAATTTCCGCAGTTGCCTCTGTGTATTGCTGAGCAAGTTCCAGCTATTTATTCTTGCTTGAACGAAAATTATTATTTTTTTTTATTCACGAAAGGTCGTGCATGAATTCGATATGAGACTCACAAAGCCGTGCTGGAATTCTTGCCAACCGCCGCTTCAGACTGTCGACTGTAATTTTCGTACTCTAAATTTGATGTTATGGGTTGTAGTCTGTCTTTCTTTATTATTTTTTATTTAGTTTTTCATCTTCCCTTTCTTTCTTCTTTCTCCATTTCCCGCGGCAGTCTAGGTGTCCCTGTTAAGAGACAATTGCCAGCAAACTTCTGTTTCTCAATATGTGGTGGTTGTGTGAGCGGACATGAGTATTAATAACAATATCATGATAATAAAGATTATTACGCTAATTATAGCAGCAATGATGCTCGCTTTTCTGTAGCCACTGTCGTGATTGACTGGCCTGCCATTTGAGTGCTGCTTTTTCAGGAGCGGTGCCTCTCACCGAAAAGCTTCGTCGTCTGCACAGCTGAATACTTCCTGCCGTAACACTCCTTTGCTTCCCAATGGCAAGTGGAACTGGCCATAGCTAGCACGTTCATAAATTGCTCAACTCATGTAGTCGCATATTCAGTAGAAGTGTCAGTGCGGCTCGCTACAGAGCTTTGATGCACGACCGCCGTAACAGTGAGACAAAAAGTTACATAACTTGTTTCCAGCAAATGCACCACTAAATAAAGCGCAAATGTACTTGTAGTGTATGTTCGCGCGTGCTGAAGCCCACATTGTATATACTTCGTGGCTACGTTGAAAACTTACTGCTCCGCACAGACTGAGATAAAGTAAAAGACACGATGTGAACGTGTGCCGTTGTGTCTTCATATGCAAGCTTCACTACGTTTTCAGTATGAACCTATTACTGCTAGCTCTGTTCGCCCTATATACTTCTAAACTTAATGCACAACGCGCCAAAAGCGAGAATAGCTAGCAAGCTGTTTTACTTGCACTTCAATGCTTCTCAGATTACTGATGTTGGCTCTTAAGGTCTACGCAAATATAATGTGCTTAGCAGTAATCGTCGTCCTCGAGCACATGAATTGAATTTGCACATGAAAGTTCAATTTTCGATCCAGCAGCTAGATATTGCTGTAAAGCTGTGCAGATGGTGCGCACATTTGAACTGTGGTCGCAAACTACAATGCCATCATTAACTGTGACATTTCGATCCAAGTGAGTCACGTATCTAGGAACACGTCATGTTCAAAGATGATTTAAAAAATGTATCATTCACACTAAGATGCTTGGACGTCTTCAAGTGAGTAACCTTCACTATACACTTCATGCTTTCTTTAAATTTTGGTGATGTTGTGGCAGCAGGCCCCATGTTCGCTGTGCTTGCGAATTTCCTTTTTACTTGGTAGCGGGTGAAGCGCTCACCCGCCGCAGACGCCACTGTACATCATCTGCGTGACGTCACGAGATATTCAGCTAGCGTTACGAACACTTTAAGTGAAAACCAGCGAAGAGAAGACGCACACAGGAAACATAAAGGAAGTCGGGAAACAGGCTGTATATTTGCTGTGTGCGTCTTTGTTCTTTGTGTGGCTGTTTTTTTTTTTGCTAAATACAAAGCACCAACTAACCAAGAACATGTTTTACTAGTTACCACCACGTTGCTATAAGGTGGCAGGACAGACAGCAATTTTTTCATTACTGCCATTAACAACTTCTTCGTGTGAACTCAAGTTGAAACTCCTCCAAGTAAGTTGCTGATCAGCCGGAATGGCATTATATTCGATGACCGTACTCAGAGCGCTTTACGTGTTTCCCTCAAACGTGCTCATCAATAAGCGGAAGCAATCTTGCCCAATCAATTCATACCATCCGGCACGTTTTTTGCCTCCTGCCTGTCTGCACTTGTTATAAAGAGGGCACGAGCAATGGTTTGGTTAAATGGCAATACGCAACGCGATTTAAAATTGTATTCTGACCAAATTTGACTGAACGAGATCGCTGATGACCATTTTAGGGTTGGTGTTGTGCACTCCTTTGAATGACGATTGAGGATGAGCATGCGAAAACATATAGCATCCAACTACTCTCGTGTCGTATTGGCAGTGGATTACTGTCTTGATATGAGAGACAAGCTTCCATGAGTTCCCGCTCATTGAGAAACAGTCACCTCGATAGAGTACACAATGTTCGCATGTCGTTACAGCTTTTGTCCGACAAAGCCGAAATGCAATCTTAGATGCAAGGCTACGAAAACATTATTCATTTTAGACTAAGTGCCCTAATCGCTACTGAATATCAGAGATTATTGCGTTCCTCAACTCCGGGTTTGAGCTGGAGGATCTCAGTGCGAGCCGAACTTGTCTTCTATACGCGTCACCCTCGTTAGCTACAGTTTTGCCTGTTGTTACCCAAATACACGTGAAAGCAATAACACACTCAAAGATTTAGACACACAAAGATCAATACAGGTCGCGTAACGACAAAGACACGGTGCCCCATGTACCTTTTATGCCGAGTCTAGCGGTGGAATCTGCAGCGGTATTTAGGATATCTTTTTTGCACTGTGCTTTGTACTTTGGCAAGAGTGCAGTTGGGAAAGCTGAGGTGGCCTGTCGACGAATCGGTAATCAAAAGGACGGCTGCCATTTTTGACCTAATGCAAACGACGGATAACACCAAACGCAGATTCGAGGTCCTAACTGTGACTTCAATAGATACATTAAAAAAAAAAAAAACTCTCGGTCATGAGCAGGGCATCCGTATCAAAGCGTGGACGCACGGACACATAAAGTCCGTAACGAAATGCCGCGGGCCAGCCTCTGGTGCGACAGCGAGCTTTACCGACAACCATATCACTGGCTGACGATAATGATGATGATGACGAGGACGACGACATTGCTCACTGTTCGACGCGCTCCGCTAACCCGCTGTGGTTGCTTAGTGGCTATGAGGTTGGGCTGCTACACATGAGATCGCGCATTCGAATCACGGCAACGGCGGCTGCATTTAGATTGTGGCGAAATGCGCAAACACCCGTGTACTTAGATTTCGGTGCACGTTAAAATGGTCCAAATTATTCCTGACTGCCCCGCGACGGCGTCCGTCAAAATTACATCGGGGGTTTGTCCCGTAAGACCCTACAACTTAATTTTCTTCTGTTCGACCCCCGCCTTCAACGGCACCATTACGCGTAACCCTCCGCTTCATGGATGGATGGAATAACTTTAATGAAAGGTTCTGCGAGCTACAGGACGCAAGGTCTCATAGAGCGGGCTACTCACCCGTTGGGACCGGGAGTTGTAACTCCCTGGCCGCATCGTGGGCTCGCTGGACGGCCCAGAGCTGCTCCGGCTGGTCCGTGCTGCGTAATGCTTCTTGTAGCCTGGCGGAGTCTTGATCCTTGTTTGCGTGGGTCCGACCACACGGCCAGAGCAAGTGATATACGTCTAGAGCGCTATGGCAATTTTCGCAATATGATGTTTTGTATAGTTCAGGCGTGTAGTTATGTAGTCTGTTCTGCGTGGGGTACGTGTTTGTTTGAAGCATTCTGAACGTGAGGGCTTGAGGCCTGGTGAGCTTTTCCTGGGGTGTGCTGTATATTCTGTGGTCTAGATAAAAGTGCTTTATTATCTCGTTATATGTGGAAGGAGAGTCCCGATTCTCGCTGGGATGGTCACGACCAGAATAGGTGACGTCGTCGAGGGTTAGGTCTCGCGCGCTCCTGTGAGCCATGTAATTGAGATTGCGAGGGGCGTCCTCGATATCTTCGAGGTGTGCCGGGGACCAGCAGATGGTGTGATGCTGCAGCGATGCGGATCTATTGATTATTTGTAGTGCTTGGCTTGCAACTGCTCCTTTCTGAAAGGATTTGACAGCCGAGCGTGAATCGCTGTAGATGAGGGTGGTGGTCGGGTCTGTGAGCGCGAGTGCGATGGCGACCTGTTCTGCTATCTCGGACTTGTGGGTCTTGACTGTGCGAGCGTTTGTGACTTGACCTTGCTTATTGATCGTGGTGGCAACGAAGGCCTTCTTGGTGGGGTACAGTGCCGCGTCCATGAAACAGGCTAAGATCTTCTTATCACGTATTTTGCACAAGATGAACGATCCACGTGACAGCCTTCAGGTTTGATAGCGCGCGGGGATCACGCTCCGCTGGAGTGGGCGACCGTATAGGAGTTGCGTGTGTCCGTCGGAACGCTTTGATATAGATTCTAAATTACTGTGGTGTCATGACCTAGTTTGGCTAGGATTTCTTTACCTGGTTTGGTTCCAGAGTTTCTTCAAGTGTATTCAACTGTGTACCCCCAGTTGCAGCAGGAGTTCAAAGCAGAAGCGAATAGAACTTCTAGAGCGGCAGCCAATGATCCTAACTTAATAATTCTGTCACCCACTTAGCTGGTGCTCGCATTATTCCCGGTACGAAAAAGGAAAAATACGCCGAAATTCATCGTTTCGTCGACTGAGAATGGAGGTACGATGAAATGTTACAAAATGCCCCTACAACCGCTCGCGCTTCTAACCGCTATCTTTCTAGCACTAAAACTCTAGCATTAGTTATCGTGGGACATTAGCAAGAACATTTACACGTCACCTGATTCGACTGACCATTCTTCTAAGTGCGAGCTGTAGCCGACATCTGTGTTGCTGGCGGCGTGGACGGTGCTAGGGTAGAGGAGCCAGGCTATGGAATATATTGATACAACTTACAACCGGAATAATTAGTAATGATTCGTTACATGGCGGTAGTGCATGAGAAGACAACGACAAAGAACAAAACTTAGACAGAACGAACATGTTGGAATCTGTGTGAAGCGAAGCTTGCGTTAGGCAGGTATGAAAAGCTGCAAGTGTGCACGTCTGCCGCGTTAAGAAAACTTTTGCGCGCACTCTCCCTCACGTACGTGCTACGCAGTGTGAGAAATCTGACGTAGACTTGTGTTGCTTCGTTTTTTATTGTTTGTCTTAAATATTGAAAATAGTCCCCTGTTGTCGGTATGCGGGCCAATATGGAAATCATATTCATCTCAAAGCGCTTAATATGAAATTACGGCATGCTCTTTAAATTGGAAATGAAAGCTAGCTGATTGCATTAAGTATATCTATGCAGTTTATTACTCGGAGATACACCTGCCGTAAATTGCCTCGAATAGTTAAGTTCTACATAGCCTTCGTCAAACTACCATTCTGTGTGTGTGTGTGTGTGTGTGTGTGTGTGTGTGTGTGTGTGTGTGTGTGTGTGCGTGTGTGTGTGTGTGTGTGCGTGTGTGCGTCTGTGCGTGTGTGCGTGTGTGCGTGTGCGCATGTGCGTGTGTGTGCGTGTGCGCGCGTGTGCGTATGTGTGTGCGTGTGCGCGTGCGTGCGTGCGTGTGTGTGTGTGTGTGTGTGTGTGTGTGCGTGCGTGGGGGGAGGGTATGTGTGTGTGTGCGTGCGTGTGCGTGTGCGTGCGTGTGCGTGTGCGTGCGTGCGTGACTTACACCCGTCCTAAGCATAATGAAACCAACCCGCCGTGGTTGCTCAGTGGCTATGGTGTTGGGCTGCTGAGCACGAGGTCGCGGGATCGAATCCCGGCCACGGCGGCCGCATTTCGATGGAGGCGAAATGCGAAAACACCCGTGTGCTTAGATTTAGGTGCACGTTACAGAACCCCAGGTGGTCAAAATTTCCGGAGTCCTCCACTACGGCGTGCCTCATAATCAGAAAGTGGTTTTGGCACGTAAAACCCCAAATATTATTATAATGAAACCACCTTGGTGCCAGCGGAGGGTCGTAGCGATGTAAGCACCCTACGGAAAGTGTGTAGTATTGCAAAATTATAGCGAAAGGGTGTGGCCAAGGGCAGTAGTCCATGCTGTGCGCCTTAAGCCCTTCCATCAGCGCCAACGAACTCGGGGACTTTGTTTCTTTGTTATTTTTCTTTAGTGCGTGTGCATTAGTCTTTTTTTTTTGCACTCGTGTTGGACAATGATTTTTAAGAGCGGGTAACTGACACGTGTACTCGTTTATCCTTTTTCCGGGGACCGCAATTTCAATAGCTAACAGGTTAAAGCTATCGCTCAGAGCAAGACACGCCTGGATGATTCGGAACTTACACAAATGTTATCGTTGTTTCTATCTGTGGAGTGTGTTCTCGCTGAAACTTCTGTGATCAGATTGTGTGCGCGACGCAGATAGGATTGCACTTTCTTGAAAGTGTACAAGCCCGAGCGATTACGCTGAACCTTTGACGAGTCGTGTATGAAAGCCGACGCGCGTAACCCGCAGAATCACATTTCCGACGATCGCCGACTCCGCTCGACGCTATCGTTGTCCTTTGAATGTCATTTACTTTTAGGCGCCCGCCAGTTCGCCCAATAAAGAGTTAGTTTTGCGATACACACCTTCTACTACTGCCTTCTACGCCTTCACTACTACGTGACATTATTATCCCGACTGGCTTTAAGAAATGCTGCAAGTTCAAGGCACTGGATGGCACTGAGGACGACGTCCCGTGTGGCGGTGAGGACGCCTGCGAAGCATCTGACAGAGTCGAGTCGTCTGGCACTTTTGACGAAGATGGAACTTGTGGAACCCTCTAGCAAAATTAGTTGCTGTGTGTACGTTATGTAAACGTGTGTGCTGTACAATATTTCCTTTCTCCTTTAAATGGTATACATGAAATTATATTGAAAAGTTGATTTATTTATTTCTTGGCAAGTTCAATAGATTAGGGCCGATTTACAGTCTTGTTCGACCTATTTCCGAGTGATTACGATATGTGTTCTTCACCTAATTCACCAGCTTTGATTTGATCACCGCCACACCATGCACACCCCTTCGACAGTGGTAGAGTTACGCAATAGTAAAGGCCGTTGATTTGCACGAATATCTATCATTTCGGTGACTAGCTGGGCCACTTGGGATCAGTGCGGGCTCCGTGCTGGGCTGAAGAACGCTTTTATTGGCCGAAAATCCGTCAGACTGCCGAACAATACATTGCCAGCTGCATGGCGTGTTAGCGTCATAAACGCCGGAACGTTAGCTCCCACGGGTCAACTTCAGCCTCTGCTGCCGCCAAGTTTTCCTTTTGAGCAGGCTGGCATTTACATTCTGGGCGCTTTTCCTCGATCCTCCGTGGGTGACCGCTCGATAGTTGTATGCGTCGCCTACCATGCCCGTTACAGCGAGACGGCAGCCATACCTTCCGCCACTGCAATAGCGGTCTCCCTTGTCTCACTCCGTCATCCTCCGGCATGAGTCACCTCGAGTGATAATCACCGCCCGTGGCCGTCACTTCAACACAGATGTGATGAAAGTACTGCGCTGGCGTTCTTCCGACATTCGACGCCCAACCATCCCCAAACCAATGGCCTTACAGAGCGTGCCAATCGAAAGCTTATCAACATGATCGCAATGAATGTCCTGTCGGGACCACAAGAATCGGCATGCGATTCTACCATTTATGACGTACGCTTTCAACACTACGAAACACGAGACGACTTCCTACAGCCCACACTTTCTTTTGTATGCACGCCCCCCTCGTTGTACTCTAGACCCAGTCCTCCCTTTGTCGACTACTGGCAGTCATTCTATAGCTGAAACACTCACCTGCCGAACAGGCTCGTAGGCTAGCTCATCTGCGTACTCTAGATGCGCAGAATGCATCAAAAGCAAGATACGACAGCCACCACCGCCTCGTCACTTATGCCGTGGCGACTTGGTCTGGTTGTGGAGGCCAGTACGAAAATGCGGTCTATGCGCAAAGCTTTTGGCACACTATTATTGCCATATCCTGGTACTCGACCGCCTCAGAGCGGTGAACTATAGCATAATGCGCCTCACCACCAACGGCCGGCGTTCTGCCCTGACTAAAACAACGCATGTCACCAGGTTAAAGCGATGCACTCAGCGCGAGGCCACCTGACTCGCCCAGCGATCTTTCTCTAAGCAAGGAGCTGTGTAATCGCGCGTTATTACGTGCGAAGCAGGAGGGACGGAGAGACAGAAGAGGAGGAAGAGGGATACATTGTTTTTCGGCCTGGCTGCCTCGTCCAATCGAACGCTTTCGCGCCGAGCCTTCGGAATAAATGTATCATACTTTGTAACAATATCATGAGAGCTTAAATGGCTGCAGCTTCTTGGGACTGGGCAACAACTTCGAAGGTCAGAGTTCACAGCTTTCTAAATTAGATTAACATATTGGAAGTCATACAAGAAATTTCTGCACTTATTCTCGCACTTGGGTGACGCTGCGAATAATGGATAAAATATGTGGAAATATATGGCGCACAATAATCTCCAGATGAATAAGCAGTGCACGTATTAAACTTTCAGCAGCTCCCAATCATGAATCTACTGCATCACATTCCGGCGGCAGTAAGTACTTTTCTTAGAGACAGCGCGACTGTGTTATATGCACGTTACGGAACTGTGGTTAAGAATTACACGCAATGAAGTTATTTTTTAACTTTTATTAGGACCCTTCTTAATTGTATTGGCGTCGACATGAAATTCTCGTAGGCATACATGTTAGAGGGGATGAGAATTCCTCTCTTGCTTGAATTGGCATGAGTAAGTTCAGATAGCGTTTCACTTCTAGCTATTATTACATGGACGCGACGACTCTCCCAAAGCGCTTCAAGGTTTGGGTTACTGCAAACGTTGGTCTGTAGTGTTTGTGCGCAAGCAAAGACCACCGAAATACAGCTGCTACACCAGAGTAAACAGTTTAAGACGAAGTCTTTAAATACTCCCCCAAGATGTATTTTCATAATGAGAACGTTCTCACGGGTAGTGCCTGAAGTTTTCTGCTGCATAAACATGTTCCTTGATATAAGGGTTTCCAATCAAACCATCGCAGCGGTCATACTAAAGCGAACCTTTCTCTCATTTTTAGTGTGCTGGCTGGAGGATGCTGTCTGGCGCAGTTGGCACGTACCATATATATATATATATATATATATATATATATATATATATATATATATGCAGACAAACACAGCACACAGTGGAAAGAGAGAGGTGGCCCGGCGCGTGAGGTTGGGAACGTGAGCATGGATGCAACTTCTGACACAAACACTCCTTCGCCATCATGAATTCATCACGCCTATTTCGCAATTACATCGTCGTCATACAGGCGTTGTGGTGGCATCGTGGCAATTCCACCGTGGTCAGTTGGTGGTAGATCTTACAGTGTGGTCATCCCATTGTTGTCATGTGGTAATCATCACTCCACGTCGTCATGCCATCGTCGTCGTACTATTGTCGACATGCGTGGGATTTGAACGTTCAGGTGCAGATGCTTTTGCTGTGCGAAGCGTTTTCCAGTGAAAGTGTGCCCAACTAGGTAACGTGCTCTATACTTGCGAATGGTCGCTAATATAGGAACAGCGTACTTCGCAACCGGTAATGAAAGCTTCGCTTAAGCTGATGGCTAACACGTGCGGGATTTGAGCGGAAAACTAAAAAAGCTCTACACGCTTTGAGAAAACTTTCACCTTTCTCCGTTTCCCCGGTACATGTGATGCTTCAAGAAGGTAGGTGCATTTGGCTTCCTCAGAGACTACTAGAAATCCAGTGCCCCACAACTGACGGCAGCAACAAATACCGCTGGAGAATGTAATAACTCAGGACAAATTGTGGCCTTAGGGGAAAGGCAAGCTCAAGTACTGCTCAGATTGTCGGCTCGAAATTAGGAAGAAAAGGAGCTTTAGATTTGTTTATCACATGCTTTTCGTCGAGGTCTTATGAACTTACAAGCTGGGTTTTGTTCTTCCAATCATTACGATTATCTTTACCTATTTTGATATCGCAGTAGGATAAAAGACATTACGTGGTAGGCAATAAACCTTCCAAGGGTTAGCTGCCTCGCTGCTTCTGAACTGGCTAATCATACCCCACCACATAGGGTGTGCCGCGCACGACTGTGTTGTCTCTTCATCGGAAAAGGAAGCACGTGAAGGACAGTACTGCAGGTGCTTATAATGACGGGTTGCTGGCCCATTCAAACTCCGTGAACGGGATCAACAGCTAGTACCTTGTCTTTCAATTGAAACACATGTAGCGGTTCACCTGTTCTTCGCCTGCCTTCACAATACGCAAGCGCCTGGAGCAGCGAGCGCCTGAAATTAGGGAGATATACTGCACAAGTATAACCTTAAAACAATATTCCGTATGTATTCGCAAAACATCAGTTTTGCTAGTTGACATGGACTAGACATTTTGACAGGTAGCATTTGTCTAATTTTTCACCTTCTTAGCAGCCAGCCTTCGCTTCATACTATTGTCACATTTACCTTCGCTGTTGTTGACTTTTTGGTTGTTCATCTTTTAACAGCTTCTTTTGATGCTTATGAGTTCTCATTTTGTTTATCAAATGGCTGTCAATTCGTACACCTGGCAAGTACCACTTCAAATTACTTTTCTCCTTGGCTAGCTGCTCATTCTCGTTTTCGTTCTTTTTCTTAACGCCAGGGAGACTGTAGCCACGCCACGTTGGCTGAATATAATATTTTGACGCTTTTTTCATGCATATATGTCATCCCTAGGAATTTAGATGGCTGCATAATTAACTAGAACGCAACACGATGGAAAAAGCAGAACAAGGAAACTTTTGGGCCCTTGGCCAACAACGGCCTTGCAGAAGAGCGCTTTAAAAGCACTAAAGACTTTTTTTGAAGACAGCGGCATCGTTGGACGTTATTAGTGCTTTCATTGTTCTGTTCATTTGAATGTCACTCTATCTATCCATCTGTTTGGGAATTATGTTATGTTGACTGCTTTGTTGTGACTGTAGGTGCTAATATATTTACACGATGTATATACCACCCGCTGACTTGACAATGTGTTATTAGGCGACGGTATCGTTTGTACTCTTGAGACTTTCGACTACATAGGTGTGGAGACATTTGCCATGTATATTGTATGTACCCGCTGACCCGCTGAGTGTTATTAGGCGACAGTGTTATTAGGCGACAGTATCGTTTGTACTTTTTAGACTTTCGACTACATAGGTGTGGAGAAATAGGTGTGCTTATCAGTTATCAGTTATCAGTTATCAGTTAAAGTTATCACTCGAACACATGGCTTTCGGCGGAAGAAAAGAATAGGAAGTAACGCATCCGAATGCCAAGCGATTTAATTGACTTCTCATGAGCGCGCGGACTTTCGCCTTCATCCTCTTTGGTGTATTCTAAAGTGACTATCAACTTTTTGTTTGAAAGGCCTTGCCTCAGTTAAAATCCGTCACTCAAAAATCATGTTACGGGAGAAAGACATGGTGGCTATCTCCACAATTTTTGATAGTTGGTCAACAGAAATCAGGATGCCGCGATTGCCAGCCACTCTCATTGTTCTCATTGGTGGTGTCATGGTTGATGGTAACTATGTAAAATATAGCAGCTGTAGTTATAATGGCTCTTAATAGCCCAAGCTGGCATCTTTGAACCGGTTTGCGTTATGGGCATATTTCGCAGTGGGTGACGTAAGAGCGAACACTCTTACCTACTTTGGGCCACCAGAAACTATCTTGTACTTTTTTGAGCGACGCTAGTTAACGATACCGTCCGCCTTCATGTTTTTTATGAATGGTGTGAAGAATTCTACGCCGCAACAAAGCATGGATGACTAGAAGTTGTTCTTCATCTTGCCATTTATCCTTCCACTGACGACGATATAATGTTGCGTCTCACACGACAAATTTGCCGGTCTTGTGCGCATCCGCAAGTGAAGCTACGACAGCCGACACATCAGTGTCCTGGCGTTGGTCTTGGTTGACGACTTTCTGTAAAAGTAATATGCGGGCTTCCTTCATTCCAGATGAGTCGTTCCCACTAGAATTTCGCGACAATGCATCAGCCACTTGGTTCAAAGCACCGGTGCGATGTCGGACGCGGCAGTCATACACTTGGAGTCGTCTTATCAGCTTGTGTACCTATGCTTCAGGTGCTGGTTTCAGAACATCCATGAACTTGCTGCATTATATGATACCACCGTGAACTATTGAATCAGCAGATAGAGTCTAAATGTGTCGTCAGCGCTCCACACGAGGGCTCATTCTAGCTCATTGGAGTGGCAGTGTTATTCAGCATGAAAGTTCTCGGCTGGCACAGGCGACAACATGCTTCGCACCATCTGGGTAGCCCTGCACTAGTACTGCTCCGAATTCAACCTGGCAAGTGTCTGTGGGCACATCTGTGCTGCAGTCTTCATTAAAGTGCCTCACTACAGGGCAGTCGTCAGCTGACGGCTGAGCGATTGGAACGCACATTTCTGTGGTTGCCTCCAGAAAACTGCGCTTAATCTTCGAGCAGGTGTCGAGCAGCAACTGTCCGGGGGAAGTTACCAACAAGCTTTCGTAGGTAAGACACGCTGCCCAAAAACGATTGCAGCTGTTTAACGCATGTCGGAGTGGTGAAGTTCGCAACGGCTGATGTCCTTCCAGGGAGAAGCTGAACACCTTTCTGAGGGATAGAGTAACAACGATGCAAGATGGCTGTAAGTCCAAATTGAAATTTGTCATGCTTTAGTAGCAATCTGGCGTTGTAGAGCCTCCCAAAATTTCGTCCGATTTCCGAGGATGTTCTTCTGTTGTGCCCTCAACTAGAACAACATCTAGGAACACGACACAGCCGTGATCGTTAATTGTGCCTACCAAGGTCTTCATAGCGCGCTGGAACGTGAACAGAACTGTTCGTAAGCCGAATGCCATATGGTTGGACTTGTAAAGCCCTTATGGTGTACGGAACGCCGCTTTATTGTTTTTTTTTTTGGTGATATTGCTTTTCCAGAATCCAGCTCGCAAGCTTAACGATGGAAAGAATCCTGCATTCCTTACAGTATCAATGACATCATCGATGCGGGGCAGCGGGTAGCATTCCACTGAAGTATGCTTGCTGGCTTATCTATATTCAACACAGAGCCGCACATTTCCATTTCTGTTGTGAACAAGGCCAACAGGTTTGACCCAACGAGTACACCATGGTCTAATAACGCCGGCAGCTAGCATCTTACACACTTGTTCAGCAATGACACTCCGTTCACGTTCGGCCTATTGTCGCAGTAGTACACGCATAGGTGGATAGATGTCGGTCGGAATGTGGTGCTCAAATAAGTCTGTACTGGGAAGTTGTACATTTTTGTCGGCAAACAGGGCGCTCTGTTTCTTGAGAATGCTACGAAGGGCCTTCCTGCGGGAAGGCACACCTCTCTGTGGGTCAGTCTGTTGCGCACACAAGGTCGTGTAGCGGAGCCTAATTTTACCGCCCTCAATGCTCAACGGCACGTCGTTGGTACGGTTGTAGTCCACGCCAAGAATGATATCCCGAGGCAAGTGGTCGAAGACCGCGATTATGCCTAGACAATTTGTACCATCCGCTGTATGTACCCGCATGTCAATGGCGCCTCCTCGCGTTACCTCCTCGCCTCCTCCTCCTCCTTGCCTCCTCGCTCCTCGCCCTTGTGAGGCCTTCTTCGTAGGCCTCACAAGGGCGCCTGCGTCCAGGGATGGATGAGTGGGAGGGGTGTGCAGCCGAAGCGGCGCTGAAGGCTCAGCGCCGGTATCTGGAAGCGCTGTCAGCTCGATACCGTAGGTGCGAATTGACACCAACGACAGCATGCTGCTCTGGTATCGCATTTGCTGTCTTGTAGCTTGCAACCCATTGCTAGAGCACTGGTTAGCGTCACCAACGGAGGAGTTCCCACACTGCAGCAATGGAGCTCATGAGGTAGCACACGGCTGCGTTATGGCAGCCCAACTCCGTGTAGCTATGTCCCGTAGCACTAAAGCTTTGTGGGCAAAAGCGTCAGGGGCTGTCTCTAACGCATACACGGACAAGACACCAACATGCGTGTGGTCGCGGATGACATCTACGACATACTGGTTGACAGCTCAGGAAGCCCAAGTGGGGTACAGGTGCCAA
This sequence comes from Dermacentor variabilis, assembly GCF_050947875.1. Lineage (NCBI taxonomy): Eukaryota > Metazoa > Arthropoda > Arachnida > Ixodida > Ixodidae > Dermacentor > Dermacentor variabilis. The sequence continues at coordinate 136,173,321 of NC_134570.1, read as the reverse complement.
GTAGCCGCAGCCTGCCGTAAATGTATTCGTCTGTCTTCATCTGGAGCTCGTCGGCGTGACCACATGTTCATAAAGCGAGTTCATAAAACAATATCTTTACGGCAAAATTAACCACCCCAAATGACACTTAGCAGGAGGAAAGTGCCTCGTAGAATCGTTGCTATTCGCTAACGTTTTTTCGTGCCTTTGTTGACATGGACGTGGTCCGGCTTCACTTCTGAGGCGTCATCTTGATTCCAGAGGTTTTTTACCCTCCTTAGTTCAGCCAGCATGGTAATTAGGGGAAGTACATGGATTTGCCTAAACGTTGTCCTTCTGGCTTTAAATGCCTCTTCGACTTTAAACATTCGTAATTATCAAGAAAGCACTGTGAAGGAAATAATTAAATTAACATTATTAACATGACCCACCGGCAGGATTCTAAACGAGGATCTCCGGCACAGAAGCACCACATTGAAACCACGACGCCACGGACGCATGCACCGCCTAGTGGCACAGAACGCCCTTATGAATTTCTTGCCGATAAGCCAGCGTCATGCGTCGCTTGACGACTCACAATTTGGACACCTGGACAGGTTCAGCCGCTAATAAAAGCGATTGCGCGTGTTCGCAGAGCTTTCTGCAATACCGGGAGGGAAAATCCCGAACTAATTAAATTATTACACTCCGTACCCGCCGTGGTTGCTCCGTGGCTATGGTGTTTGGCTGATGAGCACGAGGTCGCGGGATCGTATCCCGGCCATAGCAGCCGCATTTAGATGGGGGCGAAATGCGAAAACACCCGTGTACTTAGATTTAGGTGCACGTTAAAGAACCCCTGGTTTGTCTAAATTTCCAGAGTCCTCCACTGCGACGTGCCTCATAATCAGAAAGCGGTTTTGGAACGTAAAACCCCATAATTTAGTTTTTTTATTACACTCCGTGGTGTGATTTGTCTTTTTTGACAGTTCCACTGGCAGACCGCACTCACAGAGCGGAATCACTGCCATGTTTTTTATCTTTCGCCATGTCCAATGTTAAACGAGCTTCTGCTCCCACTTTATTACAACGCGTTCTTAAACCACGGAGACGGCGTCGTAAATATACGGGATCAACCATTAGGAACTTGTACTCAGCGCTGTAAATGTGACCCTTCTAGCATCAAAAGCCCTGTCATTAGATCAAAATCCCCCTAACTGCATCCTTTCACTTAACAGTTACAATATTATAACCATAACCGACTCCCATAGAGTTTGAAGTCAACTGCCATTGGAAAGGGCAAAACGGCGCGCACTCGTCTTAAGCATCATAAGCATGGCTTACATAAGAACACATTTGCTTTTAGTCACAAGGATTAATTTTGTACAATCATTTATTCATCCTAAAATAGGAGTATGAGAGATGGCCTTCAGGGAAGGCCTCCAAGCACGCTTATCAGTACAACGGCGTAGCCACAAAGCCACCACGGCACATAAAGAGCATTGTAGCAGTGAAACAGAGGAAGCTCACGGTCACAAGGAAATAAACCTTAGTTGAATCCTTTGCTTGAGTTGGCAACTCAGGCGTGGTAGGAAAGAATATTTTAAAAGCTCTTTAAGTATAAATTATATTCTGTCCATTCCCTTGCTGCACAGCATGTTTGCTTAATAAGGTAACAGAGCGATTTAGATCATAGAGTGCTCATTATACGGTATCTGCTAGCAACAATCGAGTCGATGGCCGATAACGTGTCACTGGAAGAGTGGCCGTGGGACAGCAGCGATGACGTTGCTAAAGCCTTTCTGCTTCCTTAAGCAGTTGCTCCTAATCTGCCTTGATCTGCCTGGTAAACAGCCCCTGCAGCTGCATACTGCATGTTTTAACGGATTCCTAGCAGTTAGACATGGTGCTACCACTTTGAACTTCGCCCTACTGAACCACGTAAGAGTGTCACCACTTCGCTACAACAAGCAAAACGGACCGGCACCATCACCAACAAGCCTGCAGTGTATAAATTATCGGCCAACGCAGCCACTCGCCACTGGTCATGGCACAGCAGCCGTAATGTTGCTAAAGCCTTTCTGCTTCCTTACGCAGTTGCTCGGGATCGCCTGCCTTGATTTGTCTGGAGGACATCCCTTGCAGCCGAATACTGCACGTTTCAACGGATTCGCAGCAGCCAGATATGGTACTACCACTTTGAACCTGTGCGCTGCTGAACCACGTAAGAGCGTCACTACTTCGTTACAAGAAGCAAGACGGATCGGCACCGTCATCAACAAGCCTGCAGTGTAAAAATAAACGGCCGACGCATCCACTCACGAGTGGGCATGGGACAGCAGTGATGATGTTGCTAAAGCCTCTCTGCTAACTTACGCAGGCTAGTTATCCATATTCACTCTATTCTAGGTGTACTAGCAGGCGCTGTTTACTGCTCGTCCCATGCCCACACACTTTGGAATGCACACTTGCCAACTGTATTCAGGTTGTAAAATTAATTTTATTGTCACGGGATGTAGAACTTAAGAGGAAGCTTTAGCTCGGGCGCTCCTATCTAAATACATATAAAAGAAGAATTCCTTTTTTCGGCAATCACTGCACCAAATTTGACGAGGTTTGTTGCATTCAAAAGGAAGGTTTAAAATCTAGTGTCGGTTCGTTTCAAATTTTTGATTTAGGTCCTGAAGATTTTAATAAAAATTGCCAAACATCGAAAATTTTAGGAAAACGAAACTATCAAGTTTACAAGTCAGTAGCGCAGCAATGAAAAATGTTAATAGAGTTCTGTGAATTGCATCTAAGGGTACATCTAAAGCGGACAAAATTGATATGTCACACATGAATATGGAAAAAAAGTTTTGTAATATGGAAATTCAGCTTTTACAGAACCCTTGTAAACAGAGTAATAATTTACATAAGATATAAAATAACACATCGAATTTATGCGCTCTAAATGGTCTAATGGATGCCGTTTAAAGAACCGCGATATCTGTTCCTTACGCACAGATATGAATTTGTAAATTACGTGCTTCTGTCTTTTCCGAACTTTCCAATTTTGAAGATCTTTTTAAGAAAATTCAGGACTTAAATCGAAATCACCTTTCCAACTGTCACTAGAATCTAACTTTACTTCACAAATGCAACACATTTCATTAAAATCCGTCGAGGAGTTATCTCAGAAAAACGTTCTTGCCTTCTACGTGTATTTGAATAGGCCGCGTCGGAGTTGGGCCCGAGCTAAAGCTTCCTCTTAACCCTTGCCCTAACAGTAATGAAGGTGCGAGTAATGACGATATATCAGTACAATCAATTATCTTACAAGGACCATGGAATTGCGCCTTGCGGAGGTCGTGGTAACCTTGAGTGAGGTAAAGGCCAGGCAGAGAGAGCTTGAGGCCGGTCAAGAAGGGCTTGAAACGGGGCAAAAGCAGCTCGAGGAAACGGGGTCAGTTGCTTTAGATCGACTGTCAGCTGTCGAACCAAAGACGAGTGGTTCTACAGCATTTCCGGATAGGACTAACGTCCAAAACCTTGCATCCAAGGCTGTTCTTGATGAAAGTTTTCAGCTTCGGACACGCATTGGCGAATATGAAGATCAGTCGCGAAGAGATAATTTTTTATGGTGTTAGTGATGCAGCAGATGAAACATGGGCGAAGTCTGAGCAGAAGGCACGTACGTGAGCTTTTCTGGAATGTCCTATGAAGGCACCGCAAGGGCACATCGCCTTGGAACTTTTGTTTCAAACAAATGCCGACCTATCGCTGTGAAGCTCGCGTTATTCAAAGTTAAAGGCAGCATTAAGACTCCTAGATCAAAACTGAACACTAGCGTGTCTATACAGGAGGAATTTTGCAGAGCAACTAGACTCTCGCGAAGAAAGCTCATGCGCTATGGTATTGCAAGCGACCACAAATATGACTTGCGGTACAACAGGCTGTACGGTAACAATGAATTTTATGTATATTCTGTCGACACTGATGCCGCATGCGAAGTAGAGGCACCAAATGCGTGTGCTTCTGAATATGACGCTTCAACTTCGATTATATGAACTCCATTTTCCGGTTCGGCATAGCAACATGTGACCGCTCAGGTATTACCCAGTTCAGATTACTCGATTCTTTTTACTAATATCAGGAGCATTTTAAGTAAACGTACTTCACTGTCACCTTTAGCCTAAACGTGCCCTGCCGATGTAATTATCCTGAACGAGACGTGGTTGTCCGGATAATTTCACTCTCAGGAAATTTTCACCAGTGAAAAAATAATATTTACAGTTGTGATCAGTGCGAGAGTGGAGGTGGCGGCGTTCTTATTGCCCTATCAAATGAAATCGCTTCCTATAACGCACCCGTGAACAATTCATAAGAATTTGTTTGCACTTGTATTCGTTTGAATCAGAAGGACGTCGTATTTTGCGCATATTACCTACCAGTTGGCGGCCTGGCTCCGGACAGGCCGCCATTGGAATCTGAACCTGGCAACGTTTAACGTTAGAACGCTATCTAGTGAGGCGAGTCTAGCAGTGTTATTGGAGGAATTAGAGGGTAGTAAATGGGATATAATAGGGCTCAGTGAGGTTAGGAGGACAAAAGAAGCATATACAGTGCTAAAAAGCGGGCATGTACTGTGTTACCGGGGCTTAGCGGAGAGACGAGAACTAGGAGTCGGATTCCTGATTAATAAGGAAATAGCTGGTAACATACAGGAATTCTATAGCATTAACGAGAGGGTGGCAGGTCTTGTTGTGAAACTTAATAAGAGGTACAAATTGAAGGTGGTACAAGTCTATGCCCCTACATGCAGTCATGATGACCAGGAAGTCGAAAGCTTTTATGAAGACGTGGAATCGGCGATGGGTAAAGTCAAAACAAAATACACTATACTGATGGGCGACTTCAATGCCAGGGTAGGCAATTAGCAGGCTCGAGACAAGTCAGTGGGGGAATATGGCATAGGCTCTAGGAATAGCAGAGGAGAATTATTAGTAGAGTTTGCAGAACAGAATAATATGCGGATAATGAACACCTTTTTCCGCAAGCGGGTTAGTCGAAAGTGGACGTGGAGGAGCCCGAATGGTGAGACTAGAAATGAAATCGACTTCATACTCTGCGCGAACCCTGGCATCATACAAGATGTAGACGTACTCGGCAAGGTCCCAATTGCACAGCAGTGTGTCCCAATGCTGTGCTACCTATTTTACCCGATGTTGTGGTTTCACGAATGGAACACATTGCACCAATTACTATTATTGGTGAAGGGGTTGCAAAGCTTATTCGTAAAGGAAAGCTTGCATAAGCTGCTGCCATCGACGGCATCAAATATACGTTTCTGATGAGTACATGTTTATATTCATCCCTGGTGTTGTCTCAAATTTTCACACAGTCCCTGCGTAGCGCGTCCCTACCTCACGATTGCAGGATTGTCAAGGTGGTTCGTGTCGACAAGTCTGGCTACGTTAGTAATCACAATAACTACAGACCTATCTTCTTAACATCAATTCCGTGCAAGTGTCTTAAACATATTATTTATTAACACCTTCTTCATTATTTGGAATCTAATTCCTTTTTTACAGATTCACAGCATGATTCTCGCAATGCTCGTTCTCGCGAAACTCAATTAATTATATTCACTAAAGATTTAATTTCTGTTTCGGACCATTCTTCTCTTATTGATTGTATATTTATCGACTTCGCAAAGGGTTTCAACTACGCGTAACATGAACTGTTACTTTATGAGCTGAGTAACCTAATTATTGATAGTGCTGCGCTAAAGTGGATAGAGTGTCTCTTAGGTAATCGGCACCAATATGAAAACGATAATTATCATGACTCTTCTATTTCCCCCGTAACATCTGGTCATGTGCAAAGATGAGTACTAGGACCGCTTCTTTTTCTTAACTATAATAATGACCTTCCCTGTTCAACTACTTCCAAAATAATGATTTTCGCTGATGATTGTGTTTCATACAGAGAAGTTAATAGCCGAAGTGATGTGTGTCCTTTTCCATGTGATCTGAACAATACTGTAACTGATTGTAATACTCGGCTTACGAATCTAAACATTAAAAAATGCAAATGAATGGGAATCGCACGCATAACTAAACAAATCCATCCGAGCTCATACCCCCTTAATGACACCGCACTGACCCGAGTTAGCAAGCATAAGTACCTCGGCGTTCAAATAACAGATGATCTGTCATGGAAGGCGCACATTGAATATATTACTAACGAAGCCAACTGCAGGCTTAATTTCATTCGTGGCAACATTTCTCTTGCCCCTATCTCTTTAAAAATGTAAAATGCTGCTGTACAAGACACTAGCGCGTTCGAAGATTTAGTACGCAGCATCACTATGGGATCCGTACACTAACCCTCTCATTGCAACGCTCGAATCAGTTCGGAATCCCTCTACTAGATATATATTGTGTAATTATTCCCGGCATGTTAATGTCTCAGGAATAGAAAAACACTTATTCTTCCAGATATTTACATACGACGTTGCATATCTCGCCTGTGCACATTTCATAAAATATGTTACACAAACGACACCCTAAAGCTATCTGTATTTACTCCTCCGGTGCACATATCGTCTCGCAGAGATCACAACCTAAAGGTACACGTTGTAAAGTGCCAGACACACCAGTACTTGAAATTTTTCGTCCCAAAAACTGCATCAGACTGGAATCACCTGACCTCCCCTGTCATCACCTTCAATGGTCCTGCGAAATTTAAGAATGCTGTTCACAGTAATCTGCTGTAACCTTTCCTGTTCTTGACTGTTCTTATTGCATTTTTCTCACTCCTCTCGGTAACGACTGACCGGTCCTAAGAGTAATAAAATGAAATGAAATTAAAAGTACCGCACCGCTGGACAAGGCTGTCATTCCGGCTGAGAAGAGTAACCTTGCAGGCCATCACAAGTCCTCTGAATGGCATCTGCTTTAAGTTTAGCTAACTCTCGTTGCTACAACCAGGCAACGTCGGGCTCAACAGACCACTGTGCAGAACACACCACAAGCCGAAGCTGACTGTCGAAGCCGGGCGGACAGTTCAGACGATTCTCATGAACACGGCGGGAATAGACTTCGCCGCGAGGGCCCTCTAGAGCGCGCTGCCGAAAATGGAGCTGCTAGGGAGCCGCTCTTCCAGCTTAGGCTGGGACTGTACTGCTTGTGCTGCGCGGGCTTGCGGCTTTTCTTCACAAATTCGAACGTGTTTCGAGTGCAAAGTGAAGAAGAGACACTCTACTCGAGGAAAGGCTCCCTTGCCTCGTGGGTTAACGGTCTTATGCGAAACAAGGGAAACCTATTCTTCGTATGGGACCCTGCAAACGGACTGACACGGAGGCGCATAACAAACATAGGTACTGCCATTCCTACCATCGTCTAACTGTTTATTTGTTTTCCGAAAACAAGTACTCCTATCACACAGTTCATTTCTTCGCATTCATTCATATGTATTTGCACAGTCATTATGACAGTGGATGCGGGAGGGAAAGAGAGAGGAGACATGAGTCTAGATCCGTCGCCTGCATAATGAAAGATGTCGGGTACCTGCAGTCGCCATCCAAGTTTGTTACCTCCATGTACTGTAGAAGCGCTTTACTCGGTAGTGTCAATTACTGTGGAGCCTCTTTACTACGCCTTCTTTATAGTATCGGTACTGTTTCAAGTAGTGAAAGACCATAATGAAATCAATCATTTGCGTTTCTGGTAGCGTGCTTTTTATGGCCTCACTTAATGTTTAAGTTGCTTATTTTATTGTTTTGTTAATCAGGAGCGTGAGCACTGAGATTTACTTGGTAACATTACGACTGATTTGTCATTAAAGAAACTGTTTCACGTATGTGGAATTGGAAAGGAATTATGAGCGGTTTCTCTATAGTGAAGCTACATACGTCACACTTTTACTTCATTTCCACCAAAATGCATCATCCATGGATACTTGCCATGCACATTCTACGCGATTACATTTTGCTTGTGGTCATAACGTCACCAGGTTCCTTAGGAAACGGTGAGTTTTCTCTGGATATTCATGTGAGCACTATAGTAGTGCTTCCCCATTTTTCTAGTGCTACAGAAATACTCCTCATGTGCATCTCTTTCAATTGTTCAATTAGGATAAATCCAGGAGTTTTACGGGCCTAAACCGAGATATGATTGTGAGACACACCGTAATGGGGGACTCTGGATTATTTTCGATCTCTTAGTGTTTTTCAACGTGCAGCCAATGCAAGGTATACATGGGCTTTCATGCATTTCCGCACCGTTTAAATGCGGCCACCTTTGCCGGGGTTTGATCTGGCGCCTTCGGCCTTAGCAGTGCAACGCAAAGCCACTACGCCGCAACAGCATGTAGTTAATTTCTACCTTACATTCTTGGCCTAAGAAAAGGCGGGGTAAATGGTATGTAGGCATATAAAATATTATACGTGGTGCATTTATTATTTACTGATAGTGCAGAGCACGTCAAGCAAACTAGTGGCTGCCCCGAATGCACTTTTAGAAACTTCCAGGGGTTTGTCTTCATAGGGAAACAAACATCTACGTTAGCAACGACCCAATCAAACTGCTGTTTTAAGGATAAAAGTATGTAACTTTCTTTTACTAGGATCACTAACTGAAATTACATTAGAAGCCTTTCACGGTTCCCTAAATTGAAGAAGCTCTGAAAGAATGAAGTGTATTCTAGAAACTACCTTCGACGTTCGAAACAAGAAGTGCGTTTTCGAAAGCTAAAGAACGAATGCCGCACATATATAGAGGTTTGAGGGCACGCATTATAACTGTTTGGTCAGCGCCTTCAATAAACAAAAAAGAGGGAAGTTCGTTAAGTACCTTTTTTTTATTTATGGGTCAGTAAATCACCGCCCCGACTCTTTCAAATTGTGTTAACCTGAAAGAATGAAGTAGAAGAGCTCAAAACGTGACGTCTTCGGGCAACATCCTAACGCCGGTGTCTAAAGGCCATAGTTTCTTGGAAAACTTACTAGAAGGAACTCGGGTGCTGGAGACTACAGGAGCTGTAAGTAATTAGGTTCAGCACGCATTCGAATAATGCGTAGTGCACAGATTTGCATAAAATTTGCAATTAAGGCTTCAAATGCCTTTACGGCGTTACATATTCAACACTTTCAATAAAGCTTTGTATGAACAATGCATTCATCTGCAATGATTAAATGTAAATGTTATGGTATACAGAGCCTAACTGCCTTCATTAAATTAGTAAAATATAACTGCTTGAAAAGTTTCATGAATAAAAAGCGATAAATGATGGGACAAGAAAGCAAGTAGTCACAAGCACGAGGATTATGCAAATGGACGTAGTAACCATTATTCCCAAGGTGGATGAAGGTCTGCTGCGACAAGGCTCCTAGTAACATTAATCAACAACTCTTATTGGAAACTGTGTTTCGTGGAGGCGATGGCGTGCACGCTCGGGTGAGCATCACCGGAGTAAGAAGTCAAGTAAAGCCAGTGTACAGATCCAGGAGCAGAGCATAAATTTATGAAAGCGATTGCGACGTTGTTTATCGTGACGAAGGGCCACTAACTTATTCACCGGATGCCACAGTAGGAAAGGTTTTGGATTTGTCATAAGGTGGCCCAACAGCAATATAGGCTTCCTTACTTGGGAAAGGAACATTTAGGACGCAGTTTGGGACGCAGGAACAAATTCAGAAACCTACTAATCCTTTTACCACTTCCTTAACTTACGGGAAATGTCCTTCATCCCTAATTAAAGCCATGTATCGATCACGCAATCAAACGTTTCCTAAAGCTCCTTTCACCCGTGCTCACAGTTTTCGTAATGAAATAAACGAGGCCATCTGTCATGAGTTTGAAAAGTCCGTAGCCAGTAGAATAAAGAAAGTTTGTCAAATATTTTTTTTACACACTGAAGTATTACAATACAAAGATGAGGAAGCATTCTTCCATTCCTATTTATCTGTAAAATACTCAGACACGAGCATTAAATGTGACTTGGACTCGTAACGCTTACACGCAAGCAACGGAACAGCAATGCGAAACACTTTTTAACGGGATTTCGTTATGGGCACCGCATCGCGAGAAATCCGGCTTCGGCGTCCCGCCTCCAGCATCGACCATCGTTTGGGCATATATAACCACGCATACACAGCCACGCAGGCCCTCAAATTAAGGCAACGAAGTTACTGAACTAATTGAATTTCTCAAGTTAAAATGCGTCAAAAAAGCGCAAAGTACACTTACCCACAACGTACTGACGTGATAGCATCAGACTGTAATTTGAATACACGAGAAAAGATAATCCTGCTACGAAAAAGTCGGAACGCAAGCCCCTTTTACAGTGTTTCTGCCAGTCATAGGCCGGCCATGGCCTCCGCTATAAGGCGGCTCGCCCGGTTCCTTTGCAACACCTCCAAATGGCGCTTGCCTCCACCGCATCAAGGTCCAAGTAAGAGGCCGCAATTCTACCAGAGAGCTCGCCTTCCTACATAGCTTTCGCCGCCAGCGTTTCCCGGTGAAAATTACGGTTACCCGCCGTGGTTGCTCAGTGGTTATGTTCTTGGGCTACTGAGCACGAGATCGCGAGATCAAATCCCGGCCGCGGCCGCCGCATATCGTGGGGCGAAATGCGAAAGCACCCGTGTGCTTAGATATAGGCGCAAGTTAAGTTCGACCCAGCTGGTCGAAATTTCCGAAGTCATCCCCTACGGCGTGCGTCATAATCAGAAAAGTGGCCTTGGTACATTAAAACCCTATAATGAGATTAGAAGATTACGGTTACGTAAGCTGGAGTTGCCGTGAAGCTTGAGACGCAGTCAGCAGTCTGAATGCTATCGCGTTCACTCTTAAAGGCGAAGCTTAAGCGTCCTCCAAATTGTGTTGCTTCAAGTTACGCTCGCGTCTCGTCACTTGACAGCTACAGGTGACACGATTCACGCGCACGCGATTATCACATGTGCAAACAGTCACGTGAAGCGCTCGTCCAAGGCCACATAGTAGGTTGAACAGGGTCGTACAGGGTCAGAAATGAGGCAAAAGAACTTGACTTCGTGGCTGCCTTACGGTGGATGCAGGATCAATAAAGCCATTATAAGGGCTAAACAGTAACGGGCATGCCAAGATATACTGGAAGAGTGAAGAAAAACAACTAGCAAGCTTACCAGCAAGTATGCGACCTGTTTTGTGAGCAACAGAGTCACAAAGAACGTCAACCAGAAAGTCGGATAGGCTGAGATAATCTCATAGGTGGCGCAAATGAAAGGAAACCTGCCAAGAGTAGATACTTGAGAGGAAAAAACGAAATCGGGAAAGAAACAATTTATGATAACTTAAAGGAAACTTTCTGGCCTTTTCGAGGCGAGATCAGGATGCCTTAGAACACACATTTATAAAGCGAGATATAAGAACGAAGAAGGTGCATGTGCCTGCTGCGGTGAAGCTAAAGAATTGACAGAGAATGTTTTAATAAAATGTGAAGAAATCTGCCCAGCAATTGAATTAGGAATTACTGGCATCCTTGAAGCCTTTTGGGTTCAGCAAGAGCAGGGGGAAAGTAAACATGTCCGCAATGGAGATTAGTAAGAGGCGATAGGAACATTCGTGGAAGAAAAGAGGGGAAATGACAAAAAACGGATGCTTACACAAACAAAGTGCACAATAGGGGTTCAAAAACCTTGCTTAGGGGAAATCATCGGGTTCTTTTTGTCCCTGTGTTTTTTAAACATATATTGGAAATTAGGCAATAAAGTAACAAGACCTTGGTAGCGCCACACACCGTTCCGTTCCAAGGCGGACGCTCACAACATCCATCCAACCATCCACTAAGGGACATGTCCAGAGGGAATATATCCTCCCTCTAGACTTGGTTGAGTTGAGAATAGTTAAGAGGAGGGAAAGGAGGCAGAGAAGGGGTAGACCCGACGCAGTCGTGACACGAGTTAATCGGCCTGCTTAGCATGCGGCGAGGCCGAAACAATCTACCATATTCTTTCTTCCTGCCCGCCTTCTCCAAAGAGAAGTCTCCTCTCTACGCCTCATTGCGGCGCCTCGGTCTCCCAGCGATCCTTACATCCAAGCTACTGTTTCCCGGCCGCCACCACGGCTGCGCCTTCAGGCCCCTACTTACCTTCCTGGAAGACACGGGGACGTTGTGTAAATTGGAAATGCGCCGCATAGCTACAGCTTACACTGGTACCTCACGGTACCGGGCTCTGCAATTGCCTCGACCTTCTCTGTCTTCTCTCTTTTCTTTCTTCTTTATATCCTCCTCCCTTCCCCAAGGCGCCAAGTTGTGCTCCCTAACGTACTGCAGAAAGTAGCGCCTCTTCCTCTTGACAATCATACACAAAGGAGTTAATGACACCCATTGCACCCTTTGCTCTCATAGATGGTGGGAGGGCGGAAAGGGAAAAGGTAATTTGAGAAGTCGAGCAAACGCAGCTACTACACTCGCGGACAACTTTCTGTGGCTATAAAGGTAAAACTACGGCGGCTAAGCGCACACAAATGAGAGCGGTTCTGAAAACGGTCCTGCGTTTAATCCACGTTAGTCTAGGCATGGGAAGCCAAAACATTAACGCCTCATTAATAACACTTAATAAGACAGAACACAGCATTGAGTACAAAAGTTAACTTAATTTGGCGGATTTTCCCTTCTGCGTGTGGAGAAACGCGAAACCATCGCACATGGAAGCTGCATAGATTCAGCATCTGTTCCGAGCAGCCAAAAGCACTGCCAAACACTGCCGGACTATTTGGCGCGGTAACTATGTGCAGCAGCCACGCGCCCGTAGCTTTTCCTTATAGCCACAGAAAGTTGTCCGAGAGTATAGAACCGACAGCGGTTGCGCACAAACTGGATAAATTTAAATTTGAGGTACGGTACGGTTTGTTTCTGCTAGTTCCGAAAAATAAACATGCAAATTTTTCACGTGGACAACAGACGCAAGGCATACACACGCAAAGCCTCATTAAATCACCGTAGAGACTAGGCGACACTAGGGAAACGAGCACGCGTCAAATCAACACTTGTGTGCCCGCTGCGGTGGCCCTGCGTTTATGACATCGCTCGAGTTCGAGGGTTCAATACCGACCTCGGCAGCCACATTTCGATGGGAGCGAAGGAAAAGATCCTTGTGCTCATAGATTTAGTTGCACGTTGAAGAAGACGAGGTTGTAAAAACTAATCTTGAGTCCGGCACTGCGGCGTGCCTCATAATACGATGGTGGTTTTGGCACGTGCAACTCAGTCATTCACTTAAAGTTTAACGCTTCTGCCACGATGGAATGTGCCATGCAAGGTAATGACAATGCTCAAGCCTCAGCGAGGTTATGAAAAACGGCACACTACAACGCCTCAATCAAACCAATCTCCCTGATTGATCTGTGCACTCCGCAGCGCTGAAAGCAAGGGAACGTTTAAAATCAACTCAGTACTCTCATATTCGAATAAATGTTGAAGTAGTTAAACATTCTCCATCAGCATCGCCGCAAATTATTGTCAAAGCAAACCGCAAATATATCTTCGCGTACATCGATTCCCACAGTGCGTGAGATCAGCATAATTTTTATTTTGCACTTATCTTTTAAAATACATCTGCTGTGAATGGATTCCTTTTTTGCCATTTTTTTGGGCGCTGCAATTCTAAAAGCCTCCGAGGAATAAATTTGTCGAGAAACAGATTTGTCAAATGCCGGGTTTGAGCAACTTTCGCGTTTGAATGGTTCAGCGTCTACCTTGAGGAAAACACATGGCTTACATATACATAAATGTATACGGAACATGCTGGCGACAACGGGAACATAGTGAGTGCGCGATCACAGGTGCGTATTACAACTGTTCGACAAACCGAAGAACATCACAGAACTGACTCCTTCCCTTGTCAACTGCTTTCAATGTCTCCGGCGCGCACAACGCTGCGCTTAACTGAAGATGTCTTTGTTTGGTTGTCAATAATTTGAGCGTCCCATTAAAACTTGTAAAACTTAGGCTCCGCAATGTTTGGCTGCAACAGCTAATTAGGTTTTCATATTTCAGCTTTTAAAACGAAGCTTTCTTTGCCTCATCCTTCGACTTTCCCACTGGTGGTGCAACTGCTGTGGGCTGCTGCTCTCCGGTGCGCCGCTAACGTCGGCCACTTGAGGACGTAATTAAGACGCACGGCAATAGCGGTGGCCGCGCCGGGACGTGGGCGAGACGTGGCCGTGTCACAAAAACAAAAACGTCGGTCTTTTAAAGCGTCATTTGCGTCATGCATTATCAGACATAAAACTTCTCGAGTACAAATCACTCATCAGATCGAAACTAGAATATGCAGCGCCCATCGGGCGCCCGCACCAGGTATGCTTAAGAAACAAACTAGAGTCTGTACAAAATCCTGCCACTAGATTCAGCCATTCTTCATATTCATACGACGTAAGCATCTCATTCCTAAAACGTAAAACTGATCTTGCTAATCTTCCTGTGCGTCGCCGCTTCGTCAGTCTTTGTCTGTTTCACAAATTGTTCCACAGTTCCCTCAATCAAGCACCGTGTATCATCCCACCGGTGCGCATATCTCCCCGTACTTCCCATACTTCCTCAATCGCACGCGCGCGCGAAATCGCCGTGGTTGCTCAGTGGCTATGGTGTTGGGCTGCTGAGCACGAGGTCGCGGGATCGAATCCCGGCAACGGCGGCCGCATTTCGATGGGGGCGAAATGCGAAAACACCCATGTGCTTACATTTAGGTGCACGTTAAAGAACCCCAGGTGGTCAAAATTTCCGGAGTCCTCCACTACGGCGTGCCTCATAATCACAAAGTGGTTTTGGCACGTAAAACCCCAAATATTATTATCATTATCAATCGCACGCGCACGTGCTCGCACCCCTACTTTTGCGGCCTCATTTTTTCTTCGCACAGCAGTGGACTGGAATGGCCTTCCCCGTGACATTGCAGCCATCACGTGTTCATCAACTTTTGCGGACAACTGCATTTGTTTGTCATGAAGCTCACTCTCTGTAACCTTTATTTGTAAGACCGCCCCTTATGTAATACCCCCTAACCGGGGTCTTTAAGGTAATAAAGGGAAGTCAAGTGAAGACATAAAAGGCATGCGCTGTCGGTGTTTTCTTTCATGAGATTTGTTTATGAGCTGTCATTCTCAAAATTCCGAGCAATAATTTTGTAAGGTATCTAAGATAATGCGTGCGCCCCGTTGAGGGCCTGCGTGTTTGTGGTTCAGAGTGATTGTCGAGACACTCGCGGCGTCTACACCGGTTCTTCTGCGACATGCGGCCCTCGACACTATCGCGTTAGTACAGCACAGGAGTGTGGCACCAAGGAGAAACGCCCAGAGAAGCTCGTGTCAAGATGTACGACGCTGGATGGATGGATGGATGATATGATCGTCTCCTTTGGAAAGGGGCGATGGGTTGCGCCACCAAGCTCTTCCTATTATACTGCCTAATGCCTTACCCAAGTTAAGAAAGAAAAAGAAGCACAACGCAATCTGGACGCCCAACTACGCGTGACCACTCAAAAATGATGTGCAGGAGCTGCCGCGCTTGGAGCAGATGGAGGAGGGGGGAGAACGTTAACAAGGGAATAGAGAGAGGAGAAAGTTTTATGAGCTACAATGCTACAACCCAGAATGGCGTCGAAGCGTTCACTTACTGCCGACGAGACGAAGGCTCGCATAAAGCGCCGAGCGGAGTACGCAAGGTAACATTTCACACTCCCGTCACAACTGTCGCATGCCGTCAATATATCAGTGTCAAATAACGTCTATAAACGCAAACAGTAGACAAAGCTTCGCTTACGGTGATGCCCACATTGCGTGGTATCTCCATATTTATTTCGAATTTTTACGCCATAGCCTGAACGCCTCTGCGTCGAAGAAAATCCGGTGGATGCATCGGTGGCGCTGTCAGATAAAAATCAACCCGCACAACTCAGGCCCTCCCCGTGGCGCCGACGCCTTACTAAACTAATTGAATGGACACTTTGCGAAGAAGATGCTGCGCATGCGAGAGCGCTCCGCTTGCGAGCGCCCCCTATGCGGTTGAAAAGATAGCAGGCGGCTCTCCGCCAGGGCATTCCGACACGTTCAGGCAAACTCCCGTGGCCGCGTTTCTGAACGACATACCTGCGCACTGCGTCGCGGATGGATGTACGCATTATTAGGCCAAGAATAACGGTGTTAACTTTTAGTTTGCGTCCGAGTTGCGGCACCCACTAAAGAGAACGTCATGGGTGAACGTCGTAAAGTGATTGAATGCAGACTCAGTATGGCAGCCAAACGTGCACTCAAGGATTAGCAGCGACCACTGTGCAACAGGTATCCGTCATGAATTTTGGTCTATAATGAACCCTTTCTAATAATATAAATTCGTCATTCTTCAATTTTAAGCCAGCCTTCAAACTTTTCAAGTGACCCAGACTACGTGACCACTGTTTTCATGTAGACCTAAACTTCCAGACAGGCTGCAGCATAGAGTTTCTCACTAGATTACCTAGAGGGAAATCTGGCGCTGCTGCGATGTGGTACGCATGGGAATGCCGGTATGTTGTGACTTCGGATTGGCATCGTTCTCGTAGAGACAGGACACCTTGAAGACGCGCTTGGCAAGTACCGTTCCGTCTGCCACAATGATTCATTTTCTACTAAAACAGCACTTAAAAATCTGTTTTAGCTTTATTATTACGCGAAAACATCTTTTGTTTAACTATGAGAACTTGTTATTGTGTGTATGACTGCATGTTACGTAAAAAGTATCAGCGGGCCGCTAAAGTTGGAAGACAGACGACAAGGTTCGCGCTCGTTTTGAAACAGTTGGTCGTCTGTTATTGCTTTTCTTCGCTTGGTCATGCATTGTGGGTGAGTAAGGATGTAATATGCGTGAACCGAAACATCCTATGAAGATTTTACTTTGAGAACGCGTTATTTGCATAGCCGTATCCACGTTTTAGACGAAGCCTCGTACAACACCAGCCAACACGAGCCTCGCAGACACATATACCGTCATTCCCATGACGGCACGGTGCCCCCTTAAGAAACTCCGATAGACGGTGGCGCCAGATTACCCTCTAGGTATTATAGAGAGAAAGTCTATGGGCTGCAGTGCAAAGGCAACATCGTTTCATAAAGAGGCATTTAACAGCAAGCAAATGACAGCGAGATATGATTTCGGTGTGGCATGCGCGCGACTGCATCGGATAGTGGATTCAGAGCGCGCTCTCGCGCCCGCTGGACGATCTTAGCGCTCCGGTTCGCGGGCACGCTTTGCCGGCGTCTCGCCGGCTTAAACCATGTGTGCGGCGGCGGCTTCGGCTAGTTAAGGCCCCTAAATAAAATAAAGGTAGTGCCATCCCTTCTCTCCTCCTCCTGCGCCGCCGTTGGCTCCTCCTGCGTGGAGTCGAACTAGCATACACTCTCCGAAACAAACGCTGTCGCGACATGCACCTCGAGCCCTTGAGGCCATAGTTTGGTCGGAATTGTTTTAAGTTATATCTTGACTGGCTACCGAAACATTAAGAAAGGACGTCTGAATGCCGTTGCGCTTGGTTGGCTCTACTTACTCGTGCTGCCTCTCTCATTCCAGTGGCATCGAAGCGGCGAGAACACAGCGTTTCAGCAGCGTCTCACCAACCCCGCAGTCAGCCACTTTTGCAGATCGCGTTTCAAAATACGGGCCCGCGCATGTGTGTCTCTTCAACGCTAAGTGAGCGTCACAACGCAAAGCGCGAAGCTACGGCTGTGTTCCAATACTCACCGTAGGCGGCTTAGCGGCCAGCGGCTATATTGTCTCGTTCCAATTCTCACGAAGACGTCAAAGTAGACAGCTTCGCGAAGAAAACATCGAAGTCGAAAACGATACATGCTACTTACCTGTCCCGACAAGACGGCGACTGAGCAGGACCCTTCCAGATCCAACGGAAAGGTTCCTTGCACATAAGAAAACGTAGACACGCTATCCTACGCCCTTAATGTAAGCTATACCGTATTTTTCATTGGTTTTCAGGCGACAATACTTCAAATACAGAAATAATGTGTGCTTTTCTGAACTTTCCTGATGGACCCGCCGTGGTTGCTTAGTGGCTATGCTGTTAGGCTGCTGAGCACGAAGTCGCGGGATCGCATCCCGGCCACGGCGGCCGCATTTCGATGGGGCGAAATGCGAAAACAGCCGTGTACTTAGATTTAGGTTCACGTTAAGGAACCCCAGGTGGTCGAAATTTACTACGGCGTACCTCAAGTAGTTTTGTCTCGTAAAACCCCATAATTTAAAAATAATTTAACTTTCCTGATGCCGCGAGGTGGCATGACGGCGCAGAAGCATCTTCCATGCTTCCACTGGACGGTTGGAAACGTGTTCTATTACATGGCTTCGAAACTGTCTCAGGTGTCCCCTTTGCTGACTACGTGGACTTTCTCTAATGCTGACCAGAATTTAAACACACCCTATATCATCAGTCGGCACTCTTTTTCGGCGTCGCAGATCGCCTTCAAGGTACGCTTGCTGCCCCCTCACCGCTTCGAATCGCACTGCGATACACTCAAAAAGATGGTGCTCGCATACATTGAGGCCAAACAAAGACAGCGCCATGGAACGTATGACTCAGTCGACAAAAAGCACGTGCGCTGTACGACGACTTCACTGAAGTCGGCCACGGAAACTGCAAATAAACGCAGCGCTAATATGCGGCACTTAGGATAGCGAAAAACTAACGAAGCCGCATACAACAAGTGGCAACGTATGAGATATTAGTGATGAGCGAGGAATCGCTCGCTTAGCTCACAGACCCGGGGCCACTGCGTTCGGTTGAAATCAGCTCGGCTGATTCTTTGAAGCCAGACCTTCCTCAGCGCCGCGTCTCGCTTCGCACATGGAATTCGGCAGAGTCGGTTGCCACCATTTACACGTGTAGTGAATCCGAAGACACAGCAACACGGCTTCGCGAACACGGAACTGCGTTACAAAAGCACAAAGGAGGCGCGAAACCGTCTGCGTACGCCGCTCACAGTGTTTGGCACGGCTATGCCGTCGGAAGCAAAACCAAGCAACAAAAAAAATATGTATATACCGCCGTTTGTGTCAATCGATGTAAGCGATGCTTTGTCTGCTGTTTGCGTTCATTGACGTTATTTGGCGGTGACATAGTGACGGCATACGACAGTTATGAAGTAGTAAAGGAAAGGCGCAGGAGACCAGGACTCAAGACACAAACGATAGGACCGGCGCCGGTCCTGTCGTTTGTGTTCTTCTCCTTGAGTCCTGGTCTTCTGCGCCTTGCCTTTACTACTTCAAGCATGAACCAACTAGCCCAAGCAAGAGTTTACTTGAGTCATGAAGTGTTGTGAAGTGTAGCCTTGCCTCCTCCGCTCGACGGTTTAAGCGAGCCTTCGTCTCCTCAGCACTATACAAGTTCAGGTTTGGCGCCGTCCAAGGTTCTAGCGTTGCAGCTCACAAAACTGCCTCGTCTTTCTATCTCTCTCTATTTCCTCGTTAACGCTCTCCCCAACTCCTCCTTCTACTGTCGTTGGTGTCGCGGATGAGCACGGAGGCAACCCAAGCGCGGCAGTGCCTGCGTGCATTTGTGCGGTGTTCTCACCTAGTTACGTATAGCTACGGCGTCAAGAGAGCATTGTGCACATGCTACGCGGCGCAAATGTTGACACGAGCTTCCAGTGTTGTGTTTCCTTTGTTCCACACTCATGTCATGTACAAACGCAATGGCATTAAGTTGTCCGTCTCGCACAAAATCCATCGTCAACGCCGCAGGCGTCGCTAGGCGAATAAGCATTCTGAATCGCAACTGCGGAGGCCCTCCACAAAGTTATTCCTCGCAATTCTGAGAAAGGCATCTCGTAAACAAATGTCATGAAACAAAACACTGACAGCGCATGCCTCTTATGTTTTTGTGACATGGTCACGTGTCAACCAGGTCCCGACGCGGGCGACGTTAGTAGCGTTCATCTCTACTACGTCCCTACGTGACCGGCGTTAGGAGCATGCAGGGCAACAAAAACAACAACAACAACAGCCAGCAGCAGCAAGCAGCAGCGGAAAGACGAAGAAAAAGGCCAAGAAATCTTCTATTTAAATAGCGCGTGCTGGCGTTTGGCCAATGGGAGGGCCGATTATCAAAGGAGAGCGCAGGAGAGGAGGACGGCGGCAATCTTCAAATATTGGCGCTTTTTTGTTTTTTTATTGAGCGGCTTCACGGCTAGTGGTTTAAGAGCACCCGCTCTTGTGATCGGTGCGCAGTCATAGCTCTCAGCGCGCGGGCTCACTCCGCAGGCGTCTCGGCGGCTTGAACCGTACGAGTGTGCGCGCGCCAGCGAATACACGCCTCTTTATTGGGAAATGAAATGAAAATGAAGTGCCGTATTTGCTAACGATTATTTATAAAATCACCACATGCCATATGGCATGTTGCTACACATCGGATATCACATAGATTGGCTCCTTCATGAGAAGAGTCATATGATATAAATGCAATCTGTTGGAAAATAGCATACAAATTCCGCGATCATACTATGCGGCCACTTGTAGTGCGAAATAAGAGCGAATGAAGCAAAGGCTGGCCTACGAAATGCAGCCTGCTTCGACAGCTGGCGGTGAGGCAGGCTGGATCTGTGAGCGTCTATCCAAGCCACTCCTGTTCCTCGCTAAGCTTTATTTTAGCTTTGTTTTTATGCATACACGAAACAGTTTCCGCAGCACTAAATGCGTATTCTAATGTTCCTATAACACTGCAGGAAGAGATGAGCGAGAGCGAATGTGCAGACGTCAAATTCAATGGGGCTGCTGCGAGCTGCCACACTGCTGCCAGCTGCCCGAACACTGGTGCTCAGATTGAACAAAACGTTTTTCACATAACGCGCGTCTTTAAATGCCCAGCAACGATGAGCCTGTCGCACGCTCGCGCTTGTTGTGTGCAGATAGCTCTATACCTGGTGGCTGGCGATCCAGCTTCGCGGAAGGTCGCAAATGCATCCCGTTTCCAAAAAAAAAAAAATGTAAATCAGCCTTCCTCCAATATTTTCACACGACGTAAGGCGAGTAAACAAACAATGCAGGCTGAATTTCACGCCTTCTAAGTCGATGTTGGAGGTAGGAACAAGGCGGTGATGGGAAATGTTTTTTTTCCCGCACAAATAGTCTCGCACCCCGCGCCACGAACGCTTCCTTAGGCTTACGGCCGGGGGAGTTCGCTTGTTTTTTTTTTTGCAAATTGCCAATTTCTCAAAGTAATATACGTCACAAAATTCATAAAGTATGAGTAGCACACAACCTACAGACAAAATAGTGGCGGTTTTGTAATTTCAATTACCGAGAAAACATAATTCTGTTACGCGGCATCTCAAACACAAACATCTCTTCCGGTTCCCCTTTGAAGTCTTTGTTAGTAGGAGCGGCGCGCCTCCGTGGGGTTCCTTGCAACTTCATCCAGGTGCCGCTAGCCTCCGCTCATCGGCAGCAATGGTGGTGCCCACAATGGAGGGGGGGGGGGAGAAGAAGAAAGAACGAGAAAGCTCGTTTTCGTACATAGCATTCGCCGCTAGCGTTTCCAGGAAAACATTACTTTTACATAAAGTGCAGCTGGCGGAAAGCGTTACAAAAAGTGAGGAATCATTGAATGATATCGCGTGCCACTCTTAAAGCAAAACCTTAAGCCAAAAGAAGGCATTGCCCGTCCCATAGAATGGCAGGTGACATAAAGCATATTTATTTGTGTTGCATATATGTATATACATTTTTATTTCATATTTAATGGAAGATAAATGAAAGGCCAGGAGGCTAACCCGGACTGTGCCGTGTTGGCTGACCTGCACACACTTGTGCGACATTCAGTAGGGCGCAGCACTGTGTACCCAAGTGTGCAGGGCAAACGTAAATTTGATGTAACGCATGTGCGCGCATTTTTGTCTTGCGTGACGACTTATTCAGCATAATGATAACCTAAATGGAGGTTCATGTCTGCAGAGTGCAGGAAGGCGTGCCTCGTGATGTGGTGCACAGACTTCCAAGATCCAGACACAAACAGCTATATCGACTACAATTTGAGTGACCCAGGTTGGTAGGATTGTACTTATTTCTCCGTTTGTTCGTTTGTTTATTTATGCTGTCAGACCAAGAAAGGACCACTACAGGAGTGGACTGAAATGCAAGAAAGAAAAGATACAAAATACCGCTACATCTGGAACGAGAAACGAAAAAAAAAAACAATAGCAGTGTCTGTGAGAAATGACACGTGGTGATCAAAGACAAAACACTCTCTCAGTGTGCGCATCAGAAAAAGGAATGGTTGGTATGACGCATTTATATCCGGGAAGCAGTAAAAGAACTGACAGAGGAACACATGACAAGTGGATTGCGTAATTCATTCCATTCTTTGGGGGGATTGCCCTCGGAAAAAGGCTATACTTGAATATATCATTCCGTGGAACTGGCGGGTTTATCTATAAACCTTGCTTGTGTCTAGGCGTTGATCTGCTGTAATTACACTGAAATCAGCAGAATTAAGTTTGAGTTGTTCTTAATAATTAGGTTTAGGAATGAGCAATTTAGAATTAGAATTAGAAAATTAGAATTTGTAATTAGAAAAATTGTTGAGAATTTTATTATAAAATAAGTTAACATAAAAAATGCAACATATAAATAATTGATAATTTTAGAAATTCAGCAAGGCACCCTTTCTATCACTCTAATAATATTGTAAGCTGCGAGAATATCTTTCCTGTGGCTGGATCCCAGCGAAGTCACCCCAAAAGAAAGAATGGTTATCGAGGTTAGCGATAGCCCAAGTTTGCTAATTCAGTTTTCGAAGACTTTTCCTGGTCTAGAAAATCGGCGGCACGAGATAAAGTAATGTTCGATAGATTCAGGTGCATTGCAAAAAGAACATAAAAGGGACATAGGGAGACCAGACCTGTGTAAGTAAAAATTTGGAGACGGTATAGGGCATCTCAGTTTTCTAAAGGAAACTTCCAATTATCTTGAAGGACACCAATTGTCATTCCATGGGAAGCCAAGATGGTGGTATTCAGAAGACAGTGTTAGCATGGATATTGCAGAATTTTGCGATATACAGAAGTTTCTGTACCTAGCCGCGGTGACATAAGCTGATGTCGGCAAAACATATAATAGGGCTCTTGAGGGATACTCGTGCGATTGGATGAGCCATTTCATTAAAGTGCAACCCCTGATGTCCCGGTACACAAAGCAATCATACATTTCGTAAGTATGGAGGTGCAATCGTACAAAATGTTCGTTGAATTCTTGAATTTGAAGATGCAGTAAGTGCTGCGCATGCAGACAGCGAGTCGGTCACAACATCAGCTAATCGCTCATTTTGGTCAACCTTCCGTATTGCTAATATAATTACTAATAATTCTGCCTGAAATATGAGTGTGAATTTGGGAAGGCGAAGAGAGTAAGACCATTGAAGTGATTCAGCGAAGGTTCCCACTCATGCCATATGATTAGACGCAGAAGGGTCAGTAGCTAATACATTGTCAGTGGCTAGCGGGTGCAGGTGGTCGTGTAAGATGATAATTAAATGCATGGTTCGTACTTGCTCAGCATCATTTGTAAATATGTCATCGAATTCAATTTTGAGGTCTGGTAAAGCGCCATTTGAATGCAAAACTTCATATACAGGTAGATCCAATTGTTTTATCTGTGCTTTCACAAATATCCTCTTAGGGCTGTGTAATCTCGACCACGATGCTTCAAAAACTCAGACGCTTCAGTGATAAATACCTATTGCGTACGTATTTTGAGAGTCATATGTTTTTTAATGTTTGAACAGTAAGCACGCAGAATCTGCAATGTAGTTTGGGTATATGAGCTTGCTAATTAAAGCAGTGTAGGCAACAAATTTAGGTAGCCCGGGACATAACCGTAGCACCTCCCTTTCTAAAAGTATAGGAAGTTTAATTTTATAGGCGGGACCACCGGAAAATATTACGCAGCCGACTTATAATATGGGCCGAACATACACATTATACATCATCAGTATCCCTCCTCAGTCCAGAGCGACGGTGGCTGAGCCGGCGGAGCATAGCTACGGCACGTTCTGGCTTTGTTTTAATATGTTCAATGTGACTGCTCGAGGTAAGCCTGCCATTGTAAATAATACCAAGGTACTTGATTGGGTCAACTTAAGGAATTATTTCCTGGCAGTATTGTAAAGATATATGCAGTTGTGCAGTTAGCGGAAAGGCTAGTACTGCACAAGTAAAACTTTTGCTTGGGCTAGGTTCATATTTGAATGTGTAAAGAGCAGGGCACAAAGATCAGGACAGAAGAACACAAGCGCCGGTCCTGTCGTTTGTGTTCTTCTGTCCTGATCTTTTCGCTCTCCTCTTTACACATTCTAGCACTGCACTTATTCTTATATTTGACGACATGCATAACCCCTCCCACCATGTCTCCAGCATTCCTGATTCGGCAACGACTGGTGTAGTGAATGTATATTATCTTCGGATGTAAAAACTGTGATATCGACCGCATAAGCATAAACATGTACTGCCGTAGACTACCGAATTGTACTTAGCAAAATGTTAAATAAGACAGGAGAAAGAACGGTACCCTACGGTACACCTCTTGTCTCCTTGGGTTTAGACGTCGAAGTACCGCGTTGATAACAATAAAACTCTCTATCCCTCATAAAGTCATAATCCAAGCGGTTATATACTTCAGGAAAATCGTGGACTGAAGCTTATCGAATAGAATACACTATTCTAGAGTCGTATGCTTTCGTTACATCAAGCGTCACCGAAGCTGCGTAGTCTAGTTTGCGGCAAGCAAGTTTAATGCGGCTTTCTAAATCTACATGGGCCCACCACACGGAGTGGCCGGGACGAAATCCAATCTGACAAGGACTGAAAGGTGTACCATCCTGCATAAATCTTGTTATACGGTCGTGAACAACACTTTCTAATAATTTAACGTCATTGGAAGTAAGAGAAATTCGTCTTAAGTTGTCCAAGTCAAGTCCAGCGGCCTTCTTCTTCAACAGTGGAACAAGTTTAGCTACTCTCCACTCTCTTGAAAGCCATAAATTTTTAGAGATAAATTTACTATATTGACAAGCTCCTGAGGAACATATTCAAGCAAAACTTAATCATTCCTGTTCTAATAGCGTCTGAACATGGGGCTGACGCCTGTTTTGACCTAAATATTCCCTCAAGCTCTGCGCTGTTACTTCTACAAAGTCACCTCCGGGGTGAGGTTTCTTTAGTCCTATCAGCAATTTGCGTATGAAACGTCGCTCAAGTCCTTGAGGAATTTTCTCAAGTTTCTCTGATAAATATTTAGTTGATAGAACTACAGAGTCAATATTCACGGGCGCCGATATAACTTTACAGGATCGAAGAGAATTTAACGGGGCTTTTTTTATTCCTAGGCTGCGGAAGATATGCGTAGTGCTTGGAATCATAATCCTCCTTAGCTTTTGAGACTCTTCGCCTACATGTAGTAGTAATATACGCATAATCAGCCCAATTAACAGGGCATTGGTTATATAAACGTTTTACCCATGCAGCTTATCGACGTCTCAAATGTGGCTCACAATCAGAATTCCGTCAGGGACAATATGATACACCCTTAGTATCTTGTACAACGAATCGAGCAGTTTTTGATGATTGTTTTAGAATTGAACATAGGCTCATTGCTTTAATATCCCTGTCCATGCCCTCCTGAGGGTTTAAAGCTGATTTGAACGCATTCTTAAATTGTGCGCGATTACCAAAAGTGCCTACATGATTGTCTAAACTATTTAACGGGGCAAGCTGTTCGAAAATAATAGGGAGGTGATCACAGTTAGTTCTTGAAGCAACACTCTTCCAAGAGGTCACAGAAATGCTCGAGGTAACAAACGTAAGATCTAGGGCAGATCGCGATTGACTCCGAACAAAAGCATGTGCTCTAGAATTGAAGCAAAAGGAATGATTTGAAAGAAGCCATTCCCACAAGCGTTTGCCACAAGTGACCTTTCGAAAACCCTCCGTTACATGATGACAAGTAAAATCGCCCACTAGTATAATGTTCTCTTGACTGCCAGCAATAGAGGTATCAAGTGAATGAGTATCTTCCACTGCAGTGCGGAAGTACGTGTTAATGATAGAAAAGGCGAGCAATGCGTAAGTATTATATGCAATGCTAATCATTCACAATCGGGTGACATTTTCTGGTATGCAATAGTAGCTTTACGGCAGATGTTTGATGACGCAAAAAAAAGCTAAACCGCCGCCTCGGGACGGGCAATCCAATCGAACATATCAGAAATTTTCAAGGTGAAAAGCCTGACCCGTAACAAGCGAAGTTTAATATAAAAGAATAATATCTGGACAATATTTAGAAGTAACTTATAATAAATATTCTGCTGCGTAAAGTATGCAACGACAGTCCCACCGTATTACTGTTAAACTTCCTATGGCGAATAAATCCGAGCAGGAGAGTCTCCTTGGCCTAAAATGCTCTCTTTTGAGGAGCCCTTCTTAGTCGGAAACTCTCTCGCGTACGTTTTTGCCTTGGAGTTGGAGGGCGAGCTGAACTTTTTCTCTATCAGTGAAATAATTCGTTTAAATGATTGGCGGGTCCATATCTACATCGTCATTTTCCATTCCATGTATATCGGAGACGGATATGGCCTACAATCTCAGAAGTTGATGGCTTTAATGAATCACTTTTAGTCAATGGCAGCGCTGTCGATAGACACTTCACTAGGTGTATTCCGTGGTAGACTCGGCATCTGATTGTCAATGTTGGCTTAATTAGTAAGTTCAAGCCACAGACCTCTTTGTGAGGACATCACCTGAACAAGGGAGTCAGTGAGATTTGTCACAATGCGCCCCATTGCTTTTTCAAGCGACTTTTCTATGTAAGCTGCCGCTGCCTGAAAGATTGTTTCCCATGCGCACTGTTTGACAGGCCTTTATACCAGCATACCCTTGAGTCCTGATCTGAATTTCTCCAATGGCCTCACGACGAGACCATCGACGTCTGTCAATTACTTCGAGAGTTTGCTTTTCTTTTGACCTCGCAAGGCACTTACGCTCATCTGCAGGGAGAGTACCACTGCAAAGGCATCATGACCCATTTCAGGAAGAGCAGTCACTTGAATTATGGCCTCCTCCACAAATCCGCCATCGTGTGTTGGACCTGCCACCTTTCATGGAGTGCCCAAAGCGCCAGCATTTTAGACACTGAAGGACGCGTTTAATTGAGGCTTAACTCCGTATATCAGTTGTCATACCTAATTTCCAATTAGCGGTTCATTCCAGCAAATCTAGCAATGACTGTCTCTGTGCCGTGAACTTACTATGAATGATACGGCTGCAACGACACAGAGTTCACGCCTGCCGCTGAAAGCATTTCCAAAATTTCTGCTGGACATAGACTTATGGCGACACCGCAGACTTGGCCTTTGATACACGCAAGGTGATCACGAATGAAACTGCTCACCGGACGTGTCACAAAAACATCACACGTCAGTAAAACTTGAATACAAGCCTGGTCTGATGAAGAAAATGACCCTTCGGTCAAACTGTCAACCCTCGGTGATTTGTTTAAAATTGTCTTGGGATTGTTCATGCCAATCACTCCATCATCACTCGCGACCAAAGCTACAGGAACGCTGACCTTCGCAATGCGTAAGGAACGCTCCAGCGGCAAATCAGGGGGAGGAACAAAAGCCGGCCAGGAGGAAGCCTCGTGGCCCGATTATGAGAAAGATAGTGCAGATACTTAGGAAATTACTCGTACAATTTAACAGATATTGGAAGGAAAGGCAAAAGACAATCAAGGTACAAGACAAAGAGCAAAAGAAAACTGCCAGCTACATTACCAGAACCAGCGTTCCAAGCAGAATGATAGCGGTGGTGTCCCGTCTAGGCTCTACATCTACTTATACGCACAGTGGCTGAGGGTCCCATCAATAGTTGGTTTTTTGAATGGCTGAGATTTGGGTGCGCCATATACCGCTTCGAACTTGTTCAAGGCTCCGGACTCGCGTTACATTTTGGGGACAGCGGTTATGCTAACCCGCAGCAAGACGTTCCCCAGTACGATGATTTCATTCGCATCGGCGTCGCAACTGTACGGCACTGTCATCGGACACTGAACTGGACCACGCCCTTTGCGCGATGGGCACCACCACTACGGAACCGTCGTCGTCATCTCAGGCTTCAGATTCTGGTAGGATGCATTCAAACATTCACTGTGCTGATTCAGATTCCACTCGCTATTAACCTGCACCCGATCTAGCTGCTATCTTGGACTCTTTTCAAGCACGCTTTCATCTGCGACTGCTGTGTTTAGACAAACGTGTGCCTTTTGTGGAGAGTCGCACCGCCGACTTCAACACACCTGTTTCAAACCTTCCATTGACAAAGCTGCACTTGTCTCGGCGCCTCAATCTCCTTTTCAAAATTCCGTCAGACAGCAATCCCAGGGAGCCTTCCCAAGTCCTCAGCACGACGTCATGGTCTGCGTTTCGCACATAGTTTGGGTCTGTCGTTGCTGTCCTCTGCTGGTCACTTAAACACAATGCTCAAATCCTTGCGAGTAAGCGTCGTTCCGCGGCCACTGAATTTCAGCAGTTCATGCCGGTATCTAGTCACTCCAACTACGCAGGCCTTGTCTCGGCACTCGGCTCCTGCTATGGCCATGCCAAACTTCAACAGTTACATCATACAATATTGCAGCACGTGCAACAGGGCCACAACAGCCTCCAAGACCTCGGTGCTCATGTCACTCGCCTTTCGAGGCAGGCCCTAGCTCTTTGTCTGAACTCGACCGCCGACCTCATTGCTACCGAAGCTTTCAATGTCGCCATCATTAACCCCAACGTTCAATGCTTCGTCCGCCGCACCCAGCCGTCTACAGTCCACGCTGCCTTAGCTCTTGCACTGGAGGCTGCCATAGTGGAACAATCCAGTGCAGTGCCCCGCCCCGCGCTTTCTCGTGCTAACACGCGTCAGCAGGCCAAACCAGTCACTCCGACGCATACCGTCATCACTCTCCAACCATGCATTGCTGTCAATGCAATGAGGTCGGTCAATGCAATGAGGTTGCAGTCGAGACTGTATGCGTCGCACCACATCACCGGAAAACTTCACAAGGGGGCCACTGAGGGCAGGACTCCGCGTGAGTCTTCAGGTTATTCTCCTACCATTGGACCCGTTAACAAGTATGCCCACGTCGCAAGTCTAGCTAGGTGGGTCAACGGAAAACGTTGAAGCGCTAGTGGACATTGGTGCATCACCTAATTTCATCACACCTAGTATGCTCCCCATTCAGTGCCATCTGAAGACGGCAACGGTCACAGCAGCCGGCCTCTCCTAGCTGACGGAACTTCTCTACGAACCCTTGGAGAAATCTCGATAACTGTGACTGCTTTCAGAAAAGTGTGACTGTCCCATTCTTTGTGTCGCAAATCCTCTTCGCACCGGAAATTTTGGCCTGCAACTGGCGCTAAACACTGGGCCTACGCATTTACTTTAACCACGCCGCGTGCATAATAGGATTGCTCCCTCACAATCCGGCACCTGGCATAGCAGCTAACACAGTCACAAATTATGTGCTGTCCTCGTATGGTCCGCTCTATTATTAAGTCGGGCATCGAAGCGGCCGCAGGAGCTCACATCCTCCTGAGCAATGGCACTTCTTCGTAGCGTAAGCATTTATCTTATTTTCGTTTGAGTGTACGCTCCCTCTCAACATGGTTACGTGTGCTAACGACCGTGCTTCTACTGCAGGCCAACAAAAGTGAAGATGTTCGCCCACCACAATTGCTTCCTTTTCCTGATCTGGCAATATATACGGTATCGCTGCCCTTGCTTTCGGCTTAGCGGCCACCGATTCGTTGTGAATAGGACGCATGCTTAGATGCGGATGTCTTTGTCGACTGCACTATCTGCTAGCGACTGGGCAATTATTTTGCCGTCCCACGTTCTTTACTGCGCTCCTCATCGTCTGCATTTGCTCTTTTTGTGCTCAGCCTATCACAGAGCCCGCTGCGCCTGCTCGCTGGAAGTGTTGGCGTCGTATGCTCTGTCCGCGCAACGGTGCAACCCTGCACTTCTTCAGAAAGTGGCGATGACTCCCGTGGAGTGGAATGTCTTTCATTTCGACCCAAATCTAACGTCTTCCTTGAAGTCCAATATCCGAGAATAGCTGGGGAAATTTGAATAAGCCTTGTCGTTATCACCGAACGGACTCGGCTGTACTACTCTTGTTCCTAACAAAATCAACATTGGCTCCCACGGACCTGTTCGACACAACCGCTGTCAAGTTTGTGCTTCTGGATGTGCTGAAATTACAACTCAAGTAGAAGATATGTTGCAGCCTGGCTTCACATCTGTCTCGTTCAGTCCTTGGTGATCCCAAGTAGTTGCGGTGAAAGATGAATGACACTATGCAATTTTGCGTTGACTCTCGCCGCCTAAACAGCATTACCAAGCCGGATGTATGCCCTCTCGCCCACCTCGATCACGCCTTCGATCAGCTTCACGCGTCTAGACATTCCACTACACTCTCCGGCTACTGGCAGTTCGGGATCGAAAAGAAGGACGTGGTGAAAATTGCTTTTATCACAGCGAGCGGCCCGCACCATTTTAACCGCCTTCATTTTGTGCTCTCAAATGCACTTCATAGGTTCGAGCGACAAATCGACCGGGCCCTTAGATACTCGAAGTGGTCGGTGGGGATCGTGCATTTGGATTACACTATCGTGGACGCTGTCACGTTTGTGACAGCGTTGCCAAAGGCGACACGTACCCGAACGCCGGTGATGCTGGGGGTAACCTCGTTTGCCGGTTACGCTGGTGCCGCGGGTTGTTTGGAGACAATGTAACGCGGACGCTATATAAAGCGCTGTATAAAGCATCGTCATAAAGAGCGCGTCTTGCGCGCTATATATGATGGTGGGCTCCTCATAAAGTCTTCAAATCGTTGGTTCGGCTGTCCCGAGTTTTCCTACACGGTTATGTTGCGAGTGCTCACGGCATCAGCCCTGACCCTTCGAAGCTACAAACTTTAGCAAGAATCCCGCCTCCTAGAACGGCTTCGCTTCCTACTTCCACCGTTTTGTCCCTGGCACAGCCGCTCACGCCGCACACCTCACTGAACTCCTGAACATAAGGTGGGAGTGGCAGTCGCGCTTCGACCAGGAATCATCCTTCGACAATACTCAAAGGGCCCTCACGACTCCACCGAGACTCGCATACTCTCAAAGGATGCCCCTCGCATGATCTAGACTGACGCCAGTGATTTTCGCCTTGGTGCGGTTCTCTTACAATCCGACTCTAAAGGGAACTAGAAGCCCGTTGCTTATGCCAGTCGCCGCCTCTGTGAACCAGAGTTGGTACCATGCTTCAGAACTTGAATGACTCGCTGTAGTCTGGGCCCTTGAGAAGATTCGGCCTTACGGAAACGGCAAACATTTTACTATTGTTACGGACAACGTTGCCCGGCGCTGGGTCGAAATAAAAAGATCTAACTGCCACACTTGCCGGCCCTGAAACTTCGACACTACAGTTTCAAGGTCGTTCATCGTAGTTCTTGTAACCAAGACACTGACTACCTTTCATGCAACCCTGCCGTTACCAACTACTCTACGCCGGCATTTGCCGTAATCCATCTCCGAGTTACACAATCAAACGTTGTCAGGACCTCCGACATCGTTCGGCACCTTTCTGATACCGGTAGACCTAAGCGCTGCTTCGATATACTTTTATCAGCTTATACAGTCCAAAGTAGCCTCATTTATCGTCGATGTACAGCAAGTTAATAGTGCCTACCAGCAGTGCATGTGGCCATGCGACTATCCCTACTTTTCATGCATCACGACACCCCCTGTGTTGGCCAAAGGATCAGCAGAACATTCTGGATCGCACTAACAAAATGTTTTGGTGGTCTGCGATGCGGGCCATGTCATCGTGCACCATTTCTCAAGCTCGTCATATCGTCAGCAACCCACGACCTGTGCCCCTACAACCAATCTTCCCTTCTAGCGAACCATTCGATATAGTGGGTATTGACCACATGCGCCCATATCCTCACAGCAAGCATGGCAACAAATTTTTCATTGTGGCCGAGGATTACCTGAACAAATTGGTAGAGGTTCCAGCCGTTCCTGATTCCGCAGCCACTCGTGTCATGACCTCGATTAAGAATGCCTCATATTCCGACATGGCACGCCAAAGTTGCTGATTGCCGACTGTGGCATAGCTATTATGCCGCGTGCCTTCGAAACGTCAATGCGCAAACATGGAATAAGCATGCTCCAGCGTCCGCTCGGCATCCACAAAAATGGATAGCTCGAGCGCGTCACATCATTTCTTTCTACCTCTATCTCACAAACGGCAGCTGGAATGACTACGTCAAAGCTGCGGCTTTTGCTCTAAACATGTCCCAACAGGAAGTCACTCGTGCTACGCCGTTTCTGTTGCTGTACAGCAGGACGCCAATGTTACCGGAAGAGCATTTTATTGGCTTAGATATGTCTCTGCAAGAAGGGCCCGAAAATATGTACTGCAGCAAGACCCTGCGCAAGGCTCACGTCCAAGCTGGGCTAGCATTACTAGACCACCAAGCGCAGTTCAATACGTCTTCTCAGCGACGTCCTGCTCGCTCTTTCCAACCGGTCAATTCTGTCATGGTTCGACGGGCATTGCGTCTACCTCGGCCCTGCCAAAAACTGTTGGCCCGGTTTTCTAGTGGTTTCTGTGTTGTCGAAGCTTTGGGTCCTGTGACGTTTCGTTTCGCCGCGATTCCCGAACTTGATGACAACCGTTGCAAACGCAGTTTTCCTACTCTATCCAGCCAGATGAAGCTTTACATCCCCCATGAAACCTTTACTGAACTTTCTGTCTTATTCCTCTGTGAACTCGAATGGACAAGGGTCGGCGAGCGCAGCGGTAACGAACAACGGCACAAGTGAAAGAAGACGAAGAGAAGGACAAGCAGAAGAATGGAGTGGTAGAGGGTAAGGGGAATTGTGGGTTTTTGGACCACCTGAGAATTGGGTGTGTCATGTACTACTTGGAATCCGTTCAAGGATCCAGAGCCATCTTACAATATCTTCTAAATTTAGAAAATGCGACGTGAGCGTACCTAAGCAATGCTGTAAGTTTTACATAGCACTTGGCGGATCACTCGGTCGCAAATTTGTATTACAAGCAACGTCTTTACTAATGCATCTCAAGAAGGTAAGTAACTCCTCGTTTCGGACGGGTGCAATACGAGCTCATAAATATTGATGTTTGGAGAATGACTGAGTAAACCATCTTCATCCCCAGCCTATTTTCTTGTCACCTACAGGACGAAAGCTTCTTCCAGCGACCTGCAATTACCCCTATCTTGCGCTGGTTGATTGCAACTTGCAACTGCAAGTTGCCCAGTTTCATCAATCCACCGAATTTTCAGCCGTCCTCGGCTGCGCTTCCCTTCTCTTGGCACTCATTCTGTAACTCTAATGGCCCAACGGTTATCTTCCCTGCGTGTATACTTTACAACATTGCAGCACAAAGATGAAAGAACTGTACATGCCTCACGCGACGTTATCACAGGGCCCGAGTGGTTAATTACTACAACTTGTCCGAACGCAGCGAGCGCTCATTAGTCCCGAGAACGACCTACAGGTGTGCTGCGAGCGCCGCGGTCATGGCAATGACTCGCGGCTGTCGTTGGCTGCAGTTTAGACGGTGTCCAGGCGCCTTTTACAGTGTTTCCATTTCTTCGCACTCGTTCCTTATGCGTGTACACTGATGTCCGTCCTCTCAAATATATTTTTACGACGCCTTCGTTCGCGAGAATGTATGCAAGGAGTTTATTTCCTTGATGGTAATATATATTCTAGAGGTAACGCTACAGTGCCAGCTGAAGGAGCTCAGACCAGCCCCTTGCGCTTTTTTGTGCCGGCACCTACACTTGGCCGCAGCAGCTTACGTGAATAATGACACCATAAAAGGAAAACATGCCACGTAAGAATCAAGTTCGGATATAATACCTGCCGTGGTGCAACACGCATGTCATAAACGCTGGCTGTATGTGGCTTCTACAACATTTCATCATCATCATGAACCCATTTTATGTCCACTGCAGGACGAACGCCTCTCCCTTCGATCTCCAATTACATCTGTCCTGCGCTTACTGGTCCCAGCTTATGCCCGCGCATTTCCTTATTTTATCAGGCCACTTCGTTTTAAGACGATGCCTTGGCGGTAGATGGTGGCATGGTAAGACTGTGGCATGGGGCAGAGGTAGAACATCGGACTCGCAATCTGAAAGTCGTAAGTTCGAATCCTCATCCAGTACAGTATATCGCCAGGCAAAACGTAGCGCCTGACATCAACAAAAAAAGAAAAAAAACCGAGAGCCGGTGGGGCTATACTAATCCAGGAGCAACTAAATTTTCTTGCTAAATTATGAAGGCCCACCAAGCTCCAGCAAAACACACTCTATCAACCTCCATGGTGCAGTATTCGTCGACTAGCTCCCTCATGATTCACATCTTCCTTTTAAATGATAATGTAAGCTTCCACTCAGGAGCTGACAATATCTGCCGGATGCACTCCAACCCATTTTTATTCAAGTTTCCTTCTCATAAACAGGGTTCCCTGGGAGTAATTAAGTAAAGGTTGTCCTTAACTCACCCTAGAGGCTGACTGGCGATCCTGAACACTTGTTCGCTTGCCCGACTATTCATTACTAACTTTGCCTTCTGTATAATTATCTTCAACCTCACTCTAACATTCACTCTATTACGGTCATCAATCATTTGTTGTAACTCGTCTCCACTGTTGCTGAACAGGACAATGTCATCTGCAAACCGAAGGTTGCCGGGATATTCGCCGCTTATCCTTACTTCTAAGCCTCCCCAGTTTAATAGCTTGAATATTTCTTCCAAGCAGGCCGTGAATAGCATTGGAGTGATTGTGTCTCCTTGATTGACCTCTTTCTTTGTAGGTGTCTTCCTACTTTTCTTGCGGAGAATTAATGTAGCTGTGGAATCTGTAGACATTTCCTAGGATATTTATGTACGCGGCCCGTACTCATTGATTACGTCATGCATCCATGAATGCTGGTGTCTCTACTGAATCAAATGCTTTTTGGTAATATAGGAAAGCCATATAGAGAGGCTGATTGTAATCTGCGGATTTCTCGATTACGTGATCGATGACATGGATTTGATCCATTGTAGGCTATCGCTTCCGGAAGCCAGCCTGCTCCCTTGGTTGACTAAGGTCCCTCGTTGCCTTTATTCTATTGTAAATTATCTTGGTGAATATTTTATATAATACTGGGAGTAAGGTATTGGGCCTATAATTTTTCAATTCTTTAGCGTCTCCCCTTTTGTGGATTAGTATAATGTCTGCATTCTTCTTGTTCTCTGGGGTCCTTGAAGTCGATAGACCTTCGTAAAGAAAGCCACCAGTTTTTGAAGGATTCTGTCACACTCATCTTTGATTAAATCGACTGTTATTCCATCTTCTCCTGCCGCTCTTCCCCGTTTCATGTCTTGCAAGGCTCTTTTGACCTCATCGCTCGTTATAGGAGGAGTTTCAGTATCCTGCTCATTAATGTTTCGAATAGAGGCATCCTGACTCTGGGTACTGTAGAGGTCAGGATAGGATTCTTCCGCTGCATTTACTATACCTTCGAGATTGCTGATTATGTTTCAGTGCATAGATCTTGTTTTGTCCTATGCCAAGTTTCCTTCTCACTCATTTCATGCTGCCTCCACTTTTTACGGCTTCCTCAGTCTTTCTCACGTTATAATTTTGAATATCCCTAGTGCAAAAACCAGCGTTTTCCGGTGCCTTCCAGTGTGAAACCAGAGGGCTTTTGACACTGGATCGCACTGGGGACGCTCGGGCTCGCTGGGACTCACTGGGACACCAGTGAGAACGGTGGGTCGAGACGCTTGTTCCACTGCCACGACGCTGGGGCGCACTGGTTTGTGCTGTACGGGCGCTGGTTCTCGCTGCAGCTCGCTGATTCGCATTGGAAACTGCGGTGGTTTCCAGCGCAGTTTGAACTCATACGTTTGAATGCATACTCATGTAGGGTTGACGCTTTGTAGGTGGCGCTTTTGTCTTGGTGTCTAAGTATATAAACATTTGTTTCTCAAAATAAAAATCAGTTGGAAGTCAGCGCTTGTCTTCGTCGTCCTTTTTGTCCCACATCTATGTATGCGCTGTAAGTGACGATTGATACCATGGAATACCAACCAGCCCGTACCCAAAGCCTTTATTAGCTCATCGAAGACCAGGACCATACCGTTTGGCAGCTGCAGCTTGCGGCGGCATGTATACCTATTTGACACTTGCACTGTTGCTGTACAGGATTACCGATAACCAAGCCTGCTGAAAGACCACTGAGGGGCCGCCATACCGTCTTGCTGCTTCCTTCGTGAGAGCACGTACACCGATTGCATCGTACTGCGCCTACGTGGTTTCCAGCGTGCCCTTTATAAGCTCATCGAAGACCCAGGATCATCCCGTTTGGCAGCTGCTGCTTGCGGTGGCGTTTACACCTATTTGACATTTGCCCTGCTGCTGTACAGGTCAGCATGCCTCTACCAAGTTTGCTGTATATTTCACACCTTTTTCCTGCCGTAGCTGCTGCTGCTGTTCTTAGTGCTTACCATTCTTAAATTGTACATTACTGCCCCATTGTCTCTCCTTGTTGCATCGTGCGTAATATTGCTCGTTTGAATCTCGTACTGCCTGCATAGCATGGCAAAAGAAATAAATAATTTTGTTTGAGGATTTCAAGCGAACAATAATGCGGGAATTTCGTAATTTTCGCAAGAGCCTTGAGAGCGATCTAAGAAACGATATCGGGGAAATAAAGAACAGCCTGAACTTCATGACACAATGCTACGAGTCAATGAAGGTGTTCGTAAGTCGAACTGAGACTCAACATCACACCTTGAAAGAAAATGTCAAGGAATTGAAGGATGAACGTGATGCTCTTCGTGCGTAGCTGAAGGAACATGAGACTGAACTTTTACAGAGTGAACAGCACTCAAGATGTAATAATGTTGAAGTGAGGGGCGTGTCCCATGCTCCTCATAAAATTGTCAGAAAAAATGTCAAGGAATTACGACAAGCTATAAACATGTCCCTTGATGACTCTGACATTGGAAACTGTCATCGCGTTAATACATCAGGCAGTACTACTGCCCCTGACATTGTCATTTACTTTTCGCGAAGATTACCACCAGACACTTTTTTAGAGAAGGCAAGAGAGGAAAGACTATCTACTGATGACTTAAGCTTTCCATCAAACATGCCTGTTTTTGCAAACGAGCATATGTGCCCTGCCATGAAGCGACTATTCGGTGCGAATGGGAAAAGGAAAGATTGCCAATGGTAGTATGCGTGGAGAAGAAATGGCAAGATATTTGTTCGTAAATCAGCTGGGAAGGCTGCTGTTCTGATAAATGGCCTGGAAGACTTATCTAACATCACGTAAGGAAACTTCTCTTCATCTTTGTTCCTTTTACTTGTGTTTTACTTTACATTTGTGGGTTTTTCATTAAACGATGTCAACATCTTGGTCAAAGCAAAGAGGCCATCGTTGTTATTTGTTCACCAAAGCGTTCGTTCCTGGGTAAAAAATAAAAGATGAAATGGAAGTGCTCCTGGAAAGCATAAGTGCTCCTTTCCCGGCAGTAATGCTAAAAGAAACATGGTACACTAAAACGTCACGAGTGTTTTGCCCTCCCGTCTATCAGTGCTTTTATCAAAATTGTGAATATAAATGTGGAGGCGGTGTGGCCATTGTTGTAATGGAAGGCATCATATGTCAAAATGTGGAAGAGTTCTGTATTATCTACGCAGATGTCCAAGTACTTACACAACGCAGCCGCAGCAATTTGTCTGGCGTCATCTACCGCCCAGGCTCTGGGGATATTAATCGGTGTCTGAGTTTCACTGACAAACTTTTCAATCATGTAGTAGAAGGAAATTTTATCCCTTTCCTGTGAGGTGACTGTAACGTGGATATGCTTAGGCACACGCACTACAGGAAAGAATTTTAGTACCCAATACTTGCAAAGAGGTTGAGCAATGTAGTTGCAGTGCCAACATGAGTTACTCACAAAACTGCAACACTGTTCGACCTTTTAATTACAAACGCCTATTTTGATGAAGTAATAGCAGAAGTTAATTCTACATACATCGGCGACCATTTAGGTATCTTTATGTTTATCAGCAGTACCTGCCATTTAATAAGAACGAGCGCACCAATTGGTTAAATTAAAGATATAACAACATATTCTCTAGAAAATTTTCGCAGCTCCATTCGTCTGCATCAATGGAACAGCGTTCTCAATTCAAACAAAAGTGAAATTGTGTACACTGCTTTCATCACTACTTTTAAAAAGACATACCAAAAAAATTTCCATTCAAGAAGTTTAGGAAACCTTCGAAAGCTCGTAAATCTTGAGTTAGTTATGAATTAAAAATGTGTTTAAGCATAAGAATGCCCTATACACCCATATTGTTATGCATAAAGATCTAGCTAGCCTTGAAGAATGTAGGTCATACCAAAATCAACTTACAAGTAAACTGATAGCAGCTAAATACTTCTATCTTCAAAACTTGTTTTCACAACATGCGACTACGTGATCAGATGTGACATGGAGAAATGTAAACTCCCCGGCTATGTCCAGTTAAATCCCACATTCTTGCTGGTAACTTTCTTTGTCAAGGTAAACAACTATCTGGCGCAACACCAGTTAATGCGTTTAAAAATCTCTTAGTTAAACAAGTAAATGCTTGCAGTAAGTCGTACAGTAGTAGATATGATGCTTTATTTATTGAAAACATTAGTTCAAAGTCATTCTTTCTTACTCCCACTAACTGTAGTGAAGTTTCTCCTCCTATAAACTTAGTCAAGAATAGTAAATCGGAGGACACAGCTGGCGTTCAAATAAGGCCCGTAAAGCATGACCTTGACATCATTTGTCCTGTTCCTACTCAGATTTATAACCTGATTTTGGCGTCTGGCCAATTTCCGAAAGACATTCAAATAGCTCGAGCACAGCGGGTGCTACAAAAAGGTTTACAAAAATTTACTGCGCAATTATCTTCCAATTTCGATCTTACCTGTGTTCTCGAATGGCATTGAAAAAAAAATTGTTCATAATAAAGTATTATCATATCTTGACATAAATAATTTCCTTGGCAATGAGCAACATGGTTTCAGGAAGCATCTTTCCACAGAGACAGCTCCTTTAACTCAAAACGAAACTATTCTGGAAGCGTTCCACAATAAAAAAAATAATTATTGGAAGATATGCAGATTTCTCCAAAGCATTTGATCCTGGTAATCATAAAATTTTACTCGCTAAGCTTTAGCCTTATGGTATCCGTGGCATAACCTTAGACTTCTTTAAATCGTACTAATCGTATCGAGCCCAATATGTGGAAATAGAAAAGGAAAAGTGCATTCATCAGTTTATGAGAGTAGGAGCGCCGAGAGGAAGCATCCTTGGGCCACTCAAGTTCATAATCACTGTAAACGGTATGCCAAAAAGCTCGAACTCCCATTTCAGCGAGGTCACGGAGGATTCCAAAGCGCCAGGTTGTGTCGTATGCCTTTGCCATACCTAAAAATACTGACAGGCAAAACTGTAAATGGAAAAAGGCATCACGGATATTTGTCTCGATGCGAACAAGGTGATCTGTTGTGGATCTACCCTCCCTAAAACCGCACTGTAAGGGATCGAGCATCTTTTTGCTTTCCAGAAAATGGATGAGGCGACGGTTAATCATTTTCTCAAACAGTTTGCATAGACAACTTGTCAGAGCTATAGGCCTATAACTGTCGGGTGAGGAAGGGTCCTTGCCCTCTTTGAGAATGGGGATTACGGTTGCTTCTCTCCAGACAAACGGAATGTAGCCTGCGGAGAACATAGAATTGAAGAGTGACAGTGTTTCTTGGGTTTCAGGGTGTAGGTGTCTGATCATCTCATACATTATTCTGTCACTTCCTGGGGCGGACTTGCTGCAACAGTTCAGTGAGGCTTGGAACTCAGCCAATCCAAATTGACGATTGTATGCTTCATTGGATCAGCTGTTCTGACCCAAATTCATCTGTTCTGCAAGTCGCTCGTATTTTAGAAATGTATCGGTGTAATGAGGTCTACTGGAAATGTGCTCAAAATGTGATCCTAGACAATCTGCCTAATCCTCAAGAGGGTCTCCTTGTGTATTTAATAAAGGTAATGGATGAGTTTTGCGGCCTTTTATTTTGTTCACCCTGTTCCAGGCTTTTCGTTCGTCTGTATATGAACTGATGCTGCTTATGTAGTTTTTCCAACTTCCGCGTTTAGCGCGGCGGCGCATTCTTCTTTCTACCTTGCGACTTGATTGCCTTGAAATTAATCAAATTCTCTGTGGTTGGGGAGTTACGGAGGAGGTTCCAAGCCTTGTTTTACTTTTTCCTGGCTTCCCTACACTCCTCATTCCACCATGGAATACGTCGTTTTGAGGGCGACCTATTTGTTTGGGGAATGAATACTGATGCAGCCTCAATAATGAACGCTGTTGTGTGTGCTACGGCGTCGTCTAAGCTAAGTTCAGAGATATATTTCCAGGGCAGCTGTGTTAGTTCGCGAAACTTTGTCCAGTCGGCTGAGTCAACTTTCCATCGAGGAAGATGTGCATGACACTCACTTTGTTTTTTAAGGTTTCGAACGATGGGGAAGTGATCCCTTCCTTAAGGGTTATTAATGACATCCCACTCCAGATATGGTACAATTGTACTAGACGCTATGCTTAGATTTATCGAAGAAAATGTTTTGTGTGTAGAGCTGTAAAATGTTGGCTTTTTTTGTTCAGTAAGCAGGGACTTGAAGAGAATAGGATGTTTTCTACAAGCCGTCCTCTCGTATCACAGCGAGAGTCACCCCACAGAGAGCTATGCGCGTTTAGTTCACCGATGACT
Organism: Dermacentor variabilis; assembly: GCF_050947875.1. NCBI lineage: Eukaryota > Metazoa > Arthropoda > Arachnida > Ixodida > Ixodidae > Dermacentor > Dermacentor variabilis. The sequence continues at coordinate 136,132,416 of NC_134570.1, read as the reverse complement.
ATGTAAGGGTGATGCAGCTCCCCAATAAAGCTTTGAAATGTTGTGCTAGAGAGTTGATAACTTGGGGGAATGTATACGGACGTGATAGTAACTAGTTTATTGAACAGCACTGCTTGGATAGCAACTGCCTCAAGAGGAGTTCCGAGTTGCAGCTGCCGACAAGCAACGCCTCTGTCTACTATTATTGCTACCCCGCCGGACGACGCAACAGCATCATCTCGGTCCTTCCGGAAAATAGCGTATTGCCTAAGAAAGTTTGTTTGGGTAGATTTAAGATGTGTCTCCTGAACACACAGCACCCTTGGATTAAACATGCGAAGGAGTTCCTTAATGTCATCAAGATTGTGTATTAGACTTCGCACATTCGAATGCATTACCTGTGTGGCCATATTGGAAGTCTTTTATGGTGTGTGTCAAGAGATATGACTTAGGTTGGCTCAAGGGACCTTTCCAGGCCCCTTGATGGGGATATATCTTTTTTGTTGGCGCGCTCCAGGGAGCAACGCCGTTCCTTCGGCGTCTGAGATGCCGGAGAAGTTTTTGTTGCATCCATCGCCTCGTCCGAGGCGGTGGATGACGCCCGCTCAGAGGGCACGCGCGGTGGTTTTTCTGGCCTGTCTGCACGAGCAGTGGCCCTGGGACCGGCAGGCTCGGAGCTCTGCTGGCCCTTCGTGGTAGGGGGCGGAAGAGCCGCGGCTGCTCCCGCCAGGGGGGCTGATGGCGTAACCGCCGTCACACTCCGTGTGACTTGCGCGGCCGCTTGAAGATGTAGCGCGTCCCCCCGGCGCGCCACATCGGTGTAGGGAGGATTGGACTGATTTTTGAGTGAGAAACGCTTACCTGCCTCTGGAAATGATAGGTTGAGTTTTAATTTCAGTTCTATGATTTCTTTCTCTTTTTTCCAAGTAGGGCACGATCGCGAGTAGTCGGGGTGGCCTCCTTCACAGTTGGCGCAGGGGTTTGTTGGTGTACATTTGTCAGAAGCGTGTTCAGAAGAACTACACTTGGCACAAGTAGCACGTCCTCTACAGTTCTGCGACCCATGCCCGAAGCGCTGACACTTGAAGCATCGACGCGGATTTGGGATATACGGTCTGACGATAAGGTTACAGTAACTTCTATTGTTTCAGCTAGGTTGCTGGTTCCGAAAGTAATGATTATGTGTTTGGTAGGTATTTGCTTGTCATCTCGCCTCAATGTTATTCTTTGAACTTTGACTACGTTCTGGTCTTGCCATCCTTCAAGCAGTTCGCTTTCGCTCAGTTCGAGGAGGTCATCTTCTGAGACGACCCCGCGCACTGTGTTTATTGATCTGTGTTGGCCCACTGAGACGGGAACCCACTGAGACAACTTTCGACAGTATGTCATACTGCACTTTGTCGTGGAGTTTGAGAAGAAGATAGCCACTTCCCATCTTCGTTACTTTATAGCCTAGGCCAATTGCTTCAGTGAGAGATTGCGCTACAACAAATGGTGAGATCATTCTGTTTTCTTATCGTTCTGACTATGTACAGCGTGGTACTTTGGAAAAGATTGTTTTTGCTGCATGAAGAAAGTGAGTGTTTCATCGGTGCTCTTCAGCTCTTCAGGGAGCGATCAGGGAGCGATCAGGTAGCGGAGGAAATTTATTTGCCACATAGAGCAGGAAAATTCGGCGGCGATGGTGGCAACCCACCACGAGCCCAACAAGGGGATGCTACAAGGTTGGAAGAATACCTGCAGACGCCAGCCATGCATCGCCGCTATAACCTAATATATACATACCCAAGGCAGGATATATTACAGAAGTAATAAGAAGTAAAGAGACTACAGGAAATATGGAAAAGTGGGAGAGAAAGACGAAGATTTGAGAGGAGGACAGGAAAAGGCGACTGCCAATTTCCTTCAGGTGGGTCAGTCTGAAGGTGACGTCTATGTGAAGCCGAGGCCGAAGAGGTGTGTTGCCTCCGCTGGGGGGCCTTAAAGATCCAAACACCCAGCATCGGCTCAACCCCCAGGATACCCCTTTCCCCAGACACGGCTAAGCAGCGAACGGCTACACGCAGGAGAGTCCAACCCTCGTGTGCTTGGGTACGTGGTGTCGCAACACACCAAACGCCTGCTGACGTAGACGCCCCTACGGGGATGAGCAGAAGAGAGAAGCAATAGGAAGCGATACCTTAGTAAACTGCACGAGGGGCAAGGCTTTTCGGGTGAATATCACAGTTGATGACTACAGTGATGTGTGCATTTAATACATGTACCTTAGCTTTCCGCAGTGATTTACTATGTTTCCAGGCAATATTTCGTCGTCGGAATTGTTTCTTAGACCCTTGCGTGTGTTACTGCACTGTAAAGCAAAAAAAAAAAAAAGCCAGAAGTAGCAACAGTATCGACACGCTCTTCGTGTGTGTATGTTAAGCCTTTTCTATTAAAGAAGCCTCGCAACGGCTGACAACCTAGTAATACAAGCATATATTTCGTAAATCATATAATATTCATAAGGCAAGTTTTCCCTTGAGGAGCGCAGTGTAAGGTCAAAATGTGCGTTTAGTTTGTAATATAAACATATTATGCAGCGGCTCATACTGCGCTACCGTAGCAGAAAATCAAGTAATGCGGTTATTGTAACGTCTGGTCTAGGATATGCCGTGGTTACGCTGCCACGTTATATCCTTTAAAGACTTTCTCTGCGGAAGACATACATGATCTCTTGCTAATATTTAACTTCGCGCTTTATCTGTGGAAGTGTGCTTGGCATAATTCTCTGTAAATTGTAGCGTGATCGTACATCTCGCGATGAATCTATTGATGAATGTTGAGGTTCGAACAAATATGTGGCTAGTAGCCGACTAGCATGTCTTCTCAGTTTGCGTCAGTTTACTATGTGGCTTTCAAATAGCTCGGCTAGAGAAAGTTATTTAAAATAAACGCACATACTAGTCCAACACATCGGTGTTCAGCATTGAACACCAATAATAGTGAGGAGAAGGCTTGCGTGTCAATTAATTTTAGCACAGAGACATAAGTTGTTCTCGACACCACAGTTCAGGAAAATTCTCATTCATGCTATCCTTATGTACGGAACGGTCACATAAATACCGAAAATTCATATCGTTGAAGGACGCGTAACCTGAATAACTCGGAAACCTGTTTGTTATGTTAGAATACAGGTTGTTTCACAAACGCACCTGTGTCCTTTGAAAGTTGTTATAGATGTTCAATAGCCTGCTTAATATAATAGGCGTCCAGAAAATTGCACTAATGAAGAAATACAAGAACGCTTCGTCTTGACTTACGTGCAGAGCGATCGACTGCCACTCAAGACGTTGTTTCTTTCGGAGAGTGATTTTACACTTCACTCGCAGCCTGTGCTCACGGTTGTGCAGTGATATAGGCAAGCATAGCCAGGAATTTGTCGCGTTTTGGTCTTCCTGAAGGTTAATTGGTGGCAAAATAAACAAACAGAGTGCTGAACACATACGGACAAGGCAGGGAACAGTGTCAGCGTTCGATGACCGCTGATATACTCGAGAAGGAGAAGAAAGGAAAGGTTATTGTCGGTAAAAGTGTGGAAAATAAGCGGCACCAACGGCTATATAAGGGACACGCCTGCTGTGCAGCAGGAACAGCGGCCTGACTGATACCAGGCGTGTCACAACGCCAGCACGATCAGTGATGCCGGCGATGACGATAAAGGCCCCGTGCCTAGATGGTGCAAGTTACGAGACACACGTCAAAAGATCGGCATAGATCAGTACTCAATGCAAGGATTAGATAGCATTAGTTTGATGTTCCCTGCCTCCTCCACTCAAACTAGTGTATGCACCATGGTGTGTAATGAACATAGCTGCTGAGCAGGGTTAGGCGCCCAACACTCATTCCAGGAGCCGAAACCAAAGAGCCACCCTGATTCTGCCGTAAAGCCGATTTAGCATATCGTCACGGTCCGTCGGCTTGGCTAGATCCTTTTTCCAGCCACACACACCGGGCGTTTTAGGAGACCTAACTCTTCGCGCGCGGCTCGCGCGTGTACTTTCGATACCATGATACCACAGCGGCGATGATGGAGAAAACGCGGTTTGAGCGCCGCCTGATTACCATAGTCCTAATAAATGTTCTTATTACCTTCTTATGTAACGCTGTGAACGTGTGTTTATTCTTTTACACGTAATGGAGTACGGGCGTTTAACGGTGCTTGGTGTCCGTTAGCCTTTTTTGGGGCGAGATACATCAATTTTCACGCCAGGATCATACTTCTTAACATTGTCTTACACTGACAGCGCTAACAAAAGAGGGCGACAGTTTCACTTGTCATGGACATTGTAAAGAGCAACCCTCTATAGACCCTTTTCATGCTTACAAACAGAGTTCCCAGAAGACTTCCGGTTAAACCCTCAATAGCGGCATATGTTACAATAGCCTATAAACTTATAGGACCCTTCAGCTGGCACCAGTTTTGCTGCAGAGTTGGAACGTTTGACAGGTGAATTGTAGTGTTAAGTGGAACAAAAAAAGCCCCTACATGAGCTTGATGTTCAGCGCACGTTCCTTATATCTGAAAACACCAAGAATATGGGCCTGGAGTATACTATGCGACAAAATACTTCTGTTTTCTTGGCTAACTGGACTGTCGAAAATGGCTGACCGGAAGTTCCCTGGGGTCATGAACGCACTGCTGCCACATCGCGGATGCAAAAGGTCTATAGTAGCAGCCATTTCCCCGCTTTAAGCACTTGCATCATGTCTTCAGTGCACCCTCCTACTGAAAGAAGCTTGTTTTTCTTCGTAAAGGCCTCTCATGTTACTGTTTCTGTTGAACGACCCTTGCGAGCTTCGAAGAGCTACTATTCGTATTGAAAACGTACCCGTAGACACTATCTGAAGCTAGCATGATGGTCGAGGGAACCCTTGTAGTCTGCATATTTCAACTTGGAAGGAATGCGGCATCCGCCATCGAGCGTCCGTAGCCGGGCTCATAATAGCCATAGAACGGCCCTCTCTGACGTAAGGCCAATAAACTTTTAGCCCAAACAGTATTCGATGAAAGTGTTTATTTTGCAGTCGAGGAAACAGTGCAATTTTCTTGCAACGTGTTCATTTTATTCCCACCTACTTAATGCGGTAGTTGCAAAGTCATACATTTGAGCACAGAATATTTATTTAATTATTTATTTATTTATTTATGAATATTTATTCGTAGCTGTGCAAGTCCTACATAATTGCACATCTAGAATAGGCTGCATTTACACATTTGCCTTTTTTACAATTTCCCCAGTAGCACCCATGACCTGTTCCAAGCTTTTGTCTCGTAGGTGTAATCTGCAAAAAAAAAAGAAAAAAATTCTTTGCGCCAGGAGGATGCACACCAGAAACAATTGGAGGTTTTGAAATAGAGCACACAAAGTTGGGAAACACTATGGGCCAGGGAACCAAAAGAAAGCAAGAAAGGAACAAGTGATTCAAACTTGACCTAAAGCGCAATAAACGAGGGGCAGCTGGGGAAGTTGCATAGCTTTTCTGCATTCAAATGATCTTCTGAATTTGTTTTCCTGTTTAATCCAAGTTGCGGAACACGTTAATTTTACCAAGTATTTGATAGCATGTAATATAATATAATGACCCAAGCAGTCCGCACAGAGGATTAACCAGCGAAGTTCAAACGCTCGGCTCCGTGTTTATCGCTGCATCAATCCCGACCGTTCATTAAACGATGGTTTCGTTGGCTGCCGGCTCCTCGGTACCAATTTGCTGCTTGCGCTCGGCTGCACGAGGCTGTTCTTGTGCCCGGGCTGCAGCATCGGCCCGGCGTAGACGAGCTCGTTCCCGGTTCAATTCGTGGCATTGCTGATCAAAAACTGCTGTTCCTCAGGAGTGCTCATGACACGTAACCTACCCATTTTGGAGCCGGAGAGAAGGTTCTGCGCGTGCGCTCGGCTGCGACGGAGAGTAACGACGTCACTACTGCCGCAGCCAATCGCGCGCTTCTCTTTCTCTCTTTCCTTTCGTGCATGGGCATGGATTGCGCCAGAAGAGATTTCGACGTACAGGCGACACACAGACGGACGGACGAACGAATCGGCTGGCCACATACAGGGACGCTGTAAAAAATGTTACTACGTGTGCCATTCAGCCCTCGATAAACATTCGCACAAGCGATACAGCTCCTCTCGATATGTAGCTTATCGCTCTAAATCCAACAGTATCTGTCCCATATTATACAGGCCTGAGGCAAAGCTCGTTTCCATATTTGTTACGCTTTCGGTGCTTTGCGCTTTCCATGTTTCTTTTACGGACATTGCCGTGTCACAACTAACGTTTAGAACTATCTGAAACATTTTGGGTCGTTTGGAATGGGCTTGCCTAATTGATGTATTTTGCTGTTGGTCTCTGTGTCGACTGATAAGTAGGCGCCTTCATTTTCTTTCATTTTTTCGCCGAGGATAAACTTTGAAGTATCTCTCGTCGTCTTTGGTTTTCCTACTTGTGCTTCCTTTATTGCTCTTGAAGTCAAGTATAAATTCTTACAAATTTGCCAAAATTTCAATTCTTGTATGCTAAGAAAGGAGTTTGAGTTTGGCTCACGCAAAGAATCTTGGCGACCCTATTTGTATAACTGCCCAATCAGTATATACCACACCTATTGCTTAAATAAAGTGCACCGCAACAGCTCTCAATACAGTGCAGTACCAACTATTTATCGAGTGTGAGTGTGAAACCTCCCCATTTCTCTCTCTCTGTCTGTCACTTTGTCTCTTTCTCTCTCTGAGTCTCTTCCCCTGCACAATTAAGGGAGCGGAGAGTGTCGGGCGTTTTTCAGCAACGTTCCTACTCGTGAGCCGTTTGCCTTCCTAGATTCCCGTTTGTTGCCACACAAGTTGCCCGCGAGTGCAGTGGGAAGGAAACAGGCGCGCGATCGTGGCCTCGTGCTTAAACCATCCGTTTCCTTTGATGAAAGACGTATATATGCTTATTAAGAACGGTTTCATTTAAACAAAAACTACCTGTACCTTTGAAGAATAGTTCACTGGCGTGACCGCCTTATATCGGTATTCACAAGCCCTGATTGTAGGCGACAGTTTAATTTCACAGCCTGAGTCCTCTTGTACCACCAAGAATCTGGCTTCTCTCGGTGGTGGAATCACTTTGCCTTCCTAGATATCCCTTTGTGGCCAGAGTAAGTTGCCCGCGTGTGCAGTTTGCCTTAGAGGGAAGGAAACAGGCGCGCAATCGTAGCCTCGTGCTTAAACCATCCGTTGACTGTGCTGAAAGTCATAATATATATATATATATATATATATATATATATATATATATATGCATATGAGGAACGGTTTCATTTAAAAAAAGCTACCTGTGACCTCGAAGAATTGTTCACTGGCGTGACCGCCTTATATGCTTATTTGCAAGGCCTAATAATAGGCGACAGTTCAATTTCACGGCTTGAATCCTCTTGTACCACCAAGAATCTGGCTTCTCTCGGTGGTGAAATCTTCCTTCGTGTAATTGTCATATACTTCGCTATCACTAATTCTGCTTCGCCTTTCCGGATAAACTGCAACCTCTCTCTCTCTTTTTTTTCTTTTAATGTGAGTATGAGTATAAGCGCTGCCGTGCATGGCTGTTGTTGATTCTGATATCGAGTGTATCCGAAACGGCGTCGTTTCCTTAATTGAGAGAATTATACAGGATGTCCCATTATCATGCACCAAGTCTTTAAAGAAGAGCAATTGCGTTGCTCGAAGAAAATGTGGTGCACATTGTTTCCAGTACACTAGAGTAGGCACCAGTAATATTTGGTGGGAAAGGCAAGGAGGTTAACTGGTGTGCTATCGTGCACGAGGGAAGGGCATGGAAAAGTTAAAGACGGAAAGAATAACGAAGACAAAATGAAAAGGCACGAAAAATAAATTGTGAAGCTGGGGAATGTCCAGGAGGACTAGATTCTCTCAACAGGCCACTCGAACGCAAAAATTTTAACACTGCTTTGGCTTTCTTGCGGTGTGAGGACTGCATACTTTGGATTTTCAGGACTGTGTCCTTCGAAAGGGATCAGTAGTCACCCGCGACAACGTGGTCGCGGGTGAGTGCGTGTGTGCGCTGTATCTGGGACATTGTCAAAGACTGCGTTCGATAGTTTCCTTGTAGCCGCAGCGGTCACACGCACAACAATTCGATCGTGACATGGGATCTGAATTTTTTTTTGAAGAGTCCTTAAATTAGGCTGAACAACAAAGTGACCACAGCGAAGGGCCTCATATGAGCCAAACATTGTTTTGTAATAAAAACACGACAAAGGGACGATGAACAAGAAGGCTTACTAGACGCTTTGAGCCAACGCCTGCGGTGTTCACGTCGCTAAAGGTCGCCATAAGTGCATACTGCTTCCTCTGGCGCATTAGTAGAAGACCATACGAAAGGGTCATGGGAGCGCTAACGTGACCATCATTTGACCTGTTACGCCTAGACAACATCAGGCCAGGGTACGAGGTCAAAGTCCGTTCGAGTTGTCTGCAACTTGCCTCTACTTGTGAAAGGAGTCGCGACCATGAGGGATGCATCCTGCTCAGCTAATTGCTGCAAGGAGCCAACGTCTGACCGTGAAAACGGCGTTGAGCGACGCTTGCAATGCCTAGTCATTTTGTCATATAGGATAAGGAAGGTGCAACATCATAGGCGGAGTGTGGCAGGATGGTGCCTCTGAACCTTGCGCCAACTTGGGTCATGGAGAATGTACCGCACGATTTGCAGCAAGGAATGGACCAGCGTTCGAAGGCACCAGACTGCCACGCTTCTTCTCTCCGAGGTCACGCGTCGACTTCGTGCTGCCCCACTAGATGGCGCAGCGTGTACAGAAAGAAACGCGAGAGGGGAGCACTGTCGCTGCATGACGCGTTTCTCGGCGTTCTGGCGTACTGACGTTGCGTGCATTTCGGAATCTACGCACAGGCTTTGCGGTGACACCGATAGATGGCGCCGATTAATATATTATAGAACCCTCTCTTTCTCGTTAATTCCACCCTCACAAGAATCCAGCACGCGTAATACGCCTAATCAGCACTCAAACACCCGTCGCGAGAAAGAATGCCCATCGCATTACCGTCACCAATCATCTCCAAAGGTTTAATGCGCGGATAATTTTTGGGAGACCTCCTCCGCGTGCGGTGTTTTTTTCAGAATGATTTAGGTCATGTTCCGAGAACAATCTAGCTGCGGGATTGGCTGTTAAAATTTGATGTGCTTCTTTACTTCCTCCAGTACGAGTGTGCATGTGTCTATAAATATGTTGTCCCCATTACCGCCATGTAAATAAAACCCGGTTCGGTTCCTCTAACCTCTCGTCCTCGCAACTCATCATTGCACTATTCGCTTGTTTGTTGACATTCTCTTGTAGTGATCTCCACTAATTTCAATAATAAAGTCGCCTTTGAGCCATGTGCTGTGGGACCTCCTTTTGAATAACACCAATACCAGTATTTGCTTACTGTTAAATGAAGACTTCTTTCAGCAAAAACGGAAATGCTGTAAGAATTTGCGTTTTTCGCAAGTATAAAGAGCCCCTTCTATTTCTTTTTTTCAAAGAAACTTCGGGCAACAGTGCGGGCGAGCTTAGTCTCCGTGTGACGCCCGGTAGCGTAGTCCACCTCCCCGTTTGGACGCGTAGCGGAGGCGTATACTACAGAGCAAACCTCAGAGAACCGCCCAACTCCGAGACTGCAATACCACAACCCTGCAGTACTGGCCAGTACGATCCACCGAGGAGACTGGGTGTCTCTGGCGTTCTTGCGTTAAGCACGAGGTCGCACGTTCAATTGCTAACCACAACAGGAACCAAAATCTTTAAGTACGTTCGAGTTGGAGGCTGCATTCACAACCTTAAGTATATAGGCGAGCTTAAGGAAAGGTTGGTTTCCCGGCATTAAAGTCGCGTTACGGTAATTTCATTGCTTGGTAAGGCAAGATGTCGACAAAAAACGCTAGCACTGATTGTCAATACATTTTCCTCGGCAATATAAGCAGTCCAAATAAAAAACTGGAATACATGCTTACTTACCAAGCACAGTTTTCCGTCAGGTGCATTACTCCCATCTTTGTTCTTGCAGTCCTCAGAGTGGTAGCTGAACTGCGAATTATTCGAAAAGGATGGCAGTCGATGGCCAATTATTAATTTGGATCTGTTATTTATAAATGCTACCGTCGAGTTTGCCAGGGTAAGCGTAAAAACAGCTCTTTGAGGCAATGAAAAAAAAAACAACATCGCTGGTTTTTGTTTCTATACTGGGATCAGTCAAAGAACGTTTTCCTGTGGCGGCACTTAAAAGATCTGAATGTGTTCTTTGAGTCGCTTGCAGCACGCACAGCAAAAGACAACCATTTGGACGAAGTCGGGAACCTACATGCGGCGGATACTTCTTTTTAGCAGCATCATGCACGAAGCTCACTCGTCATGCACGAAGCGTTTGTCGCATCTGTAATATGTTTCTTAATTTATCAAATGGGAATTCTTTCTGTTTCCGTCTGAAACGATGTTACTTTTCTCGTCATACATCTTAACCCTAGCCTTACATTTTGCTGTCCCTTCTAACATCTCAAGCAGAAGACTGCGTTTGGTAAGCGTGCATTAATCAAAGCTCGCCCTTTTTGTTTCTCGTGAGGCTCTGCTAGCATTGTATAATGCTTTCATTACCAGTCACATTAATTATCGCATTGTTTCATAGGGCAACATGTACGCTTTTCACTTACCATCAATTCAACGTATCCAAAACCAGTCAATGAGCATTATCAATTCTAGTTCCATGCAATCCAATGCCTCTATGTTACTTCGCGTGTACAATATCTTGCCTGCTAGCAATTTGTTACTGTTTAACATACCCGTCTTATTCCACAAGTTCCTTCATAATAACCTTACGTTTCATTTGTTGTAGTTGAACATTTACAGAAGAAAAACAGCAATTTCTTTTTACCCGTGGTTCATACAAATTACGGCAAGAAAAATCTGTGTTGGCCGCAGTTTCTTTTTGTAATGAATTACCATCAACTATAAAACCCTGTGCTTCTGTTGAAATATTTAAAAATTGCTTTAAGCATCATTTCTTGCGATAACTGCACTACGATCTGGCTTTGCATTTTTGACTTCTGTCTCACATGTCATTTCTTGAATTTCATCCCTGCCTTTACTCCGACTTTCTTTTATAATGTGCTTTTTCGTGTTTGTTTGACTTTAAATAAAATGTATAATAATGTATTTTGATCCGTCGATGTTATCTGACAATAATGCTAATTTGCTGTCTAAAAATATCACCGTCAATGTTGTTATTATTAACCGAAGGTCCCACTACAGTTCTTTCTCTTTGGGAGCGTCGTCTATATGTTTGTGATGTTGTAAGCACTTCTTTTTTGGAAGCAATGAATTTGAATCTGAATCTAAATCTTCGTCTATGTAAGTAGTAGCGATCATCGCCGCACGCCTTGGCATTTACGAAAAAGGCACAGTTTTGGCTACGAGCAGTTCTTTGCCAATTACCCAGGCTACTAGACTGTGTGCTTTTCGGACAACCGTTCATCGCGCTGCACGGTGCTCTCTGCCTTCATCGACCCTACTCTATGTCACGCTACCTTTTGTCGTTTTCTCTTTCACGGCGACAACGTCTGTATTCCTATCGCGTAACTAATGAAGCAGCTTCAGCTTACCGTCCATTGGTGGAAAATTGAGTGCTATTCAGGCTACTGCACAAAAAGGCAGAGGATGGCAACATTGGCCCTGGCAATGCGTGTGGCGCTTAGGTCTCGACACAGATTCTGACTGCGGTGCGTTCTGCCTACGTATTTCCGAAGCCACAGCAGGGAATACCGCAGTGGATGAAGGTGATCTTGTGACCACCGTAAGGAAGAAATTGCTTTCGAAAGAAATGATGGCGTACGTCGTCATATTCCTCCGCATTTACAATAAATCACTTCAATGTCGGGGAAACGCACAAGTATCGGGACTTAACAAATTTTAATACGAAAGCTCTATAATTAAACATGGCAAGGTTCCTAATAGTAGCCATTCATGATAGGGTAGCAGGAATAACAATAAAAAATAATACACGTGTAAATGTAAATCTCACTGCAACAATCACGGATTCACAGTCGAAAGCGGTTTCCGAATATTCGAAACATTCAGATAACGAGTCAAACAACGCCCTATTCGATTCGGTCATCAAATTTAATCGTCGCAGAGTGCGACTCGCACTCTGTAAGGAGCCCTATACATGCGAAGAAGCTACTTGTTTGCTTCTAATACTCCATTTGTGTTTTTAATAAGTAACTCTTCCTAACGTAGTGCGTAACGAAAAAAACGTTGCTTAGATTTAGAATACTGAGATGAGACGATCATTTTATATTAATTGTCAGCACGACTGTTCCTAATTAGGAAGCTATTTGGAAAGCGTTCAGTATTTCATTCGATTCGATTCCGTTCTGGCGCTATTCAACTCGTATTTGATTCGGTCTCAAACATCACTATTCGTGCACAGCCACATATGCTATCCAGCCATGTGCGCGCGCAGTAGTCACCGAAGCCCTTGCCTAGGCTTTACTATCTGCTCTTCAGACAACGAAATTCACAAACCATCACGTACCCAAGGCATCCGCATTTTGACTGGTTCTTCCTTGTGTGTCTTTGGTTGCCCACTCGGAACAGGTTTTTCTTCTACTGGTTCCTGCTCCTCTGCAGAGAACATTTATGAGAAGAGGCAAAAATACTCAGTTAAGTACAGTCGTCTCGAATCACTTCTTGCGTCACAAGCCAGTAATGTGGAAAGCGAAACCGTTATTGGGAGAAGCCGATACGATTTTTTTTTATAATGGAACCGTTTTGGGTAGCTTCTTTCCTATCTATGGCGGATAACAAGCATTCCTGTGATGAAAAACCGCCTCCACCTTGCGAATCGCTCCAGAAGTGATTTTTCATAGCATCGACCTGCGTTGGAAGCTGCCAATTTTATTTTATCTATAACTGCAATCTCTCAGCCTCCTGGTTAGCTCAGATGGTACAACACCCAGTAGGGCGGAGGTCTCGAGTTCGACACCAAATTAGGACGACTCTTCTTTTATTGCGATAGCAATTATATGTACACTCTAAGCGCATTTCCACCATTCACATCGCCGTCGCAGTGAGGCTCCGTATGCCGTTCAAGGGCGACAACACCGTCACCGCGCGCCCAATGCTGTATGTGCGAGCAAAGGCTTGCGACGGGAGCCGACGATAGCGGCGTGTGTGTAAGCGATAGCTGCGTGTTCTCGGCAACCACTTTTTTGTTGATGTGATAGAGAGCACGAATGTCACGTGGCTGGCTGCTGCCACCGCGTTTCCTCACGCCAGCGTTTTGACAGAGAGTTTGTGCGCTTATCGAGTTAGAGCTGTTCATGTTTGTTTGTTCGCGCGTGGTGCCGTGCTTTTTAATTTAATTAGTTTGCCTACGTTTGCATGTTTATACGGACGATAAAACCACAATCCTTAATTCATATGGCTGTCCACTAATTTTCTGTTGCAATTGATGCTTTGCCTTTCGGGAGCAACTGCGACTTTTTTACAACTGCAAAGGTTTCGCTCGGGTAACGTTAATTTGGGATTCCACGATAGATATATCTGTACTTAGACTGAAAGCAACACCACAAGTATGCACAAAAATTTCTTCACCACGAAATGAAAGTCGTGCAGATTTCTTCAGCAAATTTGGTTACTCATGACATTCTCTTACTTATAGAGGGAGTGTGCTTAAATGTATGGCCACTTACCAGCCGTAAATATCACACTCTGGGAAGTGCGTGTTTTAACGCTGCTGTTCATTACAGTTTGGACCTTTATGAAACCGCTCATTGACAATATTTTTACTGCTGATAATAGTTTGTATTCATGAACATCTTATTACCTACTGCAAAAATGTTTCACGTGTTTATTACATTATCTCGGCAAGTATACCTAAAACTTTTCTGTTGCGTCGGTTTGCGATTTGGCGCAACGCGATACGCGAATGTCACTTTGAGTTCAGAGCACACGGAAAGAACGTCAGGCCTTTAAGAGCACCTCTTAACAACAATGCTTTGACTATTTTTACGCACACTTTTTTTCCCAACGATACGCCACTAATGCCCCTGAAGAACCATGCTTACGCTGTATGGTTGGTTCTTCTTGCTCTTCTGTCCCTTCTCCCGTAGCCGTTGTGGCAGTCGCTGATAATTCAGGATCTAAGGCTGCACGACACAGGTACTTGTTCTGCGAAACTTGTTTGACTGCAGGACACCATAGTTTTGCGCACGGAAATTCGTCATCTGCAAGTAGTCCAGAATTGCGTTGTAATAGGGGCCTAGCCAAGGGGAGGGAGAGGGGAAGGGGGTAGGCGTATACAAAGCACTAGTTCACCCGTCACCTCCCTCATCCCACCTCAATCAATCAATCAATCAATCAATCAGTCGTTTTTATTTTCTTTTTCACCTTGAAAAAGAGCAGACATGACTAAAAGCTGGGGTACAGCTTGACGAGGGTCCTGCCCCCTTATACTAACAGCAGAGCACTGCAGAATATCATAAAAATGCGATGCTCACAGAAAAAAATAATGCTTGGGACGAAATGCACATTCAAGCATAACAAATACGCGTGTACATGCATCTCTGAGTAATACTTGTCGGGGGGCTAGTTGGTGCATGTTTCCAGAAGAGGATTGTAGCGCCGAAAAACACAACACACACCCTCTTCTGGAAACATGCATATCTATATTATAAAGATACAAATACATAGACATATATACATTATGCACATATACACAGACGCAAGATCTATGTGTACGCAAGCTTATGCACATAGATCTACATACATATATATATATATATATATATATATATATACACAGATACTGCGCTAGCACGCATGCGTGACTACAATGCAAGCGAAACAAGAATCATACACAACACTAGTTGCATATATGGTATACCTCACGAAATAGCCTTGTTGTATGGTTTAAGTTACACAAAGGATCAAACTCTTCCTTTGCGAGTTTATTAAGTAGAATGGCCATAGTGTATGGTAATGATTGCTTATCGTAATTGGTTTGAGCTGTACGGACCCCATGCCATACTTATTGATGCCTAAACCAGAAGAAAGGCGGTTAACCAAGGGGCCCGATTTTTATAAGTCATATCATAAGAAGCCAACAAACACTGACACCAAGGACAACATAGGGGAAATTACTTGTGCACATTAAATGAAAACAAAAAAACAATAATTTAATGGAAATTAAAGTGGATGAAAAAACAACTTGCCGCAGGTGGGAACCGAACCCACAACCTTCGACTTTCGCGTGCGACGCTCTACCAAGTGAGCTACCGCGGCGCTGTTTCTCCATCCACTTTCTTGGGTATTTATGTATCCTAGTAGAACCCTGAGAGTGTTAGCCAGCGCCACAACTCACAGACCTTGGCGGCGGACGTGATACGTCCTTTTTGCCGTAGGCATCACGAGAACGTGATCTTTCTGGGTGAAGGCAACAGGTCAATAAACCCACATATGCTACCTGAAGGCATCAATGTAGCTGGATTCGAGACCCTCGTTGTGTAATAAACGACAAGAAAGTGGGTTAACTGAGGGGCCCGATTTTTATAAGTCATATCATAAGAAGCCAACATGGGTATTTATGTGTCCTAGTGGAACCCTGGGAGTGTTAGACAGCGCCACAACTCACAGACCTTGGCGACGCACGTGAAACGCCCTATTTGCCGCAGGCGTCACGAGAACGTTATCTTTTTGGGTGAATGCGACTCGTCAATAAACCCGCATACGCTACCTGAAGGCATCAATGTTGCCGTATTCGAGACTTTCGTTTTGTAATAAACTAGAAGAAAGGTGGTTAACCGAGGGGCCTGACTTTTATAAGTCATAGTATTACGATATCATCGAACGATGCTCAAGAGACGAGCCGCCGCGAGAAGGA
Source organism: Dermacentor variabilis (assembly GCF_050947875.1). Classification (NCBI taxonomy): domain Eukaryota; kingdom Metazoa; phylum Arthropoda; class Arachnida; order Ixodida; family Ixodidae; genus Dermacentor; species Dermacentor variabilis. The sequence continues at coordinate 136,116,466 of NC_134570.1, read as the reverse complement.
CGATGAAGTTGGTCGGTGCCCTTGGCGCGAGCGAGTGTCGCCTTGGCTCCCTTGCTCCAGTGTAAATAGCCTGTAAATAGCCTCTTCTGTCTGTGTCCTCCCACACGCAACATTCTGGTAGAGGTCAGCGATCCCCGTCCTCACTACGGAACTACGAAGTGGTCGGCACACCGAGATTGTCACCATGCCTCCCGGTAAAGCGCCTACCACTGCAACGGCATCGGCTTGTCCCACTGCTCCAATCGTCACGGTCGCGCCACATCGCAACCCAGGTGTGTTCTCTGGCCAGGAGGGACAGGATGTTGACGACTGGATCAAGCTCTATGAACACGCGAGTGCTAATAACAGGTGGGACCCAACGATTATGCTCGCCAATGTCATCTTTTATCTCGGCGGCACCCCACGAGTATGGCACCAAACGCATGACGACGAGATAACTAGTTGGGACAGTTTCAAAGAGAAGCTACTGGAAGTGTCCGGCGACTCCATTGGGCGCAAGGCTGCCGCGAGAAAGGCTCTTGCGTCTGGTGTTGAGTCATCTACGGAGCCGTACGTTTCCTACATCCTTGACGACTCTGCTCTATGCCGCAAAGCTTACGATGCTATGTCCGAAGCAGATAAAATGAGACGTGTTCTAAAAGGCATAGCCAACGACGCTTTCATTTTGATTGTTTTCGGCAACGTCTCGACTATCGATGCCATCATCAAAGAATGCCTTCGCCTTGAACAAGCTAAGAGCCGCCGTATCCCACACCACATCACGCGGCTACCCAACGCTGCTGCTACGTCGACATGTGAGGGTCGACCACGTCAGACCACCACCTGTGGTGACGTTACCCATATTGTTCGCCGCGACCTCGAGGCCGCCTGTTCGCCAGCTTTCTCCACGACGCCTCCCGATCCGCTAGCAACCACCATTGCGATGATTCAGGCCGTCGTTCGACAGCAATTTCAGAACATGGGGCTGAACTCCGTGTGTTCCACGTCTCAACTCAGCGTTACCCAGTTCTCTAGCGGCCCTCCTCGTCCTCAGCAGTCCTTTTCCGCCACATTTCGCCGCAACCCGTACGACTGGCGTACCCCTGATGACTGGCGCATCTGCTTCCACTGCTGTCGCATCGGCCACGTCGCTTGTCACTGCCGCAACCGATGGCCACCACCTCCTTGAACATGCGCCACAGCTTATTCGCACGCCAATTAACCTGCCATTCCCTATACCACACGCTACGAATCCACTGCCACTGATGCTCCTGCTCGGAACCTTCGCTACAGCCGCTCTGCCTCACCTCGACGCCATCAGTCTCGTTCGCCCGAACCCCGTCGCTTCTCTTCGCCGCCTATCGCCTCCAAGATCCAGCCTGAAAACTAGGTACTGCAGCTTATGGAGGTGAAGCAGCGTTGTCGACCCTACCCTAAATCCTCTGCTCACGTTACCCACGATCCGAAACCTTCTTGACGTTGACGTTGATGGCTATCCTGTCTAGGCACTCATCGATACAGGATCATATCTTTCTATTTTGAGTGCTGCCTTCTGACGACGACTGAACAAGCTCCTCACCCCAGCGTCGGCACGCGTGGTCTGCGTTGCGGATGGCTGTACTGTGCCTATCATCGGCATGTGTACGGCACGTGTCAGCATCGCCGGCCGCCACACTCCTGTCCTCTTCACCGTAATTGCTCATTGCCTCCACGACCTCATTCTCGGCCTCGATTTTTTCTCCGCACATTCTGCTTTATTGACTGCTCTTCCAGTACCCTTCGCCTTGAGTTGCCGATGCTCGCAGAACCTTCTGACGCACCCCACTGCCGCTTACGTCCCACCGGCTTTTATCGCCTGCAGCCAAAGTCAATAGCCTACATTGAACTGTTACCTTTCCCACGTTTTCCTGATGGCGAGTACCTTGTCACTGCTCTGCCCGACATTCCCATAAGGTATGACGTTACAGTGCCTCACATTATACTTAATATTACTGGGAACCGCTCTCGCATGCTGTCTGTAACTTTGCATTTGCAAAGCAAATTCTACCGCATGCTATTTGCCTTGCCACCGTTGATTGTCTCGGCGACCAATACGTGGCAGCGTTATCGACCGATGGTTCTCGTGAGCTCAGCATGCCGCTCACGCCAGCCTCGTGTGCCGATCCCAACATAAAGAAAATGGTTGCGACAGACCTGTCCTCTGCATTGGCTGAAGAGCTTTGCCAAGTATTATCGTCCTACCGAGATATTTTCGACTTCGCCGATCGCCCTTTAGGCCAGACGCTCGCGGTCAAGCATCGGATTCTTACTGGCGATGCTACGCCTATTCACCGACGACCGTATCGAGTTCCTGCGTCGGAACACCGAGTAATTCAAAACGAGGTCCACAAAATGCTAGATAAAAGCATCATTGAGCCTTCTTCAAGTCCCTGGGCGTCACCTGTGGTGTCGCTTAAGAAGCCGGACGGCACGTGGTGCTTCTGTGTACACTACCGTCATCTGAACAACATTACTAAGAAGGACGTCTACCCGCTCCCACGTATAGACGACGCCCTTGACTGCCTGCACGGTTCCAGCTATTTCTCGTCTATTGATCTTCGTTCGGGATACTGGTAGATTACTGTTGACGATATGGATAGAGAAAAAACCGCGTTCATCACACCTGATGGCCTATACCAATTTAAAGTAATGCCGTTTGGATTATGCAATGCCCCTGCCACCTTTGAGCATATGATGGACTCCCTGCTCCAAGGTTTCAAATGGTCCATATGCCTCTGCTACCTCGACGATGTCATCGTCTTCTCGTCAACGTTCGACACTCACCTTGAACGTCTCACAACTATACTTGATGTACTTCGAAGGGCGAAGCTGCAACGGAACTCGTCTAAGTGTCGTTTTGGCCACCGGTAAATTACTCTTCTGCGCCATCTCGTTGGCGCTTCCGGAGTACAGCCTGATCCCGACAAAACTCGTGCTGTCAGAGAGTTTCCGGCTCCGAAGACAGCCGCAGACGTTCGAAGTTTTGTAGGGCTATGCTCGTACTTTGGTCGTTTTGTTCCAGACGACGTTATGTCGCCGCTTGTGAACTTTGCCAACCACGCAAGAAGCCTTCCGAGCTCCCCGCTGGTTACCTGCAGCCGCTCGACATTCCTGCTGAGCCCTTTCATCGTGTCGGCTTAGACCTTCTCGGCCCATTTCCGGAATTTACATCAGGAAACAAGGGTGTTGCAGTCGCGGCGGACTACGTGACCCGCTACGCCGTAACCCGTGCTCTTCCGACCAGTTGCGCAACTGATGTTGAGGACTTTCTCCTACATGATATCATTTGGATGCATGGTGCTCCGCGTCAATTGCTAACAGACCTTGGACGTACGTTTTTGGCCAAATTCACCGACGACATCATTCGTGCCTGCTCAATACGTCATAAATTTAGCACCTCCTACCACCCCCAAACGAACGGCCTCACTGAGAGCTTGAACCGCACCCTTACAGACATACTATCCAAATACGTTTCCGACGACCACCGTGACTGGGACCTGGCTCTACCTTACATCACCATTGCCTACAACTCTTCCCATCTCGAAACTGCTGGCTTTTCCCTGTTTTACCTCTTGTATGGCCGTGAAACAACTCTACCACTAGAGACTGTGTTTTCGTCCGCCACAGCTTCAACTAGCTATTATGCCCGTGATGCAATCGTCCATGCTCATCATGCCTGGACTAGGGGAACCGACCCTGGAGAGAAGATGGAAGACTCCATCTGAAGCCGCAAAAATCACTGCAAAATAGAGCAAATAAACGTTTTTCATCATCATCATCATCGCCAAATTGCTCGCGCTCGTCTACAATTGTCTCAAGACAATCAGAAGCAGCGCTACGACCTCCATCACCGTCATTTCCATCTTGTGCCCGGCAGCATCGTGTTGCTTTGATCACCTTCGCGTAAAGTTGGCCTTTGTGAAAAACTGCTTTCTTGTTACACAGGCCTATATCGCGTGGTCCGCAAAGTGACCAATGTCACCTATGAAATCATTCTAGCCACGCCCACTACGTCCTCCGCTGTGACCAGCAGTGACATTGTCCACGTCGCCCGACTGAAGCCCTACAGCTGTCCACGCGCCTTGGATATTTAACATCACGCGGCGGTACTTTTGCCGCCGGAGGATAGCATTACGATATCATCGAGCGATGCTCAAGAGACGAGCCGCCGCCAGAACGACGATGAAGTTGGTCGGTGCGCTTGGCGCGAGCGAGTGTTGGCCTGGCTGCCTGGCTCCCGTGTAAATAGCCTGTAAATACCCTCTTCTGTCTGTGTCCTTCCACACGCAACAATATCATAAGAAGCCAACAGCCGCAGGTGGGTTCGGTTCCCACCTTCGGCAAGTTGTTTTTTCAACTTTAATTTTTATTAAATAATTGTTTCTTTATTTCATTTATTAAGCACAAGTAATTTCCCCTATGTTGTCCTTGGTGTCAGTGTTTGTTGGCTTTTTATGATATGACCTTTAAAAATTGGGCCGCTCGGTTAACCCCCTTTCTTCTCGTTTATTACGCAACGAGGGTCTCGAATCCGGCTACATTGATGCCTTCAGGTAGCATATGTGGGTTTATTGACCAGTTGCTTTCACCCCAAAAAAGATGACGTTCTCGTGACGCCTGCGGCAAAAAGGACGTTTCACGTTGCCGCCAAGGTCTGTGAGGTGTGGCGCTGGCTAACACTCCCAGGGTGCTACTAGGACACATAAATACCCATGTTGGCTTCTTATGATATGACTTATAAAAATCGGGCCCCTCAGTTAACCCAGTGTCTTGTCGTCTATTGCACAACGAGGGTCTCGAATCCGGCTACATTGATGCCTTCAGGTAGCATATGTGGGTTTATTGACCTGTTGCCTTCACCCACAAAGATCACGTTCTCGTGACGCCTACGGCAAAAAGGACGTATCACGTCCGCCGCCAAGGTCTGTGAGTTGTGGCGCTGGCTAACACTCTCAGGGTTCTACTAGGATACATAAATACCCAAGAAAGTGGATAGGAAATTAGCTCCGCGGTATCCCAATTGGTAGAGCGTCGCCCGCGAAATGCGAAGGATGTGGTTTCGGTTCCCACCTGCGGCAAGTTGTTTTTTCATCCACTTTAATTTCTATTAACTTATTGTTTCTTTATTTTCATGTATTAAGCGCAATTATATTCTCCTATGTTGTCCTTGGTGTCAGTGTTTGTTAGCTTGTTATGGTATGACTTATTTATGCCTAGTATCACGGATGCTATGGTTTACGTAGAGATCTGCTACAGGAAACACTATAGATTCATTAGACCCCAAATGAGTCTTGTAGCTCAAAATTAAACGATAGTCGTACTGAATGAACACAGGTAAAATGTCCAACTTTACCAACAAATTTTTTGCGGAAAATGAGCAAGGAACAATTGCAATGCATCGCACTGCTTTTTTCTGAAGCAAATGCAATTTCGTGAGGTATGAGTGCTAGTGGTGCCCCAAACGAGGTTGAAGTATTGTAAAACTACGAACACTACACCATTGTAAAGTAGTATCTTAATTTTAATGGGCAGGAAACATTTCAAACGTGATATTGTTCCCACAGCAGACGACACCTTTTTTCTGTCTTGTTCCACATAATTGTTCCAGCTTAGATCTTTAGAGAATGTTACACTTAATGTGAAAGACCGTGTTAACAATGCCTAATTTATTTGTACCTATTTTAATTTTTATTCGACTTCCTAAGTTTTTGCCTGTTTGCATGTACCCAACTTTTGTCTTTCTCGTATCTATATGTAATCAGCTTGCATCAGTCTCTTTAAAATCTCTTAGCGCTTTGTTCCCTTGAAGCTTTAGTTCAGCCTCCGATGTAGCAGTAATAAAGATTACTGTGTCATCTGCATAAAAAATAAATTTGGCCTCTTCTGAGCTTTTTGACATATCGCTTACATCGATTATGAACACGAGTGGCCCAAGGATGCTCCTTTGCGGCACTCCTACACTTATACACTGAAGAATGGACTTTTCCATTTCTATCTCTACATATTGTGCTCGATACGATAAGTAGCATTTAAAGAAGTCTAAGGCTGTGCCACGGATACCAAAAGTCAGGAGCTTAACGACTAAAATTTTATAATTAACAAGATCAAATGCTTTGGATAAATCTGCAAATGTTCCAATAATTAATTTTTTTTATTGTTGAACGCTTGCAAAATAGTTTCTTTTTGAGTTAAAGGAGCTGTCTCTGTGGAAACATCCTTCCTGAAACCATGTTGCTAATTGCCTAGGAAATTATTTTTGTCAAGATATGATATTACTTTATATTGAACTGTATTCTTGAATGTCTTTTGAGAACACAGGTAAGATCGAAATTGGATGATAATTGCATAGTAAATTTTTGTCACCCTTTTAGAGACACCCGCTGTGCTCGAGCTATTTGTATGTCTTTCGGAAATCGGCCAGACGACAGAATCACGTTATGCATGTGAGTAGTAACAGGACAAATGATGTCAAGGACATGCTTTACAGACCTTATTTAAACGCTATCTGTGTCCTGCGGTTTACTATGCTTGACTGAGTTTATAGAAGAAGAAACTTCAGTACAGTAAGTGGGAGTGAGAATGAATGACTTCGCGCTAATGTTTCCAATAAATGAAGCACTGTACGACTTACTGCAACCATTAACTTGCTCAACGAAGAAATCGTTAAAAGCATTAGCTAGTGTTGCGCCAGATAGTTGTTTACCTTGACAAAGAAAGCAACCAGGAAGAATCGAAGATTTAACTGTACATAGCCGGGGAGTTTAAATTTCTCCATGTCACATCTGATCGCGGAGTCGCAGGTTCTGAAAACAAGTTTTGAAGATATAAGTATTTAGCTGCTCTCAGTGTACTTGGAAGTTGATTTCGGTATGACCTACATTGGTGGTGGTGGTGGTGGTGGTGGTGAATTGTAGCAACAGGCGTGTTTAGCCTGGCGAACAAGGCCGGCAATTGCTCCGCCCGAGCGTCTCGCACAATACCGCTGAAGGGTGTCACCATAGGTCTATCAAGCCAGTCTCTCTTAAGAATTCGATGAGTAGACGTGAAGTTTCTTTGCGGGCCAGAACTGATCCCTCTGGAAATATAAGGTGTTGCAGGCACGCATGCGGAAGGTCCTTGTTTTGCGGATTCTTCAGGAGAGTGTCTCTTTCATTTTGGAATTGCTGGCAGGACCACAAAAAGTGCTCAATGTCTCCTGTCTCATTGCATGCCGCACAGTTCGGAGAATTGATTCGGCCCGTTTTAAATAACCAGGCCGGTGTATTAGCAGATCCTGTCCTTATTGGATATAGAAGTGTCGCTTCCTCTCGGTGCAATCGCTTGGTTACGCAGGGCATATGCGGTGGAACCCAAAGCGACGCAAAGTGATTTCGAATGTCAGATTTTTGCACTTGATCACTCTTCGGGGCCTTGATTTTGGGAGGATGATAGAGCCCTGCGTAAGCAAGCGCATCAGCTTTTCCGTTTCCTGAGATACCAATGTGGGAGGGAAGCCACTGAAACTTTACTGTGAAGCCTTTGTTGTTCAGTTCTTTCACGATGGCTAGCGATTTGCGTGGGAACTTGAGGGATGGCAAACCACGGTATACTTGTTGTAATGCAGCCTTTGAGTCCGTAAGGACAACAACATTCTGCGGAGGCAAAGTCTTTAATTTGCGCAGAGCAGAAGCTATTGCTACGCCTTCAACAACTGTCGACGAGGCTATACAGTCCAGACGGCCAGGCCACGTATAGCTTAGAGAGGGAATACAGAATGCAGCTGCGCAGCGGTCTTCGTGGCTTTATGTGTACAATATGGGCGTACAGGGCATTTTTATGCTTAAACATATTTAATAATTCATAAATAACCCAAGATTATCGAGCTTTCGAAGGTTTCTTAAACCTTTTGAATAGAAAATGTTCGTGGTATATCTTTTAAGAAGTAGTGATGAAAGCAGTGTACGCAATTTGACTGTTTGAATTGAGAACGCTGTTCCATTGATGCAGACTAATGGAGCTGCGAAAAATTTCTAGAGAACGTGTTGTTATATCTTGAATATAATGAATTGGTGTGCTCTTTTTTATTAACTGGCAGGTACTGCTGATTAACATAAAGATACCTAAATGGTCGCCGATATCCGTATAAGTAACATCCCCTTTTACGTCATCAAAATAAGCGTTTGTAATACAAAGGTCAGACAGAGTGGCAGTTTAGTGAGTAACTCATGTTAGCACTGTAACTACATTGCTCAACCTCTTTACAAGTATGAGGTACTTAAGTTCTTTCCTGTAGTGCGTGTGTCTAAGCATGCCCACGTTTCGCCTCCCAGGAAAAGAATAAAATTTCCTTCTACTACATGATTGAAAAGTTTGCCAGTGAAACACTGAAACCGATTAAAATCAACGGAGTGTGGGCGGTAGATGACGCCAGACAAATTGTCGCTGCTGCGCAGTGTAAGTACTTCGACATCTGGGTTGATAACACAGAAGTCGCCCACAGTTTCATATATGATGCCTTCCATTACAACAATAGCCGCACCGCCTGCACATTTATTCTCACAGTTTCGATAAAGGCACTGAAAGGCGGGTGGGCAAAACACCTGTGATACTACTGTACCATGTTTCTCTTGGCATTATTGCCGGGAAAGGAGCATTTATGCTTTCCAGGAGCACTTCCATTTCATCTTTTTCTTTCCCAAGGAAGGAACGTTTTGGTGAAAAAATGACAACCATTATCTCTGTGCTTTCACCAAGACAATGACACCGCTTAATAACAAACCCACAACTGTAACGTAAAACACAAGTAAAATGAAAAAAGACGAAGAGAAGTTTCCGTACTTGATGTTAGATGAGTCATCCAGGCCATTTATCACAACAACAGCCGTCCCATCTGATTTGCGAACAAATATCTTGACGTTTCTTGTCAACGCATACTACCATTGGCAATCTTTCCTTTTCCCATTCGCGGCACCGAATAGTCGCTCCATGGCAGGGCACAAATACTCGCTTACAAAAACAGACATGTTTGATGGAAAGATTAAGTCATCAGTAGACAAGAAAGCAAACACTATCCTCTTTGCTTTCTTGCGTTCTCTAAAAACGTGCCTCGTGGTAATCTTCGTGAAAAGTGAATGACAATGTCTGGGGCAGTAGTATTGCCTGATGTTTTAGTGCGATGACAGATTTCAATGTCAGAGTCATCAAAGTGCATGTCTAAGCTTGTCGTAATTTTTCGGCGGTTTCTCTGACATTTTCGTGAGGAGCATGGGACACGCCGCTAACTTTCCACAATATTGCATCTTGAGTGCTGTTCACTTTGTAAAAGGCTAGTCTCATTTTGTTTCAGCTACGCACGCAGAGCATCACACTCATCCTTCAATTCCTTGACATTTTCTTTCAAGGTGTGATGTTGCGTCTCAGTTCGACTTACGAACACCTTCATTGGCTCGTAGCAATCTGTCATGAAGTTCAGGGTGGTCTTTATTTCACGGATATCGTTTCTTAGATCTCCCTCAAGGCTTTCTTGAAAATCACGAAATTCCTGCATTATTGTTCGTTTGAAATCCTCAAACAATTTATTTATTTATTTTGCCATGCTATGCAGGCAGTACGTGGTTTAAACCAGCAATATTACGCACGACGCAAGAAAAAGAGACACTGGGGCAGTAATGTACAATTTAAGAAAGGTAAGCACCAAGAATAGCAGCAGGATCTACGGCAGGAAAAAGGTGCGAAATATACAACAAACTCGGTAGAGGCATACTGACCTGTACAGCAACAGTGCAAATGTCAAATAGGTATTCACGCCGCCGCAAGGTGCAGCTGCCAAACGGGATGATCCTGGGTCTTCGACGAGCTTATAAAGGGCACGCTGGAAACCACGCAGGAGCAGTATGATGCAGTCGGTGTACGTGCTCCCACGAAGGAAGCAGCAAGACGGCATGGTGACCCCGCAGTGGTCTTCCATCAGGCTTGGTTATCCGCAATCCTCTACAACAACATTCCAAGTGTCAAATAGGTATACACGCCACCGCAAGCTGCTCCAGCCAAATGGGGATCATCCTGGGTCTTCGATGAGCTTATAAAGGGCACGCTGGAAACCACGCAGGAGCAGTATGATGCAGTCGGTGTACGTGCTCCCACGAAGGAAGCAGCAAGACGGCATGGTGACCCCGCAGTGGTCTTCCATCAGGCTTGGTTATCCGCAATCCTCTACAACAACATTCCAAGTGTCAAATAGGTATACACGCCACCGCAAGCTGCTCCTGCCAAATGGGGATCATCCTGGGTCTTCGATGAGCTTATAAAGGGCACGCTGGAAACCACGCAGGAGCAGTATGATGCAGTCGGTGTACGTGCTCCCACGAAGGAAGCAGCAAGACGGCATGGTGACCCCGCAGTGGTCTTCCATCAGGCTTGGTTATCCGCAATCCTCTACAACAACATTCCAAGTGTCAAATAGGTATACACGCCACCGCAAGCTGCTCCTGCCAAATGGGGATCATCCTGGGTCTTCGATGAGCTTATAAAGGGCACGCTGGAAACCACGCAGGAGCAGTACGATGCAGTCGGTGTACGTGCTCCCACGAAGGAAGCAGCAAGACGGCATGGTGACCCCGCAGTGGTCTTCCATCAGGCTTGGTTATCCGCAATCCTCTACAACAACATTCCAAGTGTCAAATAGGTATACACGCCACCGCAAGCTGCTCCTGCCAAATGGGGATCATCCTGGGTCTTCGATGAGCTTATAAAGGGCACGCTGGAAACCACGCAGGAGCAGTACGATGCAGTCGGTGTACGTGCTCCCACGAAGGAAGCAGCAAGACGGCATGGTGACCCCGCAGTGGTCTTCCATCAGGCTTGGTTATCCGCAATCCTCTACAACAACATTCGAAGTGTCAAATAGGTATACACGCCACCGCAAGCTGCTCCTGCCAAATGGGGATCATCCTGGGTCTTCGATGAGCTTATAAAGGGCACGCTGGAAACCACGCAGGAGCAGTACGATGCAGTCGGTGTACGTGCTCCCACGAAGGAAGCAGCAAGACGGCATGGTGACCCCGCAGTGGTCTTCCAGCAGGCTTGGTTATCCGCAATCCTCTACAACAACATTCCAAGTGTCAAATAGGTATACACGCCACCGCAAGCTGCTCCTGCCAAATGGGGATGATCCTGGGTCTTCGACGAGCTTATAAAGGGCACGCTGGAAACCACGCAGGAGCAGTATGATGCAGTCGGTGTACGTGCTCCCACGAAGGAAGCAGCAAGACGGCATGGTGACCCCGCAGTGGTCTTCCATCAGGCTTGGTTATCCGCAATCCTCTACAACAACATTCCAAGTGTCAAATAGGTATACACGCCACCGCAAGCTGCTCCTGCCAAATGGGGATCATCCTGGGTCTTCGATGAGCTTATAAAGGGCACGCTGGAAACCACGCAGGAGCAGTACGATGCAGTCGGTGTACGTGCTCCCACGAAGGAAGCAGCAAGACGGCATGGTGACCCCGCAGTGGTCTTCCATCAGGCTTGGTTATCCGCAATCCTCTACAACAGCATTCCAAGTGTCAAATAGGTATACACGCCACCGCAAGCTGCCCCTGCCAAATGGGGATCATCCTGGGTCTTCGATGAGCTTATAAAGGGCACGCTGGAAACCACGCAGGAGCAGTACGATGCAGTCGGTGTACGTGCTCCCACGAAGGAAGCAGCAAGACGGCATGGTGACCCCGCAGTGGTCTTCCATCAGGCTTGGTTATCCGCAATCCTCTACAACAACATTCCAAGTGTCAAATAGGTATACACGCCACCGCAAGCTGCTCCTGCCAAATGGGGATCATCCTGGGTCTTCGATGAGCTTATAAAGGGCACGCTGGAAACCACGCAGGAGCAGTATGATGCAGTCGGTGTACGTGCTCCCACGAAGGAAGCAGCAAGACGGCATGGTGACCCCGCAGTGGTCTTCCATCAGGCTTGGTTATCCGCAATCCTCTACAACAACATTCCAAGTGTCAAATAGGTATACACGCCACCGCAAGCTGCTCCTGCCAAATGGGGATCATCCTGGGTCTTCGATGAGCTTATAAAGGGCACGCTGGAAACCACGCAGGAGCAGTACGATGCAGTCGGTGTACGTGCTCCCACGAAGGAAGCAGCAAGACGGCATGGTGACCCCGCAGTGGTCTTCCATCAGGCTTGGTTATCCGCAATCCTCTACAACAACATTCCAAGTGTCAAATAGGTATACACGCCACCGCAAGCTGCTCCTGCCAAATGGGGATCATCCTGGGTCTTCGATGAGCTTATAAAGGGCACGCTGGAAACCACGCAGGAGCAGTACGATGCAGTCGGTGTACGTGCTCCCACGAAGGAAGCAGCAAGACGGCATGGTGACCCCGCAGTGGTCTTCCATCAGGCTTGGTTATCCGCAATCCTCTACAACAACATTCGAAGTGTCAAATAGGTATACACGCCACCGCAAGCTGCTCCTGCCAAATGGGGATCATCCTGGGTCTTCGATGAGCTTATAAAGGGCACGCTGGAAACCACGCAGGAGCAGTACGATGCAGTCGGTGTACGTGCTCCCACGAAGGAAGCAGCAAGACGGCATGGTGACCCCGCAGTGGTCTTCCAGCAGGCTTGGTTATCCGCAATCCTCTACAACAACATTCCAAGTGTCAAATAGGTATACACGCCACCGCAAGCTGCTCCTGCCAAATGGGGATGATCCTGGGTCTTCGACGAGCTTATAAAGGGCACGCTGGAAACCACGCAGGAGCAGTATGATGCAGTCGGTGTACGTGCTCCCACGAAGGAAGCAGCAAGACGGCATGGTGACCCCGCAGTGGTCTTCCATCAGGCTTGGTTATCCGCAATCCTCTACAACAACATTCCAAGTGTCAAATAGGTATACACGCCACCGCAAGCTGCTCCTGCCAAATGGGGATCATCCTGGGTCTTCGATGAGCTTATAAAGGGCACGCTGGAAACCACGCAGGAGCAGTACGATGCAGTCGGTGTACGTGCTCCCACGAAGGAAGCAGCAAGACGGCATGGTGACCCCGCAGTGGTCTTCCATCAGGCTTGGTTATCCGCAATCCTCTACAACAGCATTCCAAGTGTCAAATAGGTATACACGCCACCGCAAGCTGCCCCTGCCAAATGGGGATCATCCTGGGTCTTCGATGAGCTTATAAAGGGCACGCTGGAAACCACGCAGGAGCAGTACGATGCAGTCGGTGTACGTGCTCCCACGAAGGAAGCAGCAAGACGGCATGGTGACCCCGCAGTGGTCTTCCATCAGGCTTGGTTATCCGCAATCCTCTACAACAACATTCCAAGTGTCAAATAGGTATACACGCCACCGCAAGCTGCTCCTGCCAAATGGGGATCATCCTGGGTCTTCGATGAGCTTATAAAGGGCACGCTGGAAACCACGCAGGAGCAGTACGATGCAGTCGGTGTACGTGCTCCCACGAAGGAAGCAGCAAGACGGCATGGTGACCCCGCAGTGGTCTTCCATCAGGCTTGGTTATCCGCAATCCTCTACAACAACATTCGAAGTGTCAAATAGGTATACACGCCACCGCAAGCTGCTCCTGCCAAATGGGGATCATCCTGGGTCTTCGATGAGCTTATAAAGGGCACGCTGGAAACCACGCAGGAGCAGTACGATGCAGTCGGTGTACGTGCTCCCACGAAGGAAGCAGCAAGACGGCATGGTGACCCCGCAGTGGTCTTCCATCAGGCTTGGTTATCCGCAATCCTCTACAACAACATTCCAAGTGTCAAATAGGTATACACGCCACCGCAAGCTGCTCCTGCCAAATGGGGATCATCCTGGGTCTTCGATGAGCTTATAAAGGGCACGCTGGAAACCACGCAGGAGCAGTATGATGCAGTCGGTGTACGTGCTCCCACGAAGGAAGCAGCAAGACGGCATGGTGACCCCGCAGTGGTCTTCCATCAGGCTTGGTTATCCGCAATCCTCTACAACAACATTCCAAGTGTCAAATAGGTATACACGCCACCGCAAGCTGCTCCTGCCAAATGGGGATCATCCTGGGTCTTCGATGAGCTTATAAAGGGCACGCTGGAAACCACGCAGGAGCAGTACGATGCAGTCGGTGTACGTGCTCCCACGAAGGAAGCAGCAAGACGGCATGGTGACCCCGCAGTGGTCTTCCATCAGGCTTGGTTATCCGCAATCCTCTACAACAACATTCCAAGTGTCAAATAGGTATACACGCCACCGCAAGCTGCTCCTGCCAAATGGGGATCATCCTGGGTCTTCGATGAGCTTATAAAGGGCACGCTGGAAACCACGCAGGAGCAGTACGATGCAGTCGGTGTACGTGCTCCCACGAAGGAAGCAGCAAGACGGCATGGTGACCCCGCAGTGGTCTTCCATCAGGCTTGGTTATCCGCAATCCTCTACAACAACATTCGAAGTGTCAAATAGGTATACACGCCACCGCAAGCTGCTCCTGCCAAATGGGGATCATCCTCGGTCTTCGATGAGCTTATAAAGGGCACGCTGGAAACCACGCAGGAGCAGTACGATGCAGTCGGTGTACGTGCTCCCACGAAGGAAGCAGCAAGACGGCAGGGTGACCCCGCAGTGGTCTTCCATCAGGCTTGGTTATCCGCAATCCTCTACAACAACATTCCAAGTGTCAAATAGGTATACACGCCACCGCAAGCTGCTCCTGCCAAATGGGGATCATCCTGGGTCTTCGATGAGCTTATAAAGGGCACGCTGGAAACCACGCAGGAGCAGTACGATGCAGTCGGTGTACGTGCTCCCACGAAGGAAGCAGCAAGACGGCATGGTGACCCCGCAGTGGTCTTCCATCAGGCTTGGTTATCCGCAATCCTCTACAACAACATTCCAAGTGTCAAATAGGTATACACGCCACCGCAAGCTGCTCCTGCCAAATGGGGATCATCCTGGGTCTTCGATGAGCTTATAAAGGGCACGCTGGAAACCACGCAGGAGCAGTACGATGCAGTCGGTGTACGTGCTCCCACGAAGGAAGCAGCAAGACGGCATGGTGACCCCGCAGTGGTCTTCCATCAGGATTGGTTATCCGCAATCCTGCACAACAACATTCCAAGTGTCAAATAGGTATACACGCCGCCGCAAGCTGCTGCTGCCAAATAGGGATGATCCTGGGTCTTGGATGAGCTTATAAAGGGTTTGAGTACGGGCTAGGTAGTATTCCATGGCATCAATCGTCACTTATAGCACATACATAGACGTGGGGCAAAAAGGACGACGAAGACAAGCGCTGACTTTCAACTGATTTTTGTTTAGAGAAACAAACGTTTATATACTGAGGCACTAAGACAAAAGCACCACCTACAAAGCATCAACCCGACATGAGTATGCATTCAGAATCCATGACCTAAGATGAACGAGAGCGCATGTGGGACCTCAGAAAAAACAGTTTTTTGTCTGTTAATGCAATTGATGGCTTACTAACTGAGTTACCATCGGCAATCGCTGCTGCTTTAATGATAAGTCTGGTACACTCATTAGAATGCCTAGCTAAGATAGTGGTTTCTTCAAAAATCGGGACACAACCGCATTGTGCGCAATGAACACCTAGAAACCCTTCCCGCCCTTTGCGCACTTTGCTTTTGTCTTGGTGTCTCAGTATATATACGTTTGTTTCTCAAAATAAAAATAAGTTGGAAGTCAGCGCTTGTCTTGGTCGTCCTTTTTGTATCTCGTCTGTGTATGCTCTGTAAGTGACCATTGATCCCTTAGAAAGGGCACGCTGGACACCGCGCAGGCGCAGTACGATGCAGTCGGTGTACATGCTCCCACGAAGGAAGCAGCAAGACGGTATGGTAGCCCCGCAGTGGTCTTCCAATAGGCTTGGCTATCCGCAACCCTGTACAGCAAAATTGCAAGTGTCAAATAGGTATACACGTCGTTGCAAGCTACTGCTGCCAAATGAGTATGATCCTCGGTCTTCTATGAGGTTATAAAGGACACGCTGGAAACCACGCAGGCGCAGTACGATGTAGTCGGTGTACGTGCTCCCACGAAGGAAGCAGCAAGACGGCATGGTGTTCCCGCAATGGCCTTCCAGCAGGCTTAGTTATCGGCAATCCTGTACACTCACATTGCAAGTCTTCAAATAGGCATTCATGCCACCGCAAGCTGCTGCTGCCAAAAGGCAGCAGATCAAGTGGGTGGCCCTACACTCCACGGAAGGACTGTCACTGTCTGCATATATGCATTATAAATTTGCACTGTGTTACCTAACAGTGTCGCAGTATATCCGTTGTCGGACGTCGTTTCCCCAAACATATTTTCAAACCACTCATACCCAGGCCTTCCATGTGGTGCAAGGGACACACTGAATTGTATTTATCAAGCTAAAATGCGTAGAAAAATCGGAAAATGCGACTTGAACGTAACCTGCAGATGTGATAGCTCTTGGATTGTAACTTGAATATACCAGAAAACATAACTCGGTTACGAAAAAACTCAAACAAACCTCTTTTTCAGCGTCTCTACAATTGAGAGACCGCCGACTGCATCTGCCATTTGCGCGCGCCGGCGCGTGAATATCTCAGACTTCACATAGCCGCGCACCCACTTCCTGTATATACTTCCAGATGGCGCTCGCCTCCGCCGCATCGCGGCCCACGCAAAAGGCCGCGTTTCTGCCAGAAAGCCCGCCTTTGTGCATAGCGTTCGCCGCGAGTGTTTATCGGTAAACATTACGGTTACATACGCTGCAGTTGCCGGGAAGCGTGAGGAGCAATCAGGGATCTTTCAACGCTATCGCGTTGCACTCTTAAAGGCAAAGCTTAAGCCTCCTCAAAATGTTTAAAACGCTGTTTCCAAGGCCTGCATTCATAAAGACAAAATTTATTGATAATGATGGAGAGATGTCAGCTTGAGGTGTGCTGAACTCGCCAGTTACTGTGGGAGGAATAAGGGCTGGAAAAAAAGGAAACGATGGGAATGACAGATACTGAGAAGCAAAGTACATAACAAGCAGGCCTCTGCGTTGCGTCGAGTCGCAAAGTTCGCAGTTTCGAGAATTCAGTGAGAGCTGCTGGCTTGAAGAGTTGTTGACCATCCCCGCCATAAGCAAGAGGGCGTTCCCTGAACTACCGTTTCATATGTAGACGGACGCTTTCGGCATAGCCTCGTGGTGAGGGTGTTCTTCATCTGAGCAGGAGGCTGCGGTTGCTACTAGCGGCGAGGAGTTGGAGTGGCAGCCTCTCGCGAATGACGTCACGGCCAGGACGCCGCTTGTACCTGCTCGCTCGGCTGCCGCGCACGCTCGTTCCATTAGAGCATGTTTGGGGTATCAGCGGCTGGAGCCGTACTTATTGAAAAATATTTCAGATTATTTCTGCTACCATGCAGAATCCAACTTCCTTCTTTGAGACTACCTGAGTGGTAAAAAATTGCGACTTGGATGCCGCAAGTGATTTAACGTTGAAGGTGTCTACTGGTTTTGCAATGCATATGCAGTGGCGTAGCCAGAAAGTTCGTTCGGGGCAGGGGGGGGAGAGGGGCAGGTTGCAGCTCGGCCTCCTCGTTATACAATTGTCGAGGGATCAAGTACATGAATAATAACTGCATTGCCTTTTGCCAAAGCTGCTGCAAACGCATTCTTGAACGCCACGCACTGTGAAGACAACAAAAATATGTATTTTTTCATAAAATAATGTACCCGTATGTCCCAAAAATTGCGCCAGAAATAACTGATATTGATACTTCCGTTATTTTTTATCTATATCTAAAGAAAGTATCACACGAACTTTAGAACTATATCAGTTCGAAGCCAGCAAAGTAGTGTATGCCTGATATGAAAACGTAAAGGCCAAGAAATGAAAAAGTTCAGGACAAATATTTTAATGAAAATTTGTCATTCAAGAACATTGTTTATATTTTATACTTTTGCAACGGTCAGGGAAAATTTCAATGATGCTGTCCTTTCTCACAATGTATTGCGCAGGAGCAGCTCTCACCGGTCGTGTATTGTGAGTAATTGCAACGAAATTATAGGCGCAATAGAGATCACATCTAAAAAGCAGAAGTTCTGCAATATATACGAGGGTGAGTCAAATGAAAGTGATCTAATGCGAATATTTGACGAACGGGGTACTTTGTTCAAAAGTAGCCTCCATAACCATTTACACATTTGTCCCACTGACTAACAAGTCGCGTCATTCCCGTCTCCTAAAACCCCTTGGGTTGCTGCTTCAAAAAGTCTCTAACCGACTTTTTCACGTCATCATACTACAGGAACCTGGTTCCCATGAGCAGTTTTTTCAAATGCCGCAAAATGTGGAAGTCCGAAGGCGACAGGTCTGGACTGTATGGTGGATGTTGCAGCATTTCCCACTTGACCTTTGCCAGTTGTGTATTAACCATATCAAAGACGTGGAAACGGGCATTGTCGTTAAGCAATATGACCCAACTCGTCAATTTTCCACGTCGTTCGTTCTTGATTGCAACAAGCAGTCGATGCGGCGTTTCAGAATATCGGGAGCAATTGACAGTCTCTCAACGTTTAGCAAATTTGATAAGTCATGGCCCCTGATCCAAAAAAAAGTCGAAACCTTTCTGGCATGGAGGTGGTAAATTCGAATGTTACCATTGTAAGCTTTGCCGTCGTGTTTAAGCTCGAAGTAGTATGGCACCATGATTTGTCCCCAGTCATAATTGCAGAAAAGAAGATGTCATTGTGATACCGGATCAGATGAGTCAATGAAGTGCCGAACCTCTCCGCATTCTGGCGGTGCTTCAAATTCTTGGGCATTCGTTGCGCACACAAGACGCGATAACCAAGGTGTTCATGAATTATGGTGTGAACCGAATCGTGACTGATGTCCACACGCTTTGCCAGTTCATGGATGCTTATGCTCCATTCTTGTCTCATCAACTCATCAACCTTTGCAATTATGTTGGGTGGTGACTACACGGTGGCTTTGGCCCCATCAAGGATTGTCTGTGCAACTTTCACGTCCTTCTTTGAACCGTTTTTTTGCTCCAGTGCTTCACAGTGGCCAATGAAATGAAATGTTCACCTTAAATGAAGGGTGCCTGCCTGCTACGCGCATGCCTCGCAGATAATGAACCGAACCGTTGTTGCATGGGATGGGTTGACTCAATTTCATTTGACCCGCCCTCCTACATTAGAAATGCGAAGATATAATATAATATACAAATGCGAAGATACAGCCTGATAAAGGGCAAAAAAAATCTCACCTGAAACAAATTTTACAACACGCACACACAAGACCTCGCAACAAGATATTCAAATATATGTATGAGTCTCCAATTGATCTACGCATCTAAGCTATTGGCAACTATAGCGTCGATCCAAGGAAGACCAGAGGAGAGAGCTCCGCAGAATTCACGCAAAGGAATAAGCGGCGAATAATGAACACCTTCTTCAGGAAGCGTAGCAACAGAAAGTTTACCTACAAGAGCAGTAATGGTGAAAGAAGAAATGAAATTGGTTTTATATTTTCTGCCGTTCCAAGAATATTGAAGGTTGTTGAAGTATTAGGTCAAGTGCAGTGATCAAGAGATTCGTGAGGTCTAGGATTCACCTCAGTTTGAAGAAATAAGAATACAATTGGTCAGGAAAAAACAGACCAACCTAGACGCTGTAAAGGTAAACGGAGACCAGTTTAGGCTGCTACTTGCAAACAAATATACAGCCTTAGAACACAGAGACGAAGACGACATGGAAGTAATGAATCAAAGTGTAACTAGGCTGGCTTCGAAGGCAACCGGTAGGCAAGCTCTCCCACGTAACAAAGGACCTAATAAAGAAATGACAAAGAATGAAAGTGTCCAACTCAAGAGATAAACTAGATTTCGCGGAACCATCAAAACCGATCGAGGAGGAAACACGGGATCCCTATTGCAAAACACAGTACCCGGTGTTCAGTGCCATGCCGGATTATGGGCCCAGTGTCGCGCGCTGGATGCTGGGACACTTGGCAGGCGCAGCGTACTGGGAGGCGCTGGCTACTGGTGCGAAAAGCAGCTCTAGCGCGTTAAATACGCGTTGCCTGGGAACTGTATAAATAATTTTTAAGCAACATAGGGCGTTTTGGTGCAATCAAAAAATAATAAAAGAAGTTAAATAAAAATGGTTAGACCATTATTCCACCCTCTGAAATACAGATCCCAAGCCCGGTACTATACCACTATGCCACGCCAGCTTTTCGTTTTATTTGTTTTAGCTTGCCTACAAGCCTCAAAAAGTGTGTGATCATAGATGACACTCGTCTTATATGTGTTAAAGTATCAAGCCTTGACACCACACCTTCATCACAGCCGTTATTCTTGTACACGCCACGTACATTCACAACCATTTACACAAAATATTCGTACACAGATCGGCCTTTAACATCACAATGTCTATGTACCAACAGACTACGCTAGACTACGTGCAGGCCAAGTAAAATGATAACATCCATTTTTTCGAAATCGCGTTCAGGTGGTAAGAAACGAATGCCATGTGAATTGAGGGGCAGGTCTACCTTTAAAGTTCTCTGTAATATATACCAAAAGAATATGGCACTATTACAATCAATCAAAACATGTTCGATCGTTTCCGCTTTGTTGCACAGAAAGCATCGGCTTCACCATGGCACATAAATCCCCCTTTTCCCTAATCATATTTTAACAGACAAGGTACCCGTGGCAAGCTTGAAGAAAAATGTTTTAACGTTTGCTCGTATTCACATATTTTTAACCCTTCTAAGCACCTCTTGCCCAGGCCCTTCTTGAAACAATAACCGTTACAATGGAACAGGGAACATCTCAATAAGATCCTTCATAAGACGCTTTCTTCGTACATTGGAAACGTACTCAAGGGAAAATCTTGTCCTAAGGAAACGGTGCGACGTTACAGCTACACGCAAGGACCTGGAAATTGTGTAATGAGGGCCAATGGCTGAACAAACAACAAAATCAGGCATAGAAACTGTTAACATGGCTTGAAAAAAACAACAGCACAGAAACGGGTCTCTTTCGTCCCATATCAATATGAAGGGTGATACAATTTGCTGAAGAAACAAGTGACACACCGACAGACCACCTTTCTTTACTCGACGAAACAAATTTATCCTTGATGTTCGCTCCCATGTAGAAGACCAGATAAACGTGGCAAAAATTCGGTGAAATTTTCGGATGTGCTTACGACTACAATACAGTGCCTGCAGAATATACAGAATTTTCGCAGCGAGGAAAACGTTACAAATAGTATGGTATGGTATGAAGAACTTTATTGAGGTCCTGAGGGATCAGTCTGGGACTGATGCGGGCCGCTCCCACGTCGGTACAGAGAGGCCGAGCCCCTCTGCCATCACACGGGCCCTCTGGACAGCCCTGAGTTGGTCCGCTAGCACTTCACTGTGCAGCATTCGCTGCCACCACTGTTCACCTCGAGAACCATCACCGGCCAACGCCAAGCAGCGCCACAGCATGTGTTGTAAATCGAGCAAACCCCCACACTTACTACAATAGACTGAAACCCCGCAGTCCGGATTAATTTTATTCATGATGACCGGGTTAGGGTACGTCCGTGTCTGCAGAAGCCTTAATGTAACCGCCTGCGGCCTACTTAATTTAGGATGTGGCAACGGGAATGCCCTGCGCCCTAAGTAATAGTGCTTGGTGATTTCGTTGTAGGTTAACAGTTGGTCCCTGTACTCAGGAGCGGGAGATCCAGCCCCTTCAGGGAGTACACGGCACACTAATCCTCGTGCCTCCCTGTGCGCCACCTCGTTGAGGTTACGCGGGGCTCCCTCCACTGTCCCCATGTGCGCCGGGAACCAAGTAACGGTATGCGAAGTGATATCCCTACCCTGCAGCAGTCTGTTAGCCGGTTCCGCAACAAGTCCTCTCGAGAAGGCTGTAATCGCAGATCGCGAGTCGCTAAACACCAAAACTCTTCTAGAATCAAGTAGTGCTAGAGCAATAGCCACCTGTTCAGCAACCCCCGGGTCTTTGGTATAAATGGAAGCAGCATTTCTAACGCTCCCTTTGCCATCTACTACCACCACCGAATAAGCATTTTTACCATTAATCCACGCGGCGTCAACAAACGCAGACTCCTCCTCCTGATCCTTTGCCTCTCGCAACAAAGCCCTAGCTCTCGCGACCCGCCTCCCTACATTGTGCACGGGGTGCACATTCCGCGCAAATGGACGAACCATGATATTTGCCCTAAGGTTCACGTTCAACTCGTGTAGAGGCGCCCTATCGTGCGACACAGTCACCGATTCTTCAATTGACTGTAATATATACCTACCCGCTGGTGTACCTAGCAACCGCTCCCTCTGTGCGGTACGTTGAGCCTCAGCAATTTCATCTAAAGTATTATGCAAACCCAGTCGTAACAACATATCGTTTGACGTAGTCATAGGCAGACCAAGCGCAGCCTTGATGGCTTTTCTGATTAATGCTTCCAATTTATTTTTCTCCCCCCTATTCCAATTTAGCATAGCTGCCACATACGAGAAATGACACATAATAAATGCGTGAACTAAGCGCATCGCACCTTCTTCTCCTAAACCCCTATGCCTATTAGAGATCCGTCTTATAAGTCTTATGGCCTCCTCCGTTTTCTTGGTAATACGCTGAATGGTTCTAATGTTCGATCCGTTCGCTTCAAGTACAAAACCCAGGACCCTGATTGCTTCAACTTTGTGTATCACCGACCCTTCCCTAGTATGAATTCTAATGCAAGGCTCAACTTCCGGTACCCAACCCCTCGGCCTACGACCTAGCTTCTTAGATTTGAAGATCAACAACTCCGACTTTTTAGTGGAGCACTTGAGCCCCATGAGACCCAGGTACTCCTCCGTAAGCGTTACCACCTGCTGCAGCCTAGCCTCAAGCTCTCCATCACTACCACCGACACTCCATATAGTAATGTCATCCGCGTAGATAGAATAGCCAATATCCTGGACAGTGTCCAGTCTATTAGCCAACTTCGACATCGCCAGATTGAATAACATAGGCGAGAGTACGGATCCCTGCGGAGTACCACAGTAACCCAATTTAACGACTTCCGATTTTATCTCCCCAAACCTGAGACATGCCTTTCTATCCGTAAAGAAAGCCTTGACAAAATTGAAAAGCCGCTGCCCCATATTCAAGTCCGATAGCACCCGTAGAATGAAAGAATGTCGGATTTTATCGAAAGCTTTTTCCACATCAAGTCCAATTAGTGCCTTAGTATCCCTTGTTCGCCGGTCAAGGATCTGATGCTTAATCCTGATCATAGCATCCTGAGTCGAGAGGCCGGGCCGAAATCCTATCATCGAATGCGGAAAGACCCCATTGCCCTCAACATAACGCGTTAGCCTATATAAAATGGCATGCTCAGCGACTTTTCCCAAACACGACGTCAGGGAAATAGGTCTGAGATTTTCAAGCCCTATGGCCTTGCCCGGTTTGGGTATCAGAACAGTAGTTGCCAGTTTCCACTCTTCCGGGAAAGAGCCTTCCTTCCATAGGCAATTGATCTGCCGCGTAAGGAACTCAATTGACCCATCGTCTAAATTCCGTAGCATTTTATTCGTAATGCCATCCGGCCCTGATGCCGATCGACCATTAAGATTCTGCAGCGCCATCCTGATATCACTTTCAGTAAATTCCGCGTCCATAGCTGCATTTTCGTCTCCACTATATTCCAAAACCACATCAGGTGTATCGTGCCAGGTCTCCAAAGGAAGGTATCTCTGAGCCAAATCCTTTAGCAACTCCTGCTCCGTGGAGTCCCGACACGCCTGATGGACCAGCTTACCTATCACAGTCCTCTGATTAGACTTAGTGTTTGTCTCATCTAGTAAATGTCTGAGCAAACTCCATGCGCCTCCCCTCTTAATGCGACCATCAATAGAATTGCACACTTCATCCCATTGCTGCTTGCACAGTACCCGACAATGGTCTTCAATTTCCTGATGAACCACTGCTATACGCTTTCTAAGCCTTCTATTTAATCTCTGACCCTTCCATCTCGCTAACATCGACTGCTTGGCTTCCAACAAATGTGCCAGGCGACTATCCATGTGTTCCGTGTCAATATCGGTCTGAACCTCTTTAGTGGACGCCTCAACGTCACTTTTAAGCTGACTAGTCCACTGTTCCAAGGTCAACTCATTTCCTTCATCATCGATTCTCTGCGCTCTTCTTTTCCTAAATGCATCCCAGTCAACCATCCTGAATATGCGCTCCTTTTTATTAGCCACTGCCAAAGTAATCATAAGTATGTAATGATCGCTACCAAAATCTTTATTAGAATTGGACCAGGACGAATCCACCACCCCCCGAACAAAAGTGAGATCAGGTGTCGAATCTCTACATGTCGACGTGCCACATCTGGTGGGATACGAGGGGTCTGTAATCAGAGTTAAATTCAAGTCTAGTGCCTGCTGCCATAGTCTCTCCCCCTTAATAGTGCTATAAACATACTTCCACACACGATATGGTGCATTGAAGTCCCCTCCAATAAGCAACGGTGCATCCTTAGCCAGATTGGTTGCCTTGGTCAAGAGAGATTTGAAACTCTGCTTCGTGTCGCGGGGGCTACTGTACAGGTTAAGCAGGTAAACGCTCCTCTGACATGACCTTTGCCGACCTAAGATTACTTCCACCATAATATATTCAATCTTGCAATCTGCCATGTGAAGATCATGTCTAATGTATGCCAACCTCCTATTAATGAGAGTAGCGAGTCCTCTGCCCTGTTCATTATCCTTAACTTCCGCTTTGAAATTCGTTAAGGTCACGTTAGACGTCAGTGTTTCCTGTAACACGATAACTTGAGGCTTGACACCATGCCTTCTAACAAACTGCTGCAGAGACGCCTTCTTATGATTGAACCCCCTACAATTCCACTGCCAAATACTAAATGAACTATTTAATAGAGCCATCTTGACCACGGAAATTTGGTGAACTATTTTTGAGCTCAAGTCCACTCGGCGACTTACCCTGCTGGGCTAGCGGCCGAGTGCACTCCCGCTCCATAACAGGGACCACTGTCTCGTTTAGATATATTTCAATTTTGCCTAATCTCTGATCCGTGATATTTTCCCGTTCTTCTATCCGCTCCAGTCTACTAATGATCTGATTTACACTTTCTTGCAATGTCGCCATCATTGCTTTAAGCTCGGAACCGACTTTACCCTGAATCCGGACGGTCGAGGATAAGGCCCTCTTTTTCGGAGCAGGCGTCTCTTCGTCCGCCATGTTCTGTTCTGCGACCTCCACAGACCTTGGTACCTCAACCGAGTCATGATGTTTCCCAGTCTGTCTTAAGCTATCGTTGTTACCGGAAGGTAAGCCGTTCCTAAGTACAGCTATCTCTTTGATAAGCCCGTCAATGGCTGCTTTTAAACTACGATTCTCTCTCTCCAATTGCGCAATCCTATCCCTATCCTTATTACCATCCACATGCTCCTGGCGCTGCTCGGGCGCTCGGCCGGCGCTGATGCCACCCTTGACCTTGTCAGCCCAGGTGGTCTGGCTCCCAGCTGCGCCGCCGTCGCCACCAGCTGCAGGAAAGCGCACCCGCGCCTCCATAGAAACGGATCGGCTCCTGGTCGTACGAGTCCCAGAAGATGGCCGCTGCCTCGACCTGGAGCGGCTCCTAGAGCGCGAGCGTCCCTTAGAGCGTTGGCGGGCGCTCACCAGCTGCACCATCTCGGCTGCCTCTTGTTCCGCCGTTAGCTCCGCCCTGGCTCTCTCCTGTCGTCGAACACGCACGACGTAGGGAAGCTGGTACCGTTGTCTGCATTGTTTATCCGCGGTCAGGTGTCGTCCGCCACAAAGCTTGCAACAAGGCACACAGTTGTGATCCTCTTCAGGGTTCCGAGCCCCGCATCCTCGGCATTCAAAACAATCGGGGGCTGGGCAGACGCCCGCCCGATGTCCAAGCTTGCCACACACATAACATACATCCAACTGCTTTCGATACAGGAAGCACCGTACCAGAGTTGGCCCATATCTGACGAAATTGGGCACCTTTAACCCATCGAAAACAATGATGACTGATCCTGTGTTTTTGATGCGTTTGGCCACCATAGCCAGCGGATTGCGATCGTTAACAATGTTCCGCTCAAGTGTCGCGGGGCCATCCATAACGTCTACATTGCGAATGACCCCCTTACACGTAGTGTGTGGGGCCGTCTCGTACGCACTGACTTCAAAATCCTTGTCTGCCACTCTGATTGACCTGAGTCTCACATATCGTTCAGCGTTGCTCCTATCTGGCGTACTAGCCACCAAGATATTTTGCATAAAGTTCGGGCAAATAACATCTTCCCGAATCTGTTCAATACCGAGGCCTGCCGCCTCTACGATTGCCTTGCCCACCGCTGTAGAGCTAACTTTCTCCAAATTCAGTCCACCCCGTGGGCGAATGACTATTTTGATGTGTTCTTGTGGCATCGGTGGCATGCGCGACGCCTTCACAATGCGATTCTTGATTGCCGAGCCTCCGCGCCGTTCACCTGCGCCCCGTCGTTCAGGCATCTCACTTGGCGAACCGCCATCACCTAATCCATTCCTCGTCGTAGTTCTAGATTTTCGGTTGGACACTGTCCGCCATCCCAGGTCTTCAGTAAAGTCCTCCGCCGGGAGCACTTCCCCTTCAACGTGCATTGCTGCCATGCCGCGCTAGGTCTACCAGACGCTAGCTCTCGGCCAGCGTGGCGTGAGCACGAAAGTTCCAATGAAGTCCAAAAAAGGGGTGCCCCACCTCAAAATCAGGTATCCGCTGAATCTTCTCTTCTTCACGGATCCGATGATAACAAATTTACACCACTAGGTGACCAAAAAAGGCTCGGAAGCTTCGAAAAAGACGGACCCATAAAAGCCCACAAGCCTCCTTCGAACTTCGTCGTCGTCGTCCGTTACAAATAGTGACACGTGCAAAAATCGACAATTCACGGCCACCCCATGCTACGGCCACCCCACGCATTTCATCCGTTTTTTCGAGCCAGAGTGACTCGTTCTCACGATACCCTTCCAAAGGTACTTTCACGTAAGTGCTAGGTGTCGTATGCCGCCGGATATTTTTAAAAACGCGGGGCGTGGCCTTCCAATGTCCATGCCTGAGACCAATACTATTTTGCTTATTGATTTCACTGCCGCTTTTCTCGGAAAACGTTTCAGTAATTCTTAATATTGAGCTAACACTCTCCCTATGTGCAGCAAACAGCGCAACGTCATCAGCTTAAGCTAGAACATGTACTTCACAGAATTGTATTTTAAACCCCCCGATTTCTGTACTACTAAGTATTCGTCTACAGAACGGCTCCAAAAATAAAAAAAAGAAGAAAAGGACTGAATCGACAATAAAGAAAGAAGTAAAGGACTGAATCGACAGCCCTGTCGAACGGAAGAGAGTACTTGTATGCGTTGTGAAAGTTCACAATTAACAATTAAATTGGTGCATGAGCTTTATTATGCCATTTTGATGCCTTTACACATTACGCCATGCGAGCAGGTGCACATATATGAATAATTTGCCATGTCAAAATCTAGAAGCAGTTTCAGTTTCGCAGAGATAAGTCTCGCACACACAGGGTAGATGCACTATCGGCCAGCAGCTAAAACTCACGCCTGTACTAGAGAACAAATGTTGCAGTTCTTATTCAGTAGTAGGCTTGGAAGTGCCACAGCATCGCTTTTCACTTGAGAGTGGTATTTTAACTTCGAAAAAGGTCCTAAATGAACCGCCGAACTGGGACGCCCTGTATGGGCTGTTACTACCGATTTCGATAGCCGTTTCTTGTTCTTTACACATAGTATATGCAACGCTTTCTCAGTTCAATGAGGCGATTCAATCGACATGTCTACCTAGCCATGGATATTCGTCAGAGAAGCGCATACTAGTGCTGGCAGCCTTCGACGACAACACATATATCTGAGTTTATGACGCGTCATATCGGCGCTCATCACTTCTTGTACTGGCACTGTAGACATGAAAAAAATGTTTATTTGAGAACACCGATGCGAATGCTGCAATATGGAGTGATTTATCCTTATTAGACTTGTTGATTCCTGAGCCCCGCGCGCCGAGAGCGCGCAGACGGACTCGGCGGCTACGCTAGCTCTGAGCTTTGGTAGGGACCGCTCTTGGCGCGGGTAGCTGGCGAAAGCTAAAATGTGTGTATTTGACTCTCAGAATCTTTTTTAAGAACAATAAGGAAAGTGGAAGCGCGCGAATCACCTCAGCTTCGTTATCGGCTCGATAATATAAATCAGCGGTAGGCTTCGAACACGGGGTCCGTTCGAGCGCGTCTGAACAACTTCTGGATTTAATGTCCGCTCCACACCACAGCGCCAATGGTGAGAACTCCCAGTCATATGTTACAGGCAAACTACTAAAAAAACACAGCGTCCTTTGCGTTCGCGTGATTTCGTTCAAGAATTTAGATATCGGCCCAGAAAAAACAGAAGAATATATAAACGAAAGTGATCTTCAGTATCAAATGTGCAGACATAAACAGGGCAGCTCACATACGTTTATTCCATGCTGCGACACGAAATAGTGTGTTATGACCCCAAGACATAACGTTATTTAGGACAAGGGATCATTATCAAGCGATGGAATTCTATAAAGCATTTAATATTCAGCAGCGCTCGTCCTCGCGAACTGGTACCACCGCGGCACAGACAGAACCAGCGCACTTTCCAATGCCAATCAGCGAACTGCAGCGAGAACCAGTGCCTGTACAGCACAAGCCAGTGCACCCCAGCGTCACGGCAGTGGAAAAAGCGTCTCGACTCAGCGTTCTCACTGGTGTCCCAGTGAGTCGCAGCGAGCATCAGCGTCCCCAGTGCGATCCCGTGTAAAAATGCGCTGGTTTGACACTGGAAGGCAATGGAAGTCGCTGGTTTTTGCAATAGGGATATTGAAAATTATAACGTGAGAAAGGCTGAGGAAGTCGTAAAAAATGGAGGCAGCATGAAATGAGTGAGAAGGAAACTTGGCAGAAGACAAACCGAGATCTATGCACTGAAAGATAGTCAGCGTAATATCATCAGCAATCTGGAAGGTATAGTAAATGTAGCGGAATAATTCTATACTGACCCGTACAGTACCCAGATGAGTCAGGATACCTCCATTCGAAACACTAATGAGCAGGACACAGAAACTCCTCCTATAACGAGCTATGATGTCAGGAGAGCCTTGCAAGACAAGCAGGAGAAGAGCGGCAGGAGAAGATGGAATAACAGTCGATTTAATAAGAAATGAGGGTTACATAATGCATCAAAAACTGGTGGCTCTCTTTACGAAGGTCTATCGACTTCAAGGGTCCCAGAGAACAGGAAGAATGCAAACATTGTACTTATCCACGAGAAGGGAGACGTTAAAGAATTGAAAAATTATAGGCCCACTAGCTTACTCCCAGTATTATATAAAATGTTCAGCAAGACAATTTCCAATAGAATAAAGGCACTGATGGACCGAGGGAACAGGCTGGCTTCAGAAAGCGATACTCTACAATGGATCACATCCATTGTAGAGTAAGTAAGACATAATTGAAGGGGAGGTGGTGTCTTGCTGGCAATAAAGAAGCACATCACTTCGTTTATAGTACCGATACCCTCCGCTATTGAGATAGTGTGGGTTTGTATAACATCGACACTGTCAAAGTCACTTTACGGAGTGTGTTACAGGCCTCCTGACAGCACTGATAACTTCGTTTCTAACTTGCGTGAGAACCTTACTGCTGTTCGTTCTAAATTCCCTAAAGCTGATATATTCATTCTTGGCGACTTTAATTTCCCGGACATAGATTGGCCTAACTTAAGAGGCAATTCGCGTGCATCTAATGACTTTGTCCAGCTCATCCTTGATTTTTCTTTTGAGCAACTAGTCTTCCAACCAACGCGCATTACTAACGTCTTAGACCTTGTTCTAACAACAGCACCTAATAGAGTTTGCACCATTTCAATCACTGATGGGTTCAGTGACCACTCGTTATTAGAATTTACAGTTCGCACACCTTCATGTACACGTAATCTAACAACAAAACGAATATTTGACTACAAAAGAGCAGACTATAATGCCATTAACCGAGATTTACAAAGCTTTTCATCTAGATTTATCGCAACATTTTCTCAACGATCAGTCAACAAAAATTGGTGCCTGTTTAAAGAACAACTACTAGGTTTAGCAAATAAATACATACCTCAGATCTCATTTCGCACCAACTGTTCCAAACCGTGGTTTAATAAAACTTTGAATGCGTTAAAAAACAAAAAGAAACGTTTATACAGGGCAGCCAAAAGTGTCAACACGTTAGGTTCGTGGAATAAACATAAAGCCTGCGAAAAAGCCTACTGCAGTTCCCTTCGTCGTGCAAAGCATAAATTCTTTTCCGATGACCTTCAGTCACTGATACAAAATAATCCTAAGAAATTCTGGAAAACGATATCTCCTTCAAACAGCACTGACACTCCCACACTCGTGGATAACACTGGTCTTCCCATACCGCGAGAGCACTGCGCATCTGTATTTAACAACTACTTTCTTTCCACGTTCACAAAGGAAGACCATTCCAATATGCCAAAGATGGCAGACTTTGATTACCAATATATGACTCCTATTACCGTAACAGCCGCTGGAATCGCTACTTTGATTAACAATCTCAAATTATCGAGCAGTTCCGTATTTGATGGCATCAACACGAAAATCCTAAAGAATACAGTAGTCCCTTCCAGTACAATCCTTAGTCATATATTTCAGCAGTCGCTGTCAACAGGGGAGCTGCCGAATGATCGGAAAGTTGGCAAAATCATACCCATTTTCAAGTCAGGTGACAAGAGCGATGTGAGTAATTACCGTCCTATATCACTAACCAGCGTTCCCTGCAAGTTACTCGAACACATCATTTTTAGTAATGTCGTTCATCACTTAGAATATAATAACTTCTTTTTTAAACATCAGCATGGATTCAGAAAAGGCCTTTCATGTGAGACACAACTAATTGAATTCACTACGGATCTTTTTCAAAATATGGACGACAATGCTCAGACTGACTCAATATTCATCGACTTCTCTAAAGCATTTGATCGCGTGGCTCACTGTCGCCTCATTTCCAAACTCTCATGCTTAAACCTTGACGAACTAACAATTTCTTGGATAAGAAACTTTTTGTCTTTTCGAAAGCAGTCCACTGTCATTGACCAGTACTCTTCCCCTTTCAGTAACGTAACATCAGGCGTACCTCAGGGAAGTGTCCTTGGACCCTTGCTCTTTCTAATTTTCATCAATGACTTGCCATTAAACATTACATCCAGTGTTCGACTATTCGCAGATGACTGCGTTATCTATCGTCAAATCCGCTCCCCCGCTGATCATATTGCTCTTCAACGTGACCTTCAATGTGTCACTAACTGGTGTTTGGATTGGCAAATGACCCTAAACACTAACAAATGCAAACTGATGACATTTACTCGCAAAAAGTCCTACTCCATTTTCAGTTACTCACTTGACAATAGTATCGTCGATCGCACATCTTCATACAAGTACCTTGGAATTATTCTAACACCTAGCCTTTCATGGTCATCCCATATTGAGAAAATAACGGCTAAAGCATCGCGCACTCTCGGATATTTAAAACGTAACCTTCGCAGCGCTCCTTCCCTCACAAGAAAGATAGCCTACCAAACATTAGTGCAACCGCAGCTCGAATTCGCAGCTTCTATATGGTCACCTCATCAGGCATATCTAATCCATCTTCTCGAGTCGATCCAAAACCGTGCTGCACGTTTCATTGCCAGAGATTATAGCCCATTTTCGAGCGTAACTAACATCAAGCTGTCGTTGTCGCTTTCATCTTTGGAATCGCGCAGGAATATAGCATTACTTTGTCTTCTGCACAAAATCATGCATAATGTACGCCCATCTACTTTACCACTCGTTCGTCGCTCCCGCACATCTAGACGCCTGCATAATCATCTCAGTTTCCAACGCATCTTCGGTCACACCAATGCATTCAACTGCTCAGCTTTGCCACGTGCGATTGCACTGTGGAATGGTCTTCCTGATAACCTCGCTGACATTAATGACCCATTAACCTTCAGACAAAAAATCACTGCATATTTGGCTAGTACTTAGCTAAAAACAAGTATCTGTTCAGTTTTGTTACTTTTAACTTCATTGTTATTTATTTATGTAAGCATTTGCTCTAAGGTTGTTTGCTTTACTGTATACTGAAAGCTAACACCTGTGCGTTTACCTTTCTTGCTTTTTATCTTTGTTTACTTCGCGTTCTTTGTTTATTATTTGATTCTCGTTTTGTTCATATTTATGTAAAAAAAACTATGTTTTTGCTCCGCATTTGTTATTTTGTTATCTGTACCGCCCCCCTCACGCAATACTCCTTCTGGAGCCTGTGAGGTATATGAAATAAATAAATAGTAGGTCGTTCTCGGGACTAATTAGCGCTCGCTGCGTTCGGACAAGTTGTATAAATACCCACTAGGGCCCTGTGATAACATCGCATGACGCATGTACAGTTCTTTGATCTTTGTGCTGCAATGTTGTAAAGTATACACGCAGGGAAGATAACCATTGGGCCATTAGAGTTACAGAATGGGTACCAAGAGAAGGGAAGCGCAGCCGAGGACGGCTTAAAATTAGGTGGATTGATGAAACTAGGCAACTTGCAGCTGCAAGTTGGAATCAACCAGCCCTAGATAGGGGTAATCGGAGGTCGCTGGAAGAAGCTTTCGCCCTGTGGGTGACACATAAATAAGCTGGGGATGAAGATGGTTTACTCAGTTATTCTCCAAACATCAATTTTTATGGGCTCCTATTGCACCCGTCAAAAATGAGGAATTAGCGACCTTCTTGAGCTGCATTAGTAAAGACGTTGTTTGTAATACAACTTTGCGACCGAGTGGTCCGTCAAATCTTATGTAATACATGCAGCATTGCTTAGGCAGGCTCGCGCTGCATTTTATAAATTTATAAGATATTGTAAGGTGGCTCTGCCGCCTTGAACGGGTTCCAAGTAGTACATAACACACCAAATTCTCAGCCGGTCCAAAAACCCACAATTCCCCTTACCCACTACCGCTCTATTCTTCTGCTTGTCTTCCTCTTCTTTTACTTGTGGCGTTGTTCGTTACCGCTACGCTCGCCGACCCCTGTCCATTCGAGTTCACAGAGGAGTAAGACAGAAGTTCAGTAAAGGTTTCACGAGGGATGTAAAGCTTCATCTGGCTGGCAGGAGTAGGAAAATTGCGTATGCGACGGTTGTCACCAAGTTCGGGAATCGCGGCTAAACGAAACGTCACAGGATTGAAAGCTTCCACAACACAGAAACGACTAGAAAACCGGGCTAACAGTTTTTCGCAGCGCCGAGGTAGACGCAATGCCCGTCGAACTATGACGGAATTGACCAGTTGGAAAGAGGGAGCAGGACTTCGCTGAGAAACGTATTGAACCGCGCTTGGTGGTCTAGTATTGCT
The DNA here is from genome assembly GCF_050947875.1 of Dermacentor variabilis. Classification (NCBI taxonomy): domain Eukaryota; kingdom Metazoa; phylum Arthropoda; class Arachnida; order Ixodida; family Ixodidae; genus Dermacentor; species Dermacentor variabilis. The sequence continues at coordinate 136,082,973 of NC_134570.1, read as the reverse complement.
AGCCCAGCTTGGACGTGAGCCTGGCGCAGGGTCTTGCTGCTGGATATTTTTTCGGGGACTTCTTGCAGAGACGTATCTAAGCCAAGAAAGTGCTCTTGCGGTAACACGTGCTGCCGTACAGCAACAGAAACGGCTTAGCACGAGTGACTTCCTGTTGGGACATGTTTAGAGCAAAAGCCGCAGCTGTGACGTAGTCATTCTAGTTGCCGTTGGTCGGATAGACGTAGGAAGAAATGATGTGACGCGCTCGAGCTGTCCATTTTTGTGGATGCCGAGCGGACGCTGGAGCATGCTTATTCTATGTTTACGCATTGACGTTTTGAAGACACGCGGCATAAATGGCATGCCACAGTCGGAAATCGGCAACTTTGGCGTGCCATGTCGGAATATGAGGCACTCTTAATAGAGGTCATGACATAAGCGACTGCAGAATCAGGGACGGCTCGGACCTCTACCCATTTGTTCACGTAGTCCTCGGTCACAATGAAAAATTTGTTGACATGCTTGCTGTGAGGATATGGGCGCGTGTGATCAATGCCCACAATACCGAATGGGTGGCTAGAGGGGACGATTGTTTGAAAGTGCACAGGTTGTTGGTTGCTGACGATACAGGGAGCTTGAGAAATGGTGCACGATGACATGGCGCGCATCTTAGACCACCAAAACATTTCCTTAATGCGATACAGAGTGTTTGCTGATCCCTGTGGCAAGCAGAGGGGGTGTTGTGATACATGAAAAGTAGGGATGGTCGCATGGCCACATGAATCGCTGGTAGGCACTATTAACTTGCTGTACATCGACGATAAAGGCGGCTATATCGGACTGTATAAGCTAACAAAAGTATCTCGAGGCAGCGCTTACGTCTACCGGTATGAGAAATGTGCCGGACGATGTCGCAGGTTCTGGTAACGTTTGATTGTGTAACTTGGAGATGGATTACGGCAAATGCCGGCGTAGAGAAGTTGGTAACGAACGGTTTTCATGAAAGGTAGTCAGTGTCTTGGTGACAAGAACTACGATGAACGACCTTGAAGCTGTAGTGTCGAAGTTTGAGGGCCCACCAGGGAAGTGTGGCATTTAGAGGTTTTTGTTTCGAGCCAGCGCAGCGCAACGTTGTCCGTAACAATAGTAAAATGCTTTCCGTCGACGTAAGGCCGAATCTTCTCAATTGCCCAGACTACAGCGAGGCACTCAAGTTCTGAAGCATGGTACCAACTCTGGTTCACTGAGGCGGCAACTGGCATAGGCAACGGACTTCTAGTTCCCTTTAGAGTCAGCTTGTAAGAGAACCGCCCCAGGGCGAAGACCACTGGCGTCAGTCTAGATCATGCGAGGGGCATCCCTTTGATAGTATGCGAGTGTCGGTGGAGTCGTGAGGCCCCTTTTAGTATTGTCGAAGGCTGATTCCTGGTCAAAGCGCCAATGCCACTCCTAACGTATAAAGCTTCGAAAGGGTCAGGGCTGATGCGGTGAGCACTCGCAACATAACCCAAGTAGGAAAACTCTGGACAGCCGAAGAAACGATATGAAGACTTCATGGGGAGCCCACCATCATATAGAGCGCGCAAGACGCGCTCTATATCACGATGCTTTATACAGCACTCTATATAGCGTCAGCGTTAACGGCGTTTGGTGACATCGTCACCAAACAACCGGCGTCACCAGCAAACGAGGTTGTCCTCAGTGTCACCGGCGTTCGGGTACATGTCGCGTTTGGCGACGCTGTCACCAAACGTGACAGCATCCAGGATGGTGTAATCCAAATGCATCATCGCCACCGACCACTTCGAGTATCTTAGGACCCGGTCCATTAGTCGCTCGAACCTATGAAGTGCATCTGAGAGCACAAAAGGACGGCGGTTAGAATGGTACAGGCCGTTCACTGTGATAAAAGCAATTTCACCACGTCATTCTTTTCGATCCCGAACTGCCAGTAGCCGGAGATTGCAGTGACAAATCTAGCCCCTTGAAGCTTATCTAAGGCGTTACTTATCTACGTTACTTATCTACCACCTGACGCTGGAAAATAAAGGCTGTTCGCTAAAGTGTGGAAGTTAAAGCGGAAACGTGGATGGATGTATCTGTGGACGGATAATTGCTACATCAAGACGAGAAAGTCGGCTGACAGCCGAGTATTCCGCATCTCAAAGGACGCAGACCTTTTCGTGTTTAGCCAGGCAACGTAATTGATCTCTGGTAGTCAACTTTTGCAGGCTAAACTTCATAACACTTTAACATGTATTACTCGACTAAACGTCTTCAACGTTTTTTTCGAGGCCCAGGTTTATCGGCTATCCACTTTAATGCACGCAGTCTCAGAAAACATTATGACGACATTCATGCTTACCTAGCGTGCCTTGACCACCACTTTTCCTTCATCTATTGTCTGAGATGTGGCTCTCAACTGACGATAAAAACTTATGCTGTTTACCACAATACTCACCAGAGTACTGTCACCGACAATAAAACCATCATGGTGGTTCTGCTATTTTTGTATCATCTTCTATAATATATAAACGTCGGAATGACATCTCCCTCCTAGCTGACAACACTGAATCTCTTCGGATTGAAATTGATGACGAACATACGCAAACTGATGCTGTAAAAACCATCTTGGCTAGCATATATCGCTCGCCATCATCGTCAGACTCAGAGTTCTGCTCTGCACTATACGAAGGCCTAGATAACATATCCTGCGAAAGAAAAAAACGTTGTTATTATGGGAGATATCAACATTAACCTTCTGGATGAATCCAATCAGAACGCCGTTGAATACTCGAATTGTTTTGCAGGCTTTGGGTATGAACAGCTGCTTACAGTGCCAACAAGGTGTATCACAGGTGGTTCAAGCACGCTTATTGACCACATTTTATCTAACTACATATCATGTGATGAGTGTGGCGTAATAACACTCGACATTACAGACCACTATCCCATCTTTTGTCACTTGCCTCATGCCTCACCACGCGCTGAGCGTCTTTTCCAAAAGTCCTTGTTTAACAAAGTTCAATTCATAGATTCCATCTGTTCTTTTGACTGGTCGACGATGAAATCTGAATCAAACGCTGAGCTAGCTTTCGCACACTTTTCATCTGTAATACAACAATGTATCCATGATGCATCCACTTTTGTTCGATGTAACAAGAAGTATCCAGCACCCCACAACCCGTGGCTCACAGATGCTTTGCTAGTGTGCGCGCGCAAGAAAGAGAATATGCACAAGAAAATTAAACGTTGCCTATTTAACTTGAAATTGCAGAAGTGATATGCTTGGTACAAAAATGTCCTAAACAAATTGTTGAAAGATGCCAACGAGAAGTACTATGAAATTAAAATTATTGAAGCTGAAGGTATCGCTAAACAGTGGAAGCTCATAAACTCTTTTTGAACAGAAACTGAAGAGACTCACCAATAAGTGAGATTTCAAGCTCTAGTGCTACGTATCGAAATCCATCAGACATCGCAAATGAATTTCATAATTTTTTTCCGATAATAATAAGCCCCTTCCTACCAGTTCTATAACAACACCCCAGAGACAACCACAATCTTTTTTTTATGTCTTACCATTCCGGATGAAATATACAATGTCATACAACAACTAAAGCTAACAAGTGCAGGTCTTGATGAAATACAACCAGTGCACCTAAAATATGTTGCTGATATCGTTGCTGGCCCATTTTCTTATGTAATTAACGTTTTATTTAAATGCGGCGTATTTGCACCTAAACTTAAGAAAGCCAAAATAGTCCCTGTATTTGAAAAAGGTGATAGAGGGTTGATTTCTAACTATCGCCCTATTGCTATGTTATCAGTGTTCAGCAAAATTATAGAGAAATGTTTTGAAAAGCGTCTAAGTATATAACAAAATTTGACATTCTTTGCACCCCGCAGTTTGGCTTTCGTGCAGGTTACTCTACTAATCTTGCGGTTCTTTCATTCACCGATCGAATTAAGCACCAGATTGACAAAGGTAAATATGCCGGAGCAGTGCTTATTGACCTCACCAAAGCGTTTGATTCAATTCTTCATAATATTTTAATTACTAAATTAAACGCAATCGGCGTTGTAGGACAGGCGCTGGCTTTTGTTCGCGATTATTTACCTAATAGACAACAGGCTGTTAGCATTTCTAATCACCTTTCTAACTTCAAGTTAATTGATAGGGCAGTTCCTCAGGGGTCTATACTAGGCCCATTACTCTTCACTATGTACATTATTAACTTACCTTCCCATCTTTCGCATTGTGATCCTTATTTCTATGCGGACGACAATACGATTCTAACTGCTGACACCTTTATTAATAGCCTAACTTCTAAGCTCAATACCGATTTGCAAAACATTATTCGCTGGTGTCGTCGCAACTCTTTAGAAATTAACCTTAGTAAAACAGCCTTCATGCTATTTCACCCAACTCAAAAGAAAGTAACACATATTCAGACCATAGCAGTCGATAGTTTTCCCATGAACCCTTCTCGTCATTGTCGTTTTTTGAAGGTTGTCCTCGATTCCAACCTGAACTACACTACCCATATTTCACATCGCAAGCAAAAAATTGTATATGGTATCCGGATTCTTATGAAAGCACGTCCATACATTAGACTACCAACCTTGCTTTCTCTTTATCATGCATTCATTCACAGTCACTTCACCTACTGCATTGCGAGTTCGGGCAACACATATAGCTCTCATCGTGTTCCTTTACAATACGTTCAGAACCAGGCCATCCGCATTATTACTTTCCAGTCACCCTGATGTAGTGCATCTGCTCTTTTGCAAGAGCATCGCATTCTCACTATTCATAAACTATTTCAATTAAACATGGCAATCCTTGTCTATAATTCCCTTCACTCAAACATTCCCCAAGTAATCTTTAACACTCAACAACTTGCTAATCGTAATAATACTCGATTTGCATTAGCTAACAACTTCTTATTACCTGAAATCGGAACTAATTCAGGCGAATTCACTTCTTCGTTCACAGCGATGTCTTACTGGAACTGTATTCCAACGGACATAACGCTGTCTCCTAGTATAGGCAGCATTAAAAAGCATTTAATCTCATATTTACTTAGCTTGTGAATGCTATAATGTAATTTAAGATGTTCTGTTTGCTTCATTATGGGTAAAACATTATATTTCTTCAACATTTCACATTTCACCACATTTCACCCTTTCACCAACATTTCATCATATCTGTCCACTTGTTTCCTTGTTTCAGTTGTTAGAACACTGCCTCATAGGCTACATTTCACTTCCCATGCTTTGTTTTGTTTTTAATTCAGTACATGATGTAATTCTGTACAGTGTTATGCCATGTTTTCAGTTTACTTGTTTTCTTGCATTATTACAGGTTAACAATTCTACCTCTTTGCTGTATCTGCAGTAACCTGAATAGTTTTGTGACCTTTTTTTGTTCAAAACGCAATTCTGTGTACTATCGTATATTGTTTCGGTTCCTTTGCTGTCATGTGTAAGTATTTGTAGACAACTTTTCAACTTTGCAGCATTTGCTGTAACTTGTTTTGATCTTTCTAATTAGAACAGGAGGTCCCCCTGCAGCCTTGAGCTTTGGGACCTCCTTCTTTATATCTTGTTACTGTGATTTCATTTTCGTGAGTGAATAAATGAAATTCTTCTTCTAAAAAGTGTAGTGAAAAATATATACGCGTGAAGCTGATCGAAGGCGTCGTTGAGGTGGGGAGAGGGTATACATCCGGCTTGGTAATGCTCTTTAGGCAGCGATAGTCAACGCCAAATCGCGTAGTGCCATTCTTCTTTCACGACAACTACTTGGGATCACCAAGAAAACGAGAGAGATGTGAAGCCACGCTGTAACATATCTTCCGCTTGAGTTGTAATCGCAGCATATCCAGAAGCACAAACATGACAGCGGTTGTGTCAAACGGGTGCGTGGGAGCCAATGTTGATTTTGTTAGGAACAAGGGTAGTACAATCGAGTCCGCTCAGTGATAACGACAAGGCTTATTCAAATTTCCCCAGCTATTCTCGGATATTGGACTTCAAGGAAGACGTTAGGTTTGGGTCGAAATGGAAGACATTCCGCTTGACGGAGTCATCACAACTTTCTGGAGAAGTACAGGGTTGCACCGTTGCGAGGACAGAGCATACGACGCCAACACAGTTCCAGAGTGCGGGAGCAGCGGGTTGTCTGATAGGCTGAGCACCAAGAGAGCAAAGGCAGAAGATCAGGAGCGCAGTAAAGAACGTGGGACGGCAAATTGATAGGCCAGTCGCTAGCAGATAGTGCAGTCGACAAAGACTTCCGCATCTAAGTATGCGTCCATGTCACAACGAATGGGTGCCTGCGCAGCAGAAAACAAGGGCAGGGTTACCGTACATGTTGCCAGGTCAGGAAAAGAAAGCAATTGTGGAGGACGAAGGTGTTCACTTTTGTCGGCCTGCGGTAGAAGCACGGTTGTCATCGCACGTAACCACGTTGAGAGGGAGGGTACACTCGAACGAAAGTAAGATAAATGGTTACGCAATGACGAAGTGTCATTGCTCAGGAGGATGTGAGCTCCTGCGACCACGTGTGTGCCCGACTTAAAAATAGAGCGGACATACGAGGACACCACATAATTTGTGACTGTGTTAGCTGCCTGGTCAGGTGCCGGTTTGGGAGGGAGCAATCCTATTATGCACGCGGCGTGGTTAAAGTACATGCGTACGCCAAGTGTTGAGCACCAGCTGCAGGCAAAAATTAACGTGCGAAGAGGATTTGCGACACAAACAATGGGACACTCACACTTTTCCGAAAGCAGTCACAGTTATTGAGGTTTCTCGAGATTTCTCCAAGGGATCGTAGAGAAGTTCCGTCAGCTATGAGAGGCCGGCTGGTGTGACCGTTGCCGTCTTCAGATGGCACTGAATGGGGAGCATGCTAGGCGTCATGAAATTACGCGATCCACCGGTGTACACTAGAGCTTCAACGTTTTTCGTTGGCCGACCTAGCAAGTCTTGGAACGGGGGCATACTTGTTGACGGGTGCAATAGCAGGAGAATAACTTGAATACTCACGCGGAGCCCTGCCTTCAGTGGCCCCCTTGGGAAGTTTTCCGTTGATGTGGTACGGCGCATACAGTCTCGACTGTAATGACCGACCTCATTGCATTGGCAGCAATGCATGGTTGGAGAGTGATGACGGTATGCGTCGGAGCGACTGGTTTGGCCTGCTGACGCTTGTTGGCTTGAGAAAGCACGGGGCCGGGGCACTGCAATGGATTGTTCCACTATGGCAACCTCCAGTGCGAGAGCTAAGGCAGCGTGAACTGTAGACGGCTGGGTGCCGCGGACGAAGCGCTGAACGTTGGGGTTAATGATGGCGACATTGAAGGCTTCGGTAGCAATGAGGTCGGCGGCTGAGTTCGGACAAACAGCTAGGGCCTGCCTCGACGGGCGCATGACATGAGCAGCGAGGTCTTGGAGGATGTAGGGGCCCTGTTGCACGTACTGTAATTTTGTATTATGTAAGTGTTGAAGTTTGGCATGGCCATAGCGGGAACCGAGTGCCGAGACAAGGCCTGCGTAGTTCGAGTGGTGAAACTGCAGAAATTCAGTTGCCGCAGAACGACGCTGAGTCGCCAGTATTTGAGCATTGTTTTTAAGTCACCAGCAGTGGGCAGCAACGACAGACTCAAGCTACGTGCGAAACGCAGACCATGACGTCGTGCTGAGGACTCGGGAAGGCTCCCTGGGATTGCTGCCTGACGGAATTTCGACAAGGACATTGAGGTGCCGAGACAGGTGGAGCGATGTCAGTGGAAGGCTTGAGACAGGTGTGTTGAAGTAGGCGGTGCGACTCTCCACAAAAGGCACACGTTGGACTAAACAGAGCCGTCGCAGATGAAAGCGTGCTTCAAAAGAGTCTAAGAGAGCAGCTTGATGGGGCGCAGGTTAATAGCGAGTGGAATCTGAATCACCAGAGTGAATGTTTGAAGGCATCCTACCAGAATCTTAAGCCTGAGATGACGACGACGGTTCCCTAGTGGTGGTGCCCATTGTGCAAAGGGCGTGGTCCAGTTGAGTGTCCGATGACGGTGCCGTATAGATTGCGACGCCGATGAGAGCGAAAGCAACGTACTGGGGAACGTCTTGCTGCGGGTTAGCATAGCCGCTTTCCCCAAAATGTAACGCGAGTCCGGAGCCTTAAACAAGTTCGAAGCGGTACATTGCGCACCCAAATCTCAGCCATTCCAAAAACCAACTATTGCTGGGAACCACAGCCACTGTGTGTAGAAGTAGATGTAGAGCCCAGACGGGACACCACTGCTATCATCCTGCTTAGAACGCTGGTTCTGGTCATGTAGCTGGCAGTTTTCTTTTGCTCTTTGTCTTTTACCTGATTGTTTTTTACCTTTGTTCCAATATCTCTTAAATAGTACTAGTAATTTCCTAAGTATCTGCACTGTCTTTCTCATAACCGGGCCACGAGGCTTCCTGGTCGGCTTTTGGTCCTCCCCCTGATTTGCCGCTGGAGCGTTTCTTACGCAATGCGAAGGTCAGCGTTCCTGTAGCTTTGGCCGCGAGTGATGATGGAGTGATTGGCATGAAGAATCCCAACACAATTTTAAACAAATCACCGAGGTTTGACAGTTTGACCGAAGGGTCATTTTCTTCGTCAGACCAGGCTTGTGTTCAAGATTTACTGACGTGTGATGTTTTTGTGACAAGTCCGATGAGCAGTTTCATTCGTGATCACCTTGCGCGTACCAAAGGCCTAGTCTGCGGTGTCGCAATAAGTCTATGTCCAGCAGAAATTTCGGAAATGCTTTCAGCGGCAGGCGTGAACTCTGTGTCGTTGCAGCCGCGTTGATCATAGTAATCTCACGGCACAGAGACAGTCATTGCTAGATTTGCTGGAATGAACCGCTAATCGGAAATGAGATATGACAACTGATATACGAAGTTAAGCCTCTGTCAAACGCGTCCTTCAGTGTCTAAAATGCTGGAGGTTTGGGCACTCCATAAAAGCTGGCAGGTCCAACACACGATGGCGGATTTGTGGAGCAGGTTATAATTCAAGTGACTGTTCTTCCTGAAATGGGTCATGGTGCCTTTGCAGTGGTACTCTCCCTGCAGATGAGCGTAAGTGCCTTGCAAGGTCAAAAGAAAAGCAAACTCTCGAAGTATGTGACAGACGTCGATGGTCTCGTCGTGAGGTCATTGGAGAAATTCAGATGAGGACTCAAGGGTACGCTGGTGTAACGGCGTGTCAAACAGTGCGCATGGGAAACACAATCTTTCAGGAAGCGGCAGCTTCCAAAGAAAAGTCTCTTGAAGAAGCAATGGAGAGCATTGTGACAAATCTCTTTGACTCCCTCGTTCAAGTGATGCCCTCACAATGAGGTCTGTGGCTTCAACTTACTAATTAAGCCAGCATTGAGGATCAGATGGCGAGTCTACCACCGAATACACCTAGTGAAGTGTCTATCGACAGCGCTGCCATTGACTAAAGGCGATTCATTAAAGGAATCAACTTCTAAGAATGTGGACCACGTCCATCTCCGATGGCGAATGTGACATGACATGACGGAAATAACGATCTAGATATTCTTACGTAGGAAGACGCAGACTAAAAGCTATGTACAAATATATTTACATGAAAATACGCTGCGCTTGGCCAAGAGGCAAGAGCCCGCGCTAGCTTCTAATTGTCGTCGTCGTCTTCACACTGCTAGCCTTTTCGTGATCGCACATATTGTTCCGTAGCACTACCCCCGGCTGCAAAAGCGCCGTCCCGGCACGACTAAAGATCGGACTCGGAAGCAGTGTAGTAGCCCATGAGCCTACTGACACGCACGACATCACTAGAAGCCAGAGGAGAGGACCAGGTTGAACACACAGGAGCAATTTCGTAAGTCACAGGCGTCACCTGGCGCAGCACGCGGTAGGGCCCTGTGTATCGCGAAAGGAGCTTCTCTGAAATTCCGACGTGATGAGAGGGCGACCACAGGAGCACGAGTGCACCAGGCGAAAACTGTACGTCACGATGGCGGGCATTGTACTGACACTGCTGAGTGGTTTGTGAGGCCGTCAGTCGAGCTCGGGCAAGCTAGCGTGCATGGTCAGCGAGGGCGATGGCATCGCGCGCATACTCGCTTGTTGAGATCGCAGCAAGAGGAAGTGCCGTATCTAGGGGCAAGGTAGGTTCGCGACCATACAGTGGATAAAATGGAGAAAATCCGGGGGTCTCGTGCTGGGAAGAATTGTGCGCAAATGTTACGTAAGGAAGGGCAATATCCCAGTTGTGGTGTTCCTTGGAAACGTACTTGGATAGCATATCGGTAAGAGTGCGGTTTAACCGCTCTGTCAGGCCATTGGTTTGACGATGGTATGAGGTAGTCAGTTTGTGTTGAATGGAGCAGGAACGCGCAATGTCAACGATAACTTTCGAGAGGAAGTTTCGACCACGGTCAGTAAGCAGCTGTCGCGGGGCGCCATGAAGCAAGATAATGTCACGCAAGAGAAAGTCCGCGACGTCAGTGGCGCAACCGGTAGGGAGAGTCCGAGTGATAGATTATCGGGTGGCGTAATCAGTCGCGACGGCTACCCATTTGTTCCCAGAGGATGACGTGGGAAAGGGACCGAGCAGGTCTAATCCAACACGAAAGAACGGTTCCACAGGGACGGTGATCGGCGGGAGATGACTGGCAGGTAGCACCTGAGGTGTTTTTCGTCGCTGGCAGGGATCACAAACAGCAACATAGCGTCTAACGGAGTGAGCGAGACCAGGCCAACAGAAGCGGCGGCGGACGCGGTCGTACGTGCGGGTTACCCCAAGATGTCCTGCAGTGGGTGCATCATGCATCTCAAAGAGCACAGTCTGTCGTAGCTGTTTTGGCACGACAAGAAGAAGATCAGAGCTGTCAGGGAGGAAGTTCCTTCGATACAGAAAGCCGCCCTGGAGGACATATCGCCGAATGGATGCGTCGGTAGGTGTAGAGCGCAGACGCTCAATAAGTGCTCGCAGCGATAGGTCTCGGTACTGCTCATCGGCGATGTTAGCGAAGGCAGACACAGAGAAAATGCCGTTGGCGCTACTACTGTCGGCGTCGTCAGGCTCGTCGAGCGGGTAGTGAGACAGGCAGTCAGCGTCCTTGTGTAGCCGGCCAGATTTATAGGTGACAATCTACGAATATTTTTGGAGGCGTAAGGCCCAGCGACCAAGTCTTCCTGTAGGATCTTTCAGTGAGCATAACCAGCAAAGCACGTGATGGTCTGTGACAACGGAAAAGGGTCGGCCATATAAGTATGGGCGGAATTTCGCAACCGCCCAAACTAGGGCCAGACACTCACGCTCAGTGATGGAATAGTTGCGCTCCGCGGGTGAGAGGAGCCTGCTGGCTTAAACGATAACACAATCGTGGCCACACTGGCGTTGTGCCAGTACTGCGCCAATTCCGTGACCGCTGGCATCAGTACGGACTTCGGTAGGCGCAGAAGGATCGAAATGGGCCAGACGGGAGGCGTTGTGAGAATGTCGATTACATGTGAGAATGCAGAGGCCTCGTTGTTGCCCCACTGGAAAGGGGCGTCCTTTTTCAAAAGCTCAGTTATTGGTCGTGTTATGGCGGCGAAATTTCTCACGAAACGGCGGAAGTACAACAAAGGCCGATGAAGCTGCGCACATCCTTGACACACTTCGGAACAGGGAAGTGCGCAATAGCATGGATCTTGCCTGGGTCCGGTTGCACTCCGTTCGCGTCAACGACATGTCCAAGGACGGTAATCTGCCGACGCCCGAATTGGCACTTCGATGCGTCGAGTTGCAGACCGGCTCGACGAAAAACGTCCAGGACTGCTGAGAGGCGCTGGAGGTGCGTAGCTAACGTTGGGGAGAATACGATGACGTCCTCCAAGTAGCACAGGCACGTGGACCATTTCAAACCGTGAAGAAGGGAGTCCATCATGCGTTCAAAAGTGGTAGGGGCGTTACATAGACCGAAAGGCATCACTTTCAATTGATGAAGACCGTCGGGTGTTACAAAAGCAGTCTTCTCGCGGTCGAGATCGTCCATGGCATTCTGCCAGTAGCCGGAGCGAAGGTCAATAGAGGAAAAATAGCGAGCACCGTGGAGGCAGTCAAGGGCGTCATCAATCCGAGGTAGGGCATACACGTCCTTTTTGGTAACCCTATTAAGGTGCCGATAGTCCACGTAAAAGCGCTATGAGCCATCCTTCTTTTTGACCAGTACAACAGGTGACGCCCATGGACTATATGATGGTTCAATAAAGTTCTTGGCAAGCATTTTGCGAACTTCTGCGTGAATAACTTGACGTTCAGCTGGTGACACTCGATACGGGCAGCGATGAATAGGAGGGGTATCGCCGGTATTAACTCGATGTTTGACAGCTGTAGTTTGGGCCAAATGACGATCGTTAAAGTGAAAAGTATCGTGGTAGGAAAACAGAACGCGGTAGAGTTCACGAGCGTGCTTGGACGGCAAGTCGGGCGCAATCATTTTCTCTAAGTCAGCGATGGCACAATTTGCCGACTGCAATGACAGAGGAGTATCGGATGAAGTGTCGTCTACTGCGATGGATGCTACTGAGTGATCCTCGAATGAGCAAAGCTAGGCCAGAGACATCCCGCGTGGCAGCACTTGTGTCGTCGAGCCAAAGTTGACCACTGGCAGGCAGACGCGATTCGCCGTAATAGATAAAACTGTATGAGGTACTGTGAGCCTGTGTGTAAGGAGGACGCTTTGTATAGGAGCCGCGATGTAGTGACCGTCGGGCACTGGTGGGGATGACACTAGGTCAACGTAGGTCAGTGCCATAGGTGGCAAGCGAACGAAGTCGACGGAACTGAGGCGACTGGGGTGTGGTTCAGCAGGATCCAGAACAGGTAGGTGAAGGCGGAGAGTACGGGCGGAACAATCAATGAGAGCAGAATGTGAGGATAGGAAGTCTAAGCCGAGGATGATGTCGTGGGGACAGTGGGCGATGACTGTATATAGCACGATTGTTGAGCGATCGGCCAAGGAGACGCGGGCGGTACACATACCAATTACGGGGGCTGTTCCACCATAGGCGACATGGACAACAGGCGTCGTGGCAGGCGCGATAATTTTCTTGAGCCGGTTACGAAGGTCAGCGCTCATTACGGACAAATGCGCCCCAGTGTCTATGAGTGCAGACACAGAAACACCGTCGACTTGCACGTCAAGAAGGTTCAGATGAGTGGGCAACGTGAGTAGAGGATTTGGCGGCGCAGGGGGCAATGCAGCGTCACCTCGAGGCGCTGCATCGTCTAGATTTCCGGCTGGGAGCGGCGTCCGAATGCACTCGGTGAATAGGAGCGACGGGGCTAGGGCGAACGAGAATAGGAGCGGTTCCGCGCAGGAGAATCAGCGGCGGCATTATCGGAGCGTGCGGCGTAGGGACGAGAAGGGCCACCTGGGGGCCGAGAGTAGGCAGTGTAAGTAGAGCGGATCGGGAAACTCCAGCGACTGCGACAGTGCCGAGAAATGTGCCCGATTCGATGGCAGTAGAAACAAATGGGCGTGTCGTCAGCAGTGCGCCATTCAGATGGGTTGCGGAAACGTGGTGGGTAAGAAGATGCGGGACGGGGCGGAATCGAAGAAGCCGGGCGGGTATCAGGGCGATGGGCCGAGCAGATGGTGTGAAGACCCATGTTTTCGAACTCCTGGCTGACAACTGCCTGGATCAGTGAGATCGTGACTGCAGATGTGTTGGTGGGACTGGAGTCGAAGGCAGTCGGATAGGCGGCCTCGATCTCACGCCGGACGATCCTGGTAACATCGGCAGTGTTGTTGGGACGAGGAGCGTCGGCACAGGAAGATGTCGCTGGGGTGTTGGGCAGACGGGCAAACTTCTGGTCAATACATCGGCTTTTGGCGAGTTCCAGGTGGCGGCACTCTTTTATAACAGCATCCACCGTCGCTACGTTGTTGCACACGAGCAAGTTGAAGGCGTCATCGGCAATGCCTTTGAGGATGTGGGAAACCTTGTCTGACTCAGTCGTGTGGGTGTCAACTTTGCGGCACCGAGCCAAGACGTCCTGAATGTACGTGACATGGGGCTCTGATGACGTCTGCACACGGTCGGAAAGCGCCTTCTGCGCGGCAAGTTCGTGACCGTAGGGGTTGCCGTACAAGTCTCGAAGCTGTGTCTTAAGTGAATACCAACTGGTGAGCTCATCTTCGTGCGTGCGATACCAAACTCTAGGTGTGCCACCGAGGTAAAAGACTACGTTGGCGAGCATAATAGTAGGGTCCCACCGGTTATTGCGGCTGACGTGTTCATACAGGCTGATCCAGTCATCGACGTCTTCCCCATCTTTGCCTGAGAATACGCCAGGATCACGGGGAGCGGGGAGAGTGATGTAGGTCGTCGAAGTGGCAGCAGGTGTCGGAGCCCGCGGAGTCGGGTTGTCGTCGCCGGGAGCCATGAAAGAAGGCTCGACGTACCGTCCACTGCGAAGCTCCGTGACGAGGTACAGGGAACGTCCACCTCCACCAGATATGTTACGTAGGAAGACGCAGACGAAAAGCTATGTACAAGTACATTTACAAGAAAATACGCTGCGCTTGGCCAAGAGGCAACAGCCCGCGCTAGCTTTTAATCGTCGTCGTCGTCTTCACACTGCTCACCTTTTCGTTATCGCACATATTGTACCGTAGCAATATGGACCCCCAATTTCTTAAACGAATTAGGTCACTGATAGAGAACAACTTCAGCTCTCCCACCAACTCCAAGGCAAACAAGTACGTGAGGGAGATTCTGACTAAGAAAGGCTCCTTAAAAGAGAGCATTTTAGGCCAAGCAGAATCTCCTATTTATTTTCCATAGGAAGTTTAACAGTAATTCGGTGGAACTCTCGTTGCATACTTTTCGAAGCCGCAGATTTATTATATATTACTTCTAAATATTCTCCAGATATTATTCTTTTATAGTCAACTTTCCTTGCTACCGGTCAGACTTCTCATCTCGAAAATGTCTTATGTTTTCGATTGTTTCGCCCTTCCTGAGGCGGCGGTTTTGTATTTTTTGTGTGTGTGTCATCAAACATCTGCCATAAAGCTACTATAGCATACCAGAGAATGTCACCCGATTGTCAAAGATTAGCATTGGATATAATACTTACACATTGCTCGCCTTTTTCCATCATTAACGCGTACTTCTCCACGGCAGTGGAAGACACCCATTCTATAGATACCTCTATTGCCTTATTATCCTTGCCCGCAAACTACAAACCATCCCTCACCTTCGGCACACACTCTATGCTGATGATATCACTCTACAGACCACCCATGGCAGAGACGGAGACATAGAGAATATTCTGCAGTCGGCAGCTACCCTCACCCAAACACATGCGCGGAGTATCGGACTCTCAGGCTCTTCGGAGAAGTGGGAGCTCCTCATACTCCACCCCACAACCCGAAGCTGCCCCATACCCCTATAACCGTGACACTGGAAAACCGGTACATCCCGGAGGTACACACTCTCCGGGTACTTGGCCTCCACGTCCAAAGTAATGGGAAAAACACTTTCACCATCCACAAACTCAAGCGAACGGCGGTGTCGATATCACATCTAATCCGCCAAGTTTCTGCACACCACCGGGGTATGAAGGAGCATGACCTATGTCCTCTCATTCATGCCTTCGTCCTCAGCCGCTTTCTCTTCGCGCTCCCCTACCTTAAACCCCAGGGCAGAGAAATCTCCACCCTCGATGCCATTATCCGAACAGCATTTAAGACAGCACTACACCTACCCCTAAATACCTCTACCGAAAAACTCCTCCAGCTAGGCCTACATACACGATATGCGAGCTTATTGAGGCCCACCGACAAACACAATTCATACGTCTCGCGAGAACCACCATCGGCATACACATCCTACACACCCTCGGTATCAGGATACCAGCCACGGATCTCACATAGCTCCAGGTCCCCCACCACATTCCCCGCGAACTTCTTAATAAACCTCTCCCTAAAAACATGCACCCCACCTACCACGAACCCCGCCGCAGAGCTCGCGCACGGGCGCTCCACAAACACTATGGCGCGGAACCGGATGCTGTGTGGGTGGATGACGCATGCACAGGTGAGGACGCGGTCGTTGCCATCACGAACCCATTCCCTACAACCGATTACCACCCTTCACATATCCCCAACTGCCACTTCGGAAGAGGCTGAAGAGGCCGCCATTGCCCTAGCTATTACGCGCACGGAGGCCCGGTATATATTATCAGACTCTAAAACTGCGACACTAAATTTTGCTCGCGGGAGAGTTCAAGTCCCTGCATTTCGCCTACTGAACTCCCTCGCGGCACACCCACCCCGCCACATGGAGCTAATATGGCTGCCTGCTCCCTCTGGGAATCCTGGGAACGAGGCTGCCAACGCCTTAGCCCGAGGTTCTCTCAACCGGGCACCGGCGGCCTCCGATCCAGGGTTCTCACGGGAGCGCATACATTCATTCAGTGAACTGACGCAAGCCTGCAAAGCCGAGCGTCGGCTCTACCCCCCACCCCATCCCTCCCTCGACAATTATCACCAGACACTTTGGAGGCGGCTCCAAACACGCAGCTTACCCTCCCCTTATATACGCTCGCGCTATCACCACGTCCACACCGACCCCTCCTGTACCCTCTGCCACCACCCAAAGCCGCTCTCGGTCACATCCTTTTCCTCCCCCGCTGGGCCGGGAGCACCTTACTATTTGGGAGGCTTGGAAGACCCTACTGCGCTCCGAGGAACCGGAAAGCAAGCCATCGCCACAGGCCGGGCTGCCAGCGTCATGAGCCTCCAGGACATGAACGTTTGAGTAAAGTGGGGCCATGCGGGGCCCAAGGACCTGCGTGTCCACAACTCCCCTGTGTGCAATAAAGTTATCACCACCACCAGGCAGGAGAACATTATACTACAGTAAACTCTCAGTTGTACGAATGTCGGTTTATCGAATATTTTAGAATAACGAACTTCTTAAAAATCCCCGGCAGTTTTCTAATGGAATCTATGCAAAAATGTTTCACTTAAACGAATTTCGGAACATTCAATATTTCAGTTTAACGAACTCACTCAGAGGACCAAGGCTTATTTTTACGTTACGTTTACGATCGGCAACGTAAAGCCGCTGGTGCTACAGCGCCCCTGGAGTCAAGCGGCGGCGCGGAAAACGAACAGCAACAAGGCATGGCCTCCGAGATCGCCCGCACAGCAAGCATGTAATCTCGGAAGCCATGAACAATGTAACATCGCCGAGCCAGTGTCAAGCCCTATAACTCTAGCTGAGGTTGTACGGTACATTGTAAAGTTGAGATACTTTTTGTCTCAACAGCACACTGTGCCAGAAGTGTACAGAAACATTGACTCTTTGGACAGTTTTGTTACGTCCTGTGCTTTAATAGTACAAGTGCAGAAGAAGATTACTGATTTTTTTCTAAGTGAGAAAGGCAGCATTATAACTGTTATGAACCTTGTACTTGTTGATATCTACAAATTCCATTTCACACATTTCTAAGACTATGGACGCCATGTGTTTTGCTCCATGAATTGCACTTCAAACTTTTCACTCTGTATGCTAAGTCTTATGTTGGTCTAGTGAATATTCAGTTTAGTGAACTTTCAGTCAAGTGAACTATTTCGTTTGGTCCCTTGAAGTTCACTCAAGTGAGCGTTCACTGTGGTGGGCGATTTTATTTCCCATCGTGCATCGGGGGGTTTTCGAACCAACACTTGTGGCAAACGCTTGTGGGAATAGGTTCTTTCAAATCATTCCTTTTGCTTCAATTCTAGAGCACGTACTTTTGCTCGGAGTCAATCCCGATCTGCCCTCGATCTTACGTTTGCTACCTCGAGCATTTCTGTGAACTCCTGGAAGACTGTTACTTCAAGAACTAACTGTGATCACCTCCCTATTATATTCGAACGGCTTGCCCCCTTAAATAGTTTAGACAGTCATGTGCGCAATTTTGGTTATCGCGCAAAGTTTAAGAAAGCGTTCAAATCAGCTTTAAACGCTCAGGAGGGCGTGGGGAGGGATATGAAAGCAATCGGAATGTGTTCAATTCTTAAACAATCATCAAAAAAAGCTAAATTCATTGTACAATATACTAGGGGTGAAGAAAGGGGGTTAACCGAGGGGCCCGATTTTTATTAGTCATATCATGAGAAGCCAACAAACACTGACACCAAGACAACATAGGGGAAATTACTTGTGCTGAATAAATGAAATAAAGAAACGATAAATTAGTGGAAATTAAAGTGGATGAAAAAACAACTTGCTGCAGGTGGGAGCCGAACCCACAACCTTCGCATTTCGCGTGCGATGCTCTACCAATTGAGCTACCGCGGCGGCGTTTCCCCCATCCACTTTTTTGGGTATTTATGTGTACTAGTAGAACCCTGGGAGTGTTAGCCAGCGCCACCACTCATAGACCTTGGCGGCGGACGTGGAACGTCGTTTTTTCCGCAGGCGTCACGAGAACGTGATCTTTTTGGGTGAAGGCAACTGGTCAATAAACCCACATATGCTACCTGAAGGCATCAATGTTGCCGGATTCGAGACCCTCGTTATGTAATAAACGAGAAGAAACGGGGTTAACCGAGGGGCCCGATTTTTATTAGTCATATCATGAGAAGCCAACAAACACTGACACCAAGACAACATAGGGGAAATTACTTGTGCTGAATAAATGAAATAAAGAAACGATAAATTATTGGAAATTAAAGTGGATGAAAAAACAACTTGCCGCAGGTGGGAGCCGAACCCACAACCTTCGCATTTCGCGAAATGCGAAGGTTGTGGGTTCGGCTCCCACCTGCGGCAAGTTGTTTTTTCATCCACTTTAATTTCCAATAATTTATCGTTTCTTTATTTCATTTATTCAGCACAAGTAATTTCCCCTATGTTGTCTTGGTGTCAGTGTTTGTTGGCTTCTCAGGATATGACTAATATACTAAGGGTGTATCATATTGTCCCTGGCGGAATTCTGATTGCGAGCTAGATTTTAGACGTCGAAAAGCTACATGGGAAAAACATTTATATAACCAATGTCCTGTTAATTAGGCTGATTATGCGTCTATTGCTACTACATGTAAGCGAACAGTCTCAAAAGCTAAGGAGGATTTTGATTCCAAGCACTACGCATATCTTCCGAAGCCGAAGTTATATTGGCGCCCGTGAACATCGGCTCTGTAGTTCTATCAACTAAATAATTATCAGAGACACTTCAGAAAATTGCTCAAGAACTTGAGCGACGTTTCAAGCACAAATTGCCGATAGGACTAAAGAAACGTTCCTCCGAAGACGACTTTGTAGAAGTGAGGGCAACAGAGCTTGAAGCAATTATTAGGTCAAAACCGGTGTCAGCCCCATCTCCACATGCTATTACAACAGGAATGATTAAGTTTTGTTTGAATATGTTCCTTAGGAGCTACTCAACATAGTAAATTTATCTCTAAAAATTCATGGCTTTCGAGAAAGTGGAGAGTAGCTGAACTTGTTCCACTGTTAAAGAAAAAGGCAGCTGGGCTTGACTTGGACAACATAAGACAAATTTCTCTTACTTCCAATGTCGTTAAATTATTAGAAAGGGTTGTTTACGGCCATATAACAAGTTTTATGCAGGATGAGACACTTTTCAGTCCTTGTCCGATGGGATTTCGTCTCGGCCACTCCGTGTAATGTGGCCATGTAGATTTAGAGAGCCGCATTAAACTTGCTCGCCGCAAACAAGACTACGCAGCTTTGGTGACGCTAGATGTAGCTAAAGCACACCACTCTAGAATATTGTATTGTATTCGATAAGCTTCAGTCCACGATTTTCCCGAAGTATATAACCGCTTAGATTGTAAATTTATGAGGGATAGAGAGTTTTATTGTTATCAACGCGGTACTTCGACGTCTAAACCCAAGGAGACAAGAGGTGTACCACAGGGTGCCGTTCTTTCTCATGTCTTATTTAACATTTTGCTGAGTACAATTCCGTAGTCTACGGCAGTACATGTTTATTTTTATGCGGACGATATATCGCATTTTTATACCCTAAGATAATATACATTCACTACACCAGTCGTTGCCGAATCAGGAATGCTGGAGACATGGTGGGAGGGGTTATGCATGTCGTTAAATATCAGCAAAAATGCAGTGCTAGAATGTGTAAAGAGGAGAGCTCAAAGATCAGGACAGAAGAACACAAACGACAGGACCGGCGCTTGTGTTCTTCTGTCCTGATCTTTGTGCCCTGCTCTTTACACATTCAAATATGAACCAACTAGCCCAAGCAAGAGTTTTACTTGTGCAGTACTAGTCTTTCCGCTAACTGCACAGCTGCATATATATTTACAATACTTCCAGGAAAGAATTCCTTAAGTCGACGCAGTCAAGTACCTTGGTATTATTTACAATGGCAGGCTCACCTCGAGCAGTCGCATTAAACATATTAAAACAAAGGCAGAACATGCCGTAGCTATGTTCCGCCGGCTCAGCCACCGTCGCTCTAGACTGCCGAGGGATACTGATGATATATAACATGTATGTTCGCCAGATATTAGAAGTCGGCTGCGTACTATTTTCCGGCGGTCCCGCCTACAAATGTAAACTTCTTATACTTTTACAAAGGGAAGTTCTATGATTATGCCTCGGGCTACCTAGATTTGTTGCCAACATTGTTTTAATTAGCAAGCTCATATGCCCAAACTTGATGGCATATTCCGCGTGCTTACGGTTGAAACATTTAAAAGAAATATGACTTTTTCAAAATACGTACGCAATAGATATTTATCACTTCTGCGTCTGAGTTTTTGAAGTATCGTGGTGGGGATTACGAAGCCCTAAGGGGATATTTGTGCAAGCACAGTTAAAACAATTGGATTCATCTATATATCAAGTTTTGCATTTATGTGGCGCTTTACCAGAACTCAAAATCGAATTCGATGACATATTTCCATATCATGCTAAACTAGAACGAAGCATACATTTATTTAATATCTCACACTACCACCTGCACCAGCTAGCCACTGACAATGTATTAGCTACTGATGCTTCTGTGTGCAATAAGATGGCATTAGTGGGAATCTTCCCTGAATCTCTTCAATGGCCTTACTCTCTTTGCCTTCCCGACTTCACACTCATATTTCAGGCAGAATTATTAGTGACTATATTAGCATTACGAAAGCTTGACCAAAAATGAGCCATTAGCTGTTATTGTGACCGACTCGCTGTCTGTATGCGCAGCCCTTACTGCATCTTCAAACTCAAGAATTCAACGAATTCGATGGTACCTCCAAACTTACGGAAAGTGTGTTTGCGTTGTGTATCGGGGCCTCAGGGTTTGCACTTCAATGAAATCGCTTATTCAATCGCACGAGCATCCCTCAAGGGCCCTAATATTTGTTTTGCCGACACCGCGGCTAGGTACATAAACTTCTGTATATCGCAAAATTCTGCAATATCCATGCTAACACTCTCTTCTGAATACCACCATCTTGGGTTCCCATGGAATAACAATTGGTGTCCTTCAAGACAATCGGAAGTTTCCTTCAGAAAACTGAGATGCCGTATACCGTCTCCAAATTTTTACTTCAACAGGTCTGGTCTCCCTATGTCCCCTTTGTGTTCTTTTTGAAATGGACCTGAATCTATCGAAAATACTCTATCTCAAGCCGGCGATTCTCTACACCAAGAAAAATCTTCGAAAACTCAATTCGCAAACTTGGGGTATCGCTAACCACGCCAACCATTCTTTTTTTTGGGTGACTTCGCTGGGATCCATGCTCAGAAAAGATATTCTCGCAGCTTACAATTTTATTAGTGTGATAGAAAGGGTGCCTTGCTAAATTTCGAAAATTGTCAATTATTTCTGTTGCATTTTTTTATCTTCACGTATTTTATCTTCAAGTTCTCAACAATTTTTTTTTTGTAAACCTCTACATCACATTTAATCAGTATCACGCTCACCTATTCAAATCCAGTTTTGTTTCAGTTCTAAACACACTGCAAACCACCTGCTTCCTGGCCGGTCCACCACAGTGGGTATGTGGCAGCGTTTGGCCGACAAGACCCAAGAAGTTATTGGCACGTACCCTCTCTAACGTCGCTCTATCCTACTGTTTCACCTTGTCCTCCACTTTCACTTGAGGCCTTCTTTGTTACCATTACAATATATTCAAATAACTCTTACTGCTAAGAAATTTCTAATTCCTAAACCTAATTATTGGTAAACAAGTTAAACTTAATTTCCTTCATATCTGTGTAATTACAGCAGATCAACACTACAGACACAAGCACAGTTTGTAGATACAGCCGCCAGTTACACGGAATGATATATTCAAGTATAGCTTTTTTTCCGAGGGCAATCCCCCAAAGAATGGAATTAATTACCCAATCCATGTGTCATGTGTTCCTCTGTCAGTTCTTTTACTGCTGGTTTGGAGAATCTTACCTTCCCGGATATGAATGCGTCATACCAACTCTTTCTTTTCTAATGCGCACACTGAGAGAGTGTTTTGTCTTTGATCACCACGCGTAACTTTTCACAGACACTGCTATTGTTTTTTTTTCTTTTCTCGTTCTAGATGTAGCGGTATTTTGTATCTTTTCTTTCTTGTATTTCTATCCACTCCTGTCATCGTCCTTTCTTGCTCTGACAGCATAAATAAACAAACGAACAAACGAAGAAATAAGTGCAATCCTACCAACCTGGGTCAGTCAAATTGTAGTCGATGTAGCTGTTTGTGTCGGGATCCTGGAAGTCTGGGCACCACATCACGAGGCACGCCTTCCTGCACTCTGGAGACATGAACCTTAATTTAGATTATCATTATGCTGAATAAGTCGTCACGCAAGACAAAAATGCGCGCACATGCGTTAAATCAAATTTACGTTTGCACTGCGCACTTATGTACACAGTGCTGCGCCCAACTGAATGTCGCACAAGTGTGTGCAGGTTAGCCAACACGGCACAGTCCGGGTTAGCCTTCTGGCCTTTCATTTATCTTCCATTAGATATGGAATATATAAATAAATATATATATATATATATATAACAGAAATACATGTGCTTCATGTGACATGCCATTCTATGAGACGTGCAATGCCTTCCATTGGAAAAAAAAAACTTGGAGGACGCTTAAACTTTTCCTTTAAGAGTGGAACGCGATACCATTCAAAGATTCCTGACTTTCTGTAAAGCTTTCCGGCAGCTGCAGCTTATGTAAAATAATGTTTTCTTGGAAACGCTAGCGGCGAACGCTATGGACGAACACGAGCTTTCTCGTTCTTTCTTTTTCTCCCCCCGCCCTCCTTGGTGGGCCCCACAATTGCTGCCGATGAGCGGAGGCTAGCGGCATCAGGATGATGTTGCAAGGAACCCAGGGAGGCGCGCCGCTCCTATTAACACAGACTTCAAAGGGGTATCGGAAGAGATGTTTGTTTTTGAGATCCCGCGTAACAGAATTATGTTTTCTCGGTAATTCAAATTACAAAACCGACACCATTTTGTCTGTACGTGGTGTGCTACTCGTACTTTACGAATTTTGTGACGTATTTTACTTTGAGAAATTGGCAATTTGCAAAAAAAAAAGTGAACTCCCCCTGCGGTAAGCCTGAGACAGCGTTCGTGGAGCGGGGTGCGAGACTATTTGTCTGGGAAAAAACATTCCCCGTCATCGCCGTGTTCCCACCTCCGACATCGACTTTGAAGGCGTGAAATTCATCCTGCGTTGTTTGTTTAGTCGCCTTACGTCGTGTGAAAATATTGGAGGAAGGCTGATTTCCGTTTTCTTTTTTGGAAGCAGGATGCATTTGTGACTTTTCGGGAAGCTGGATCGCCAGCCACCAGGTGTAGAGCTATCTGCACACAACAAGCGCGACCGTGCGTCAGGCTCATCGTTGTTGGGCATTTAAAGGAGCGCGTTATGTGAGAAACGTTATGTTCAGTCTGAGCGCCAGTGTTCGGGCAGCTGGCAGCAGTGTGCATGGCAGCTCGCAGCAGCCCCATTGAATTTGACGGCTGCAGATTCGCTCTCGCTTATCTCTTCCTGCAGTGTTATAGGAGCATTAGAATGCGCATTTAGTGCTCTGCAAACAGTTACGTGTATGTATAAAAACAAAGCTAAAATAAAGCTTAGCGAGGAACTGGAGTGGCTTGGATAGGCGCTAACACATCCAACTTGACGCACCGCCAGCTGTCGAAGCAGGCTGCATTACGTCGGCCAGCCTTTGTTTCATTCGCTGACTTATTTGGCGATACGAGTCGCCGCATAGAATGATCGTGGACTTTGTATGATATTTTGCAACAGATTGCATTTATATCATATAACTGTTCTCATGAAGGTGACAATCTATGCGATATCCAACGTGTAGCAACGTGCCATATGGCATGAGGTGATTTTAAAAATAATTGTTAGCAAATACGGCACTTGATTTTTATCTCAGTTCCCAATAAAAAGGCGTGTATTCGCCGATGCGCGCACACTCGCGCGGTTCAAGCCGCCGAGACGCCTGCGGAGCGAGGCCGCGCGCTGAGAGCTATGACGGCGCACCGAGCACAAGAGCGGGCGCTCTTAAACCACTAGCCGGGAAGCCGCTCTATAAAAAAACAAAAATAGCGCCATTATTTGAAGATTGCCGCCGTCCTCCTCTCCTGCGCTTTCCTTTGACGTTCGGCCCTCTCAATGGCCAAACGCCATCACGCGCTTTTTAAATCGAAGATTTCTTGGCCTTTTTCTTCGTCTTTCCGCTGCTGCTTGCTGCTGCTTGCTGTTGTTGTTGTTGTTGTTATTGTTGTCCTGCATGCTCCTAACGCCGGTCACGTAGGGACGTAGTAGAGATGCACGCTACTAACGTCGCCCGCGTCGGGACCTGGTTGACACGTGACCATGACACAAAAACATAAGAGACATGCGCTGTCAGTGTTTTGTTTCATGGCATTTGTTTACGAGATGCCTTTCTCAGAATTGCGAGGAATAACTTTGTGGAGGGCCCCCGCGGTTGTGATTCAGAATGCTTATTCGCCAAGCGACGCCAGCGGCGTTGACGATGGATTTTGTGCGATACGGAGCCCTTAATGCCATTGCGTTTGTACATGACAGGAGTGTGGAACATAGGAAACACGACACTGGAAGCTCGTGTCAACATTTGCGCCGCGTAGCATGTGCACAATGCCCTCTTGATGCCGTAGCTATACGTAACTAGGTGAGAACCCCGCACAAATGGAATGCAGGCACTGCCGCGCTTGGGTTGCCTCCATGCTCATCCACGACAGCAACGACAGTAGAAGGAGGAGTTGCGGAGAGCGTTAACGAGGAAATAGAGAAAGATAGAAAGATGAGGCAGTTTTGTGAGCTGCAACGCTAGAACCTAGGACGGTGCCGAAACGTGAACTTGTATAGTGCCGAGGAGACGAAGGGTCGCTTAAACCATCGAGGGGAGGAGGCAAGGCTACA
Organism: Dermacentor variabilis; assembly: GCF_050947875.1. Taxonomy (NCBI): domain Eukaryota; kingdom Metazoa; phylum Arthropoda; class Arachnida; order Ixodida; family Ixodidae; genus Dermacentor; species Dermacentor variabilis. The sequence goes on along the minus strand of NC_134570.1, from coordinate 136,057,534 downwards.
TTTTACAACACTTCATGACTCAAGTAAAACTCTTGCTTGGGCTAGTTGTTTCGGGCTTGAAGTAGTAAAGGCAAGGCGCAGAAGACCAGGACTCAAGGAGAAGAACACAAACGACAGGACCGGCGCCGGTCCTGTCGTTAGTGTCTGGAGTCTACGTCATACGACAGTCATGCCTACGTCATGACTGTCGTATGCCGTCACTATGTCACCGCCAAATAACGTCAATGAACGCAAACAGCCGACAAAGCTTCGCTTACATCGATTGACACAAAGGGTGTTATATACATATTTTCTTTCTTCCTTGATTTTGATTTCGACGGCAAAGCTGTGCCAAACATTGCGAGCGGCGTACGCAGAAGGTTTCGCGCCTCCTTTGTGCTTTTGTAACGCCGTTCCGTGTTCGCGAAGCCGTGTTGCCGTGTCTTCGGATTCACTACACGTGTAAATGGTGGCAAGCGACTCTGCTGAATTCCATGTACGAAGCGAGAAGCGGCGCTGAGGAAGGTCTGGCTTCAAAGAATAAGCCGGGCTGATTTCAACCGAACGTAGTGGTCCCGGGTCTGTGAGCTAAGCAAGCGATTCCTCGCTCATCACTAATATCTCATACGTTGCCACTTGTATGCGGAGTGGTTAGTCTTTCGCTATCCTAAGTGCCGCAAATTCGCGCTGCGTTTTTTTGCAGTTTCCGTGGCCGAATTTAGCCAAGTCGTCGTACAACGCACGTGCTTTTTGTCGACTGAGTCATACATTCCATGGCGCTGTCTTTGTTCGGCCTCAATGTATGCGAACACCATCTTTTTGAGTGTATCGCAGTGCGATTCGAAGCGGTGAGGGGGCGGCAAGCGTACCTTGAAGGCGATCTGCGACGCCGAAAAAGAGTTTGGACTGATGATATAGGGTGTGTTTAAATTCTGGTCAGCATCGGAGAAAGTCCACGTAGTCATCAAAGGGGACAGCTGAGACAGTTTCGAAGCCATGTAATGGAACACGTTTCCAGCCGTCCGGAAGAAGCATGGAAGATGCGTCTGCGACGTCATGCCACCTCACGGCATCAGGAAAGTTAAATTATTATTAAATTATCGGGTTTTACGAGCCAAAACCAATTTATGATTATGAGGTACGCCGTAGTGGAGAACTCCGGAAATTTCGACCAACTGGGGTTCTTTAAGGTGAACCTAAATCTAAGTACACGGTGTTTTCGCATTTCGCCTCATCGAAATGCGGCCGCCGTGGCCGGGATTTGATCCCGCGACCTCGTGCTCAGCAGCCTAACAGCATAGCTACTGAGCAACCATGGCGGGTCCATCAGGAAAGTTCAGAAAAGCACACATTATTTCAGTATATTAAGTATTTTCGCCTGAAAACCTATGAAAAATACGATATAGCTTACATTAAGGGCGTGGGATAGCGTGCCCACGTTTTTTTTTTATGTGCAAGGAACTTTCCTGTTGGCTTTCGAAGGGTCCTGCTCAGTCGCCATCTTGTCGGGACAGGTAAGTAGCATGTATCGCTTTCGACTTCGATGTTGTCTTCGCGAAGCTGTCTACATTGACGTCTTCGTGAGAATTGGAACGAGACAATATAGCCGCTGTCCGCTAAGCCGCCTATGGTGAGTATTGGAACACAGCCATAGCTTCGCGCTTTGCGTTCGTGACGCTCACTTAGCGTTGAAGAGACACACATGCGCGGGCCCGTATTTTGAAAAGCGATCTGCAAATTAATGTGGCTGACTGCAGGGTTGGTGAGACGCTGCTGAAACGCTGTGTTCTCGCCGCTTCGAATGGCACTGAAATAAAAGAGGCTTCACCAGTAACTAGAGCCAATCAAGCGCAACGACATTCAGACGTGCTTTCTTAATGTTTCGGTAGCCAGTCAAGATATATCTTAAAACAATTCCGACCAAACTATGGCCTCAAGGGCTCGAGGTGCATGTCGCGACAGCGTTTGTTTCGGATAGTGTCTGCTAGTTCGACTCCGCGCAGGAGGAGCCAACGGCGGCGCAGGAGGAGGAGAGAAGAGATGGAATTACCTTTATTTTATTTAGGGGCCTTAACTAGCCGAAGCCGCCGCCGCGCACATGGTTTAAGCCATGGAGGAAGGAAACCAAGGAGAAGCCCTACCCCCTCCGCACGCTAGCAGAAAAGTGTGGAGGAATAGACGTAGTAGATTATCCTTTGTTTTGTTTTTTTTTTCTTTGCTGTAGTGGCCCCGCCTTTCTAGCCACAATGGCGGCTTTGTTATTGTTCTGTGCGCTCACACGTGTTGCTCTGTAGGTTTCGTACCATGGCAAAGGCGCTGTGCGGGCAGGTTTGCGTTGGTCTCCGTGTTTTGTTGCGCTGTGTTATCTGGACTGTGCTCTACCGTATGTTGCTGCGGCCAGGTGAGACAGGAGGAACAAAAGTTCGTGAAATGAACGCGCATGCAACGCTGAACGCAATGTACCGCGCCACGGCAATGGCAACGGACGAAGGAATGAATATCCGCGGGAAATGTAAACAAGAGAGGAGAGCTGGTCCGATAGGCGGAGCAACGCCATGACCAACGTAATGCCGAGCAACGCCAACTTCCGGCTTCACTTTCGCTTCACAAATAGTGACGTCAGGGCCTCTCCTGAGTTTCCTTCCTCCTTGGTTTAAGCCGATGAGACGCCGGCAGAGCGTGCCCGCGATCCCTAGCGCTATGATCGTACAGCGAGCGCGAGAACGCGCTCTGAATCCACTATCCGATGCAGTCGCGCGCATGCCACACCGAAATCATATCTCGTTGTCATTTGCGTGCTCTTAAATGCCTCTTTATAAACGATGGTGCCTTTGCACTGCAGCCTGTCCGGAAGTTTAGATCTACATGAAAACAGTTGTCACGTAGTCTGGGTCACTTGAAAAGTTTGAAGGCCGGCTTAAAATTGAAGAATGACGAATTTATATGATTAGAAAGGACTCATTATAGAACAAAATTCATGACGTATATCTGTTGCAAAGTGCTCGCTGCTAATCCTTGAGTGCACGCTAGGCTGCCATACTGAGTCTGCGTTCAATCACGTTACGGCGTTCACCCATGACGTTCTCTTTAGTGGGTGCCGCAACTCGGACGCAAACTAAAAGTTAACACCGTTATTTTTGGCTTAAAGGGAAGCTGAAAGCTTTTCCAGAAAAAAATGAGTGAGGAGCCGTACGTCGTGGTTTTCAACCCTCTGAATTCGAATATCGCATCGAAATTGAGCGAAAGAAAGCGCAAACATATTTTATTTTGACGAAAAGTGCAGCAGCAGACACGCCCAGCTCTCGCGCCTCGTTTCCGCCTATGATTGGTCGGGCGCCTCGTGACGTCAACAATGGTGTTCGTCCGGACCGACTGCTGCCGCTACACACGAAGCACGGTGCAAGGCAGTTTGAATGTGTTTTGCTGAGACGGTCATGGAAAATATCGAGAGTTTGCGTTTCTCTGAGGAGTTCGGCGTTAAGTCCAAACTCCACGAGAGTTATTTTGCGCGCGACGGTGACGGGTGACGGCTTCGAGTGACAAAACGGGCAGTCGCTTGAACAGATCGCTCGGTGTTGTCCATCACTTGTAAGGGGTTTATACTTTAGTCCCTACATTTACGAGCCGATTGCGAAGAGCCGGCCTCTCCAAGAAGCAAAAAATGCTGGTGCAAGCACTGCTTTCCACGCGAACGAAGGCGAAGTGTTAGCATCTCCTTGTGTTAGAAATGTTCTTTGGCGCGTATGTTTTTTGCTAAGCTGCATTCAGCGTTCCAGGGAGTACGTTTCCGGGCAAACAACTGTAGCGTTATGTTCCTACATGCCTCCTCGTAGAACGTAAGCGGTGATGTGATCTTCGGCATTTGTGCGCTGCCCCAAAGCTGTCGGCAATCTACACAGACGGTTTAAACGCGGGAAAAGTTTACCGGCTGTTGTAGCACGTATAGTATAGAACCTTCATCAGCGCGCCATCCGCACGCTACCCGTAACCGGCGAATTCCGTCGGCTACGTGAGGTGGTCGGCTTCTCTATGTGTGCGAGAGAAGGGGGAGCTCAGCGTCCTGGCGTGAGCAGGCTTTCCAACACATGAAAACTTTACGCTTGCACTGCGTTATAGTAGCTGCATGCAGGCTGTTTCACAACACACGTGCGAATAGAAAATTCGCGGCGCTTGGCGATGAAACCTCCGTCAAGGGTGGGAGATAAACATGCACCTTCTGCTCAGCGTGGAATTTTTTCTTTACGAGAACCCAAAGCACGCATAGTTGATAAACTTCGCTAGTAATCGTCACGGGAGTGGTTAGAGCACAACACTGTTGTTCTTGAGCGCTTGAAGTTGTTTCCCTTCACCGCAGCCTCCCACTTAGCTGAAAGCTTCTTGTCTTGCAGGAACTAATGGAACATCGGAACATCGTCGCGGCCGCTGGTGTTTGTGCAAGCGTAGGCTGCTTGCACAAGGCGCCAAGCACAACTTGGCGCCTTGGGGAAGGGAGGAGGATATAAAGAAGAAAAAAGAGAGAGCAGAGAGAGAAAGTCGAGGCAATTGCAGAGCCCGGTACCGTGCGGTACCAGTGTAAGCTGTAGCTATGCGGCGCATTTCCAATTTACACGACATCCCCGTGTCCTCCAGGAAAGTAAGTAGGGGCCTGAAGGCGCAGCCATGGTGCCGGCTGGGAAACAGTAGCTTGGATGTCAGGATCGCTGGGAGACCGAGGCGCCGCAATGAGGCGCAGAGAGGAGACTTCTCTTTGGAGAAGGCGGGGCAGGAAGAAAGAATATGGTAGATTGTTTCGGCCTCGCCGCATGCTAAGCAGGCCGATTAATTCGTGTCACGACTGCGTCGGGTCTACCCATTCTCTGCCTCCTTTCCCTCCTCTTAACCATTCTCAACTCAACCAAGTCTAGAGGGAGGATATCTTCCCTCTGGACATGTCCCTTAGTGGATGGTTGGTTGGATGTTGTGAGCGTCCCCCTTGGAACGGAACGGTGGGTGGCGCTACCAAGGTCTTGTTACTTTATTGCCTAATTTCCAACATATGCTTAAAAAACACAAGGACAAAAAGAACCCGATGATTTCCCCTAAACAAAGTTTTTGAACCCCTATTGTGCACTTTGTGTAAGCATCCGTTGTTTGTCATTTCCCCACTTTTCTTCCACGAATGTTCCTATCGCCTCTTACTAAGCTCCATTGCGGACATGTTTCCTTTCCCCCTGCTCTCGCTGAATCCAAAGGCTTCAAGGATGCCAGTAATTCCTAATTCGATTGCTGGGCAGATTTCTTCACATTTTATTAAAACATTCTCTGTCAACTCTCTAGCTTCACCGCAGCAGGCACATGCTCCTTCTTCGTTCTTATATCTCGCTTTATAAATGCGTGTTCTAAGGCATCCTGATCTCGCCTCGAAAACGCCAGAAAGTTTCCTTGAAGTTATCATAAATTGTTTCTTTCCTGATTTCGTTTTTGCCTCTCAAGTGTCTACTCATGGCAGGTTTCCTTTCCATTGCGCCACCTATGAGATTATCTCAGCCTATCCGACTTTCTGGTTGACGTTCTTTGTGACTCTGTTGCTCACAAAACAGGTCGCATACTTGCTGGTAAGCTTGCTAGTTGTTTTTCTTCACTCTTCCAGTATATCTTGGCATGCCCGTTACTGTTTAGCCCTTATAATGGCTTTCTTGATCCTGCATCCACCGTAAGGCAGCCACGAAGTCAAGTTCTTTTGCCTCATTTCTGACCCTGTACGACCCTGTTCAACCTACTATGTGGCCTTGGACGAGCGCTTCACGTAACTGTTTGCACATGTGATAATCGCGTGCGCGTGAATCGTGTCACCTGTAGCTGTCAAGTGACGAGACGCGAGCGTAACTTGAAGCAACACAATTTGGAGGACGCTTAAGCTTCGCCTTTAAGAGTGAACGCGATAGCATTCAGACTGCTGACTGCGTCTCAAGCTTCACGGCAACTCCAGCTTACGTAACCGTAATCTTCTAATCTCATTATAGGGTTTTAATGTACGAAGGCCACTTTTCTGATTATGACGCACGCCGTAGGGGATGACTTCGGAAATTTCGACCAGCTGGGTCGAACTTAACTTGCGCCTATATCTAAGCACACGGGTGCTTTCGCATTTCGCCCCACGATATGCGGCGGCCGCGGCCGGGATTTGATCTCGCGATCTCGTGCTCAGTAGCCCAAGAACATAACCACTGAGCAACCACAGCGGGTAACCGTAATTTTCCCCGGGAAACGCTGGCGCCGAAAGCTATGTAGGAAGGGGAGCTCTCTGGTAGAATTGCGGCCTCTTACTTGGACCTTGATGCGGTGGAGGCAAGCGCCATCTGGAGGTGTTGCAAAGGAACCGGGCGAGCCGCCTAATAGCGGAGGCCATGGCCGGCCTATGACTGGCAGAAACATTGTAAAAGGGGCTTGCGTTCCGACTTTTTCGTAGCAGGATTATCTTTTCTCGTGTATTCAAATTACAGTCTGATGCTATCACGTCTGTACGTTGTGGGTAAGTGTACTTTGCGCTTTTTTGACACATTTTAACTTGAGAAATTCAATTAGTTCAGTAACTTCGTTGCCTTAATTTGAGGGCCTGCGTGGCTGTGTATGCGTGGTTATAAATGCCCACACGATGGTCGATGCTGGAGGCGGGACGTCGAAGCCGGATTTCTCGCGATGCGGGGCCCATAACGCAATCCCGTTAAAAAGTGTTTTGCACTGCTGTTCCGTTCCTTGCGTGTAAGCGTTACCAGTCCAAGTCACATTGAATGCTCGTGTCTGAGTATTTTACAGATAAATAGGAATGGAAGAAAGCCTCCTCATCTTTGTATAGTAATACTTCAGTGTGTAAAAAAAACGTTTGACAAACTTTCTTTATTCTGCTGGCTACGGACTTTTCAGAGTCATGACAGATGCCCTCGTTCATTTCATTACGAAAACTGTGAGCACGGGTGAAAGGAGCTTTAGGAAACGTTTGATTGAGTGATCGATACATGGCTTTAATTAGGGATGAAAGGCATTTCGCGTAAGTTGAGAAAGTGGTAGAAGGATTAGTAGGTTTCTGAATTTGTTCCTGCCTCCCAAACTGCGTCCTAAATGTTCCTTGCCCAAGTAAGGAAGCCTATATTGCTGTTGGGCCACCCTATGACAAATCCAAAAGCTTTCCTACTGTGGCATCCGGTGAATGAGTTAGCGGCCCTTCCTCACGATAAACAACGTCGCAATCGCTTTTATAAATCCATGCTCCACTCATGGATCTGTACACTGGCTTTACTTGACTTCTTACTCCGGTGATGCTCACCCGAGCGTGCACGCCATCGCCTCCACCAAAGAAAGTTTCCATTTAGGGTTGTTCATTAATGTTAAAAGGAGCCTTTTCGCAGCAGACCTTCAGTAACCTTGGGAATGATGGTTACTACGTGCATTTGCATATACTTGCATTCGACTACTTGCATTCGACTACTTGCGACTACTTGCATTCTTGTCCCAATATTTATCACTCTTAATTCATGAAAACTTTCAAACAGTTATATTTTCCTATTTTCAAGGAGGCAGTTACGCTCTGTATACCATAACACTTACATTTAATCATTGCAGATGAATGCATTGTTCATTCAAAGCTTTATTGAAAGTGTTGTATTTGCAAACGCAGTAAAGGCATTTGAAGCCTGAATTGCAAATTTTATGCAAATCTGTGCACTGCGCATCATTCGAATGCGTGCTCAACCTAATTACTTGCAGCTCCTGGAGTCTCTAGCGCCGGAGTACCTTCTAGTAAGTTTTCAAAGAAACTATGGCTTTTAGACACCGACGTCACGTAGTTGCCAGAAGACGTCACGTTTTCGGCAGTTCTATTTAATTTTTTCACGTTAACAAAATTTTAAACAGTCCAGTCGGTGATTTACTGACTCATAAATAAAAAAGGTACTTAACGAACATCCCTCTTTTTCTTTATTGCAGCCGCGGAGCGAACAGTTCTTATGGGTGCCCTCAAACCTTTATATATGTGCGGCATTCGTTCCTTAGCTTTCGAAAACACACTTTTTTTTTGGAACGTCGAAGGTAGTTTCTAGAATACACTTCATTCTTTCATAGCTTCTTCAATTTAGGGAACCGTGAAAGGCTTTTAATGTAATTTCAGTTAGTGACCCTAGTAAAAGAAAGTTACATACTTTTATCCTTAAAACGGCACTTTCATTGCGACTTTGCTAACGTAGATGTTTGTTTCCCTTTGAAGAGAAAGCTCTGGAAGTTTCTAAATGTGTAATCGAGGCAGCCATTAGCTTGCTTGACCTGCTCTGCACTATCAGTGTAAGTTCACATATTTTATAATAAAATGCACCATGCAAAATATTTCATATGCCTACATACCGTTTACCTCACCTTTTCATAGGCCAAGAATGTAAGGTAGTATTTTACTACACGCCGCTGCGGCGTAGTAGCTTTGCGTTGCGCTGCTAAGCCCGAAGGTGCCAGATTAAATCCCGGCAATGGCGGCCGGATTTTATGCCGGGATACATAGGCATAACAGCCTATGTATACCCTGCATTGGCTGCACGTTGAAAAACACCAAGAGATCGATAATAATCCAGAGTCCCCCATTACGGTGTGTCTCACAATCATATCTCGGTTTAGGCCCGTAAAACGCCTGGTTTTAACATAATTGAACAATTGAAAGAGATGCACATGAGGAGTATTTCTGTAGCACTAGAAAAATGGGGAAGCACTATTATAGTGCTCACATGAACATCCTGAAAAAACTCACCGTTTCCTAAGGAACCTGGCGACGTTATGAGCACAAGCAAAATGTAATCGCGTAGAATGTGCATGGCAAGTATCCACGGATGATGCATTTTGCTGGAAATGAAGTAAAAGTATGGCGTATGTAGTTTCATTATAGAGAAACCGACCATAATTGCTTTCCAACCCATATACGTGAAACAGTTTCTTGAATGCCAAATCAGTCGTAATGTTACCAAGTAAATCTCAGTGCTCACGCTCCTGATTAACAAAACAATAAAATAAGCTACTTAAACAGTAAGTGAGGCTATAAAATGCACGCTACCAGAAGCGCAAATGATTAATTTCATTGTGGTCTTTCACTACTTAAAACAGTACCGATGCTATAAAGAAGGCGTAGTAAAGAGGCTCCACAGCAATTGACACTACCGAGTAAAGCGCTTCTACAGTACATGGAGGTAAGAAACTTGGGTGGCGAGTGCAGGTACCCGACATCTTTCACTGCGCAGGCGACGGATCTAGACTTATGTCTCCTCTCTCTTTCCCTCCCGCATCCACTGTCATATTGACTGTGCAAATACATATGAATGAATGCGAAGAAATGAACTGTTTAATAGGAGTACTTTTTTTCGGAAAGCAAATAAACAGTTAGACGATGGAAGGAACGGCAGTACCTATGTTTGTTCTGCGCCTCCGTGTCAGTCCATTTGCAGGGTCCCATACGAAGAATAGCTTTCCCTTGTTTCCCTAAGAACGTTAACCCACGAGGCGAGGGAGCCTTTCCTCGAGTAGAGCCACAAGCCCGCGCAGCACAAGCAGTACAGTCACAGCCTAAGCTGGAAGAGCGGCTTCCTAGCAGCTCCATTTTCGGCAGCACGCTTTAGAGGGCCTCCGCGGCGAAGTCTATTCCCGTCGTGTTCATGAGAATCGTCTGAACTGTCCGCCCGGCTTCGACAGTCAGCTTCGGCTTGTGATGTGTTCTGCACAGTGGTCTGTTGAGTCCCACGTTGCCTGGTTGTACCAACGAGAGTTAGCTAAACTTAAAGCATATGCCATTCAGAGGACTTCTGATGGCCTGCGAGGTTACTTTTCTCAGCCGGAATGACAGCCTCGTCCAGCGGTGCAGTACTTTTAATTTCATTTGATTTTATTACTCTTAGGACCGGTCAGTCGTTACCGACAGGAAAGAGAAAAATGCAATAAAAACAGTAAAGAACAGGAAAGGTTACAGCAGATTACTATGAACAGCATTCTTAAATTTTGCAGGACCATTGAAGGTGACGACAGGGGAGGTCAGGTGATTCCAGTCCGATGCAGTTGTTGAGACGAAGGATTTCAAGTACTGGTGTTTCCGGCACCTTACAACATGTACCTCTAGGTTGTGATCTCTGCGAGACGATATGTGCACCGGAGGAGGAAATAGCGATAACTTTAGGGTGTCGTTTGTGTAACATATTATGAAATGTGCACAGGCGAGATATGCAACGTCGTATGGAAAGATCTGGAAGAATAAGTGTTTTTCTATTCCTGAGACACTAACATGCCGGGAATAATTACACATTATATATCTAGCAGAGGGATTCCGAACTGATTCGAGCGTTGCAATGAGAGGGTTAGTGTAGGGATCCCATAGTGATGCAGTGTACTAAATCTTTGAACGTGCTAGTGTCTTGTACAGCAGCATTTTATATTAACGCGAAAGCGTGAAGGAGCTCGTATCGCAGAAAAGCCGGTGTCGTCGGCGGGGGTGACGGCGTTGGCGGCGTTGGCCGTGAGCGATAAATCTCAGCAGGCACTTCATGAATAAAAAACGACTTGCACGATGGGCTGGGTGGGAATCGAACCAGGGTCTCCGGAGTGTGAGGCGGAGACGTTACCACTGAGCCACGAGTTTTTTTTTCTTTATTGCCGGTCGTTGGCCCGGATAAAAATTACACATTCACAAATAATCAAAAGGCACACTCACAATATATTGAAAACGACCGCAGAACTTGCGCGGCTGCGCTTGTGCTAAAATTCCCTTATCGCCAATCATAATTCCACTCGTGGCAAGCACTCTGGGATGCACTCCAGCAACTTTTGTTCCTCTACAAAGTTCCGTATGCTTTCTTTGAAATACTGGCGAGCCCCTCTTGCATCGAGATCGGCATGCCTTACCGCAATTCTACATTTCCAAATGCTATGCAGGGCCATAAGCATGATCACATCGAATGGGGTACCATCATCACTTTCTATTGGCAAGTAGCGAATCCCATACGTATCTAGGGGGAAATCCTTTTTGATTGTGCGCTGAAGCACATCCCAGAGGAAAACGGCATCCCAACAATGCAGAAAAACATGTTCAATTGTCTCCTCCTGCCTGCAAATTGTACAATGAGTGCCCCAAGGAACAAAGAAACCTCTTTCAGCCAGCCACGGTTTGACAGTCAGCGTTCCGGAGTGCAATTCAAAAAAGAACGTCTTAGCGCCTGACGGTACTAGCATCGCCTTAACGCGCGTCAGAACATTGTGCCCATGGCTAGCTCTGTAGAGAGACCGATATAAAGGCACGGGAAGAACAACATCACACAGGTCCCTGTACAGTTTTTTCCGGTTAACGTCACTCAAATATTGAAGTGAAAAACACGCTGACAAAAACCTGCATGAAGCCACAACTTCACGTAGAAAACCATAAACACCCCCTGGCAAACTGCCCGCTGAGACAACCATTTCGGGCAAGTGTTTGCCCAGGCGAAGTTGGCAGACAGTGTATCAAAACGGTTTTTTTTGCGTCCCTGAAGAAAAAAAAACGGTTGACTACCTGTCTCAAAAACAAATGTGACAACCCAAGTCCTCCATTTCGAACTCGAAGAAACAAATTGGTGCGACTTGATCTCTCCCAAGACGATGCCCACACAAACACTGCGAACACCCCGTGAATTTTCTGGATGTTTACCTTTGAGCAATGCAAGACTTGGAGGGTGTACCAAAGTTTGCTCACTAAAAATATGTTGCAAATTATGGCTCTGGAAAACATAGACCAATTCCAGCCATTCCATTTGCTTACTGTGTCCCGCAGCTTATCCACTTCACTCCTCCAGTACGACTCACTGTCTTTGTAGCACTGAAGGGGAACACCCAAGTATTTCACCGGAGTCGTAATGAAACTCATGTTGGCAAAAGTGTCTGGGACCGCCCGCCAATCCCCGTTCCAGAATCCCAGGCACTTACCCCAGTTTACCGCGCTGCCGCTCACAGCACAAAAACTTTTAACACATTTGACAGCCTGTGTTATACTGTCCAAATCAGTGCAAAACACAGCAATATCGTCTGCATAAGCCAACAGGCGGACTTCAACCTCGTGCAGTTTAAACCCGCGGACACAGTCATTCTCCATGACACTCAAACAAAACGACTCTATATACAAGCAAAACAACAGCGGCGAGAGAGGGCAGCCCTGACGCACCGACCGCTTAACTTGGATTCGCGCTCCCAACGCCTTGTTGACAATGAGCCGCGTCGAGCAGTCCCGGTACGCCATGGCAACCCCCTCTCTAATTATTCTACCCAAATTCACATAATCTAGAATGCACAAAAGAATGTAATGAGGCACCCGGTCAAACGCTTTCTCGAGATCAATTTGGAGCATTGCCACTCGTGCACCCATGGCATCGCAACATTCGAGGATACTGCGTGCTACGTGTATATTTGAGAAGATAGTTCGGCCTTTAATGCCACACGTTTGATGCGGCCCCGCAAGCTTCGCAATGACAGTTTGCAACCTCTTTGCTAAGATTTTCATCATTATCTTATAGTCTCCGTTAGTGAGACAAATTGGGCGGTAAGAAGTTACTCTTCGCAATGCAACGGGATCTTCTGACTTGGGTATAAGAATAGTGTGGGAAGATGAGAAGGACGGGGGTAGTACTTTGAGCTGGAATGCTTCGTTATATACATGCGCTAAGGCTGGTGAGATCGCACCTTCGAAATATTTATAAAAGGCTGAGGTTAGACCATCAGGGCCAGGGGACTTCCCCGGATGCATACTTTCAACAGCACTTTTCACTTCCTCTTCCGAAATTGGTTCCTCCAATGTTTCTTTCGTACTTTCATCTAGCCTTGGCATCAACGACAAAAAGTCCTTTTTAAAACGATCAATGTCGACTGCGCAGTAAGTGAATAAACCACTGTAGTGCTCGAAAAAAGCACGCTCGATATCTTCTGCTGCGTCGCTAACTTTTCCGCAATATTCGATTTTCGCTGTCTGATTGCGGCGCGCATGCCACTTTTCTGAGCCTAACGCTCTTTTCTACGGTACATCTCCCATTATCAGCCTTTCAGCCCTTGCCCGCACCAAAGCACCGCGGTATCTTTCGATATCGAACTGTTCTATTTTATGTTTCAGTGCGCGAATATCGTCCATGAACATGCCGGGCATCCTACATTCCTCACTGATCAATTTTTCTAAATTTCTGCGCATCTGTTTTTCCTCTGCTCCCTTTTCTCTGCATATAGCGCTGGCACGCTCTAAAGCCTTGATTTTAACCGCCTGCTTGAAGTTCTCCCATTTTTCACCAGATGTCGTGTTATCAACAGCATTCATTTCTTCAACTTGCTTCGTTACATCCGCTGTAAACATTTCGTCGCTTAGTAATTTCGAATTAAATTTCCATAGTAGCCACTCGAAGCCATTTTTCTTTTCTTTCGTGCTTGCTACTAAAAAGCTGACCAAACAGTGATCACTGAATGAAAGTGCGCTCACGTGGTACTCCTTACAAAGGGGTATCAAATCAAGGCTCACATACACTCTGTCAAGACGGGCGTGGCTGGCTGCCTGAAAGCGGGTGTACTGCGTAGTCCTCCCACCACCGAGACACTCAGCAACGTCTTCCAAACCATCGTCCCTTATCATATCGCTTAGGGCAATGGTGCTTGCATCCTTGTACGGTCGGGCGCTAGTTTTATCACGGGCTGAAAGAACACAGTTAAAATCACCGGCAATAATGAGGAGCCTATTACACTGGGTATACTGTTTTAGCTGATCGAAAAATCTGCGTCTTTCGTCAGCGACAGTCGGCGCGTATAAACAAATAACACGTCATTCCAATGACGATAATAAAAAATCTAAGACAATAAGCCGACCTGACGGGCATGACGTCACAGCTTCTACTTTTGCTCCAAGACTATGTCGGATGAACAAAGCGCACCCGGAAGAAGTTCCCACAGCATGGCTCA